>NC_053491.1:90333232-90688232 GCF_905171775.1 Rana temporaria
CAAGGTGGCTCGGCTGGGCGAGAGCACGTAATATGACGTCCTCTCTCCCAGCCGCCACTAGGGGCCCCCCGCACGCCCCCGACTCCCGTGCGTGTGCCCGGTGGGCGCGATCGCCGCCGGGCACACGCGATCGCTCGGTACAGAGCGGGGCCCGGGAGCTGTGTGTGTAAACACACAGCTCCCGGTCCTGTCAGCAGGGGAAATGCTGATCTTCGGTTCATACAATGTATGAACCGAGGATCAGTGTTTCCCCTAGTGAGGCCAACCCCCCCCCCCCCCCCCCCCACAGTAAGAACACACCCAGGCATACTTAACCCCTTCCCCGCCCCCTAGTGTTAACCCCTTCACTGCCAGTGGCATTTTTATAGTAATACAATGCATTTTTATAGCACTGATCGCTATAAAAATGCCAATGGTCCCAAAAATGTGTCAAAAGTGTCCGTCAAAAGTGTCCGCCATAATGTCGCAGTATCGAAAAAAAAAAAATCGCTGATCGCCGCCATTACTAGTAAAAAAAAAATATAATAAAAATGACATAAAAATACCCCCTATTTTGTAAACGCTATAACTTTTGCGCAAACCAATCAATAAACGCTTATTGCGATTTTTTTTTACGAAAAATATGTAGAAGAAAACGTATCGGCCTAAACTGAGGAAAAAAAATGTTTTTTTTATATATTTTTGGGGGATATTTATTATAGCAAAATGTAAAAAATATAATTTTTTTTCAAAATTGTCGCTCTATTTTTGTTTATAGCGCAAAAACTAAAAACCGCAGAGGTGATCAAATACCACCAAAAGAAAGCTCTATTTGTGGGAAAAAAAGGACGCTAATTTTGTTTGGGAGCCACGTCGCACGACCGCGCAATTGTCTGTTAAAGCGACGCAGTCCCGAATCGCAAAAAGTACTCTGGTCTTTGGGCAGCAATATGGTCCGGGGGGTAAGTGGTTAAGAATGGTCACCAGCACACCACTTGCCTGACAAAGGGACCCCTGCATGACTCCAAAACGTTGCTTTATGTTTACCATGTTACTACAAAAACTAAACTTTGAACTCTTTGAGGAATCCTTAGTGTGCTGGTGACATTTCTTCACTTGTATTGTCTACAGGTCCCAGCCTGTGGTCATTACAGCACCCAGTATTAAACATTGGTCATTTTCAGGGATGTATGCTTGGGGAATATTGCATTTGGATTTACGTGTCCAAAAGTGGCATGGCAAGTCACACTAGTGTGAATGGAGCTTTAATCTGGGTCTTAGCAAGCCATCAGTATTGTAATCACCTGTAATAGAACAGATTATTGGTAACCCAACAGCAGATGCCAATAAGCCTTATTTTTTTTTTATATATATATATATATATATAAGGAAGTGTAATATGTATGTTGTGTAGTTTTAAAAAAAAAAAAAAAACTGCTTCAACCTTTTTATAGCAGAAGTTGAATATTAAAATTGACATGTTTTGTGATTTCAAAATCACCCCTCCCCTCCAAAAAAAACAAACACGAATACACACAAAAACCAAGAGCTTCATTTGGTAAATGCGAGATCACTCAAGTGACTGAATGATGAACAGCAAACTAATAAAGCTACAAGAAACAGAGATGTGTCTTTGCAATGACAATTTAACAATAAAAAAATAAAATGGAACATCCTTCCCTTCTGTTTGTTAGGAGCAGATTCCTTAAAAATATGGCCTGGGTTGGCTGGTGCAGAAACAAAAACGACAAACAAAACAAACTTGTTTCCCAGAATGCCACTGACATATTAACACCATTCTTGTGGTCATAAAGCTGATGCCCTGCACACACAGCTCATGCCACTGGGATTGAAAGTGGGAGTAATGGCAGTTTTTTGCCTGTATAAATTAAGGCAACATAGCAGGAACAGGCCAGATAGTCACTTTTTATCCTTGCATGGAATGTAAGGGAATAACAAACTTGCAGCCAAAAGGCGAGTGATAGGTGATGCCCACCTCCTTGAACACCTTTTGGGGAATGCCGATGTCACTCAAATAGACACGGCCAGCCTGCTCCCCGAGAGACAGAGGAAGTCCCAACTGCAGGGACCATTTGGCATGAATGCCAAGCTCCTGGTCAGTTACAGGTGGGTCAATGCTTAGCACCGGGGCTCGGTTTTGGTTGGCCCATTCCACAGCAGCTTTGTACCATGGCTGATCACGCAAGAAGGCATTTTCATGGCAGTCCAAACAGTGAATGACCAAATCTACAGGGCAATCTGGCAGATCTGAAAAGGAAATAAAACAGAGGAACACATTTAGAAGCACAATTATGATATTAATAATGATTGCATTTCATCTATTTTGAACTATTCAGAATTTTTACAGAAACGTCTTGGAAATGTGTTATGATACCAAGATAATGCTTACTGAATGAAGTAACATCCTATACATTTTAATAAAAAACACCTACATTGAAGTTAGAGTATTTTCATCAAGTACACATTCTGTGTCAATACAACATTTACCCAAGTGCAGCACATTGCAATAACATACATTTTATTGCAAAGCATACCAATGCAATACACACATGGCACCGTTATTGGGCGTTACCACAATGCTTAGATATGAAGCCACTTTCCAGATTTTTAGCGGGAGATTACAGATTTACACACCTTCGGTTATCACCGTTTCGAAAAAAATAGCAACATTTACAAATATTTGTTTATTAAAATCAATATAGGCGTTTTATTAAGATAAACGTGGCATGTAAACGCGGCTAAACAGACGTTTTTAGGCATCGGTTTCTAGCTGTCAAGTTAAATCATTCAGGAGAGGTTGAACAACGTTCCGTGTACATGAAGCCGTGTGTGTGTGTGTGTGTGTGTGTGTGTGTGTGTTGGGGGGGGGGGATATATATTGTGAAGTGTAAACAAAAAGACACAGTGTAAAAAATGTAAATAAACAATAAGAATCATAATAGCTCGATCGTGGCTTGATCCAAGTCACTGTCAGAGATAGGGTCATTGTATTTTAGATAGGATTAAAAAAGTATCCATGTCAGTTAGTGTTAGAAGTATGATAAAGAAAATTAAAATGCGCACTGCAACAAATAACACACATGTGGTATCTCTGCAATCATCTGGAGCAGGAACACTTATTTTGGGTTGTTTTGGTGGTAGGTTACGATAAGAATGATTTTTTTTTACCATTTTGTGCAAGTTTTCCTTTGATAATAAAGCCCTCTAGGTTGGACCTGGATTCCCCCTGTGCTTTGTATTCCTCTTACTTCTCCATTTCTTTACTTCCCCCTCTTTCCCTTGGGCCCCTTTTCACACATTCGGAATGTCCATTTCATCAGTTCAGGCACGCTTTTTTTAAAGTAAAAACGGAAGAAGTTTACATCAGTTTTTTTACATCCGTTACCAATGCAAAAACTGAAATTTTGCCTGTTTACATCCGTTCAGATTTTTAATAGCACAAAAATAGAGGAGGAAAACAGCCAAGAGTACAGCCATGGCCAAAAGTTTTGAGAATGACACAAATACTAATTTTCACAAAGTCTGCTGCCTCAGTTTTTGAGATGGGAAATTGCATATACTCCAGAATGTTATGAAGAGTGATCAGACGAATTGCAATTAATTGCAAAGTTCCTCTCTGCCATGAAAATTAAGTTAATCCCATAAAAGAAAATTCCACTGCATTTGTGAAGAAGGCTTCAGGGTGCACAAGAAAGTCCAGCAAGCGTCAGGACCTTCTCCTAAAGAGGATTCAGCTGCGGGATCAGAGTGCCACCAGTGCAGAGCTTGCTCAGGAATGGCAGCAGGCAGGTGTGAGCGCATCTGCACGCACAGTGAGGCGAAGACTTTTGGAAGATGGCCTGGTGTCAAGAAGGGCAGCAAAGAAGCCACTTCTCTCCAAAAAAAACATCAGGGACAGATTGATCTTCTGCAGAAAATATGGTGAATGGACTGCTGAGGACTGGGGCAAAGTCATATTCTTCGATGAAGCCTCTTTCCGATTGTTTGGGGCATCAGGAAAAAGGCTTGTCCGGAGAAGAAAAGTCGAGCGCTACCATCAGTCCTGTGTCATGCCAACAGGAAAGCATCCTGAGACCATTCATGTGTGGGGTTGCTTCTCATACAAGGGAGTGGGCTCACTCACAATTTTGCCCAAAAACACAGCCATGAATAAAGAATGGTACCAAAACACCCTCCAACAGCACCTTCTTCCAACAACAGTTTATTGCCCAGACTTCAGCCTACACTTACAGGTTTAGTACACAAGCCAGGGACGGGCATAATGAAAAATTACATTATACCATTAACACGCTCTATACTTTTTTTTTCTGCAACCACATGATGGCAGTATAACACAACTTTGCCTTGCAGTCAATACAAAATCAGGGGAATTGAATGTCATTTTCTTACCTGCTCCCAATTCAGGGAAGCATTTGCACCAGGGTTGTAAACATTACTGACCTATGCAGCAAATGCAGGTCGTTCTTACTATTGGCACTTTAAGAACATGTCATTATAGCCAACGACTAATTCTTGCTGACATATCGGCAGTAAGCAAACTGGCAGTAATTAGGACCAGCTATACAGATGTATGCCAGTACTCAAGAGAGAGAGAAAAAAAAAAAAACTTATCAAAGCTAGAGCAGCCAGATTCTGTGCATAGCAACAACTGATAGTGACTGCAACATGAAGCTTGTGGCCCAAAAAGGAGCTTCTTTTGGGAGACCAGTTTTGCATGATGTGGTTTGCTAGGATTTATCGTCCAACACTTGCAGAAAAACTGAACCGCGTTTAGGTGCCATTACAAATAGATAGCACCCAAAACCCGCATGGTGTGTTTTACCTCTATTGCAGTGCAGTCCCAAAACACCAGATGTGAACAAGGCCTCAAAGAGAATGGACTTCACATCTGAGGTCTTCTGGTTAACTTTATCGAACAAACACGTTCATACCGGACACATTGCCATCCTTCACCATAAGGCAAGGTTCACCAGCCCAGCTAGGGGTGAAATGCATTTCAGGGGCGTAGCTTTCGCTGGAAGGATGACAGTGTGTGACATGCTTGTTCATTCAATAATGTTAACCAGAAGACGCTATTGGTGTCTGGCCCGTTCGCTTAGAATTTGTAGCTGGTCTATGTGTTGCCCAATACTTTTAGATACATTTATGGTATGCCCTGGCATCACAGTGCGAATTCCTTGGGCAAGATTGTCTCTAGGGCCTCTGCAGCCCAATGCATATGATGTGAAAGGGCCCCAAAAAGGAGACATTTATAGAAACATTCATGGAAAATTTGAACCACTTAAGACCTGGACCATTATGCAGGTTAAGGACCTTGCCCCTTTTTGCGATTCGGCATTGCATCGCTTTAACCGACAATGGCGCGGTCGTGCGACGTGGCTCCCAAACAAGATTGGCGTCTTTTTTTCCCCCCACAAATAGAGCTTTCTTTTGGTGGTATTTGATCACCTTTGCAGTTTTTATTTTTTGCACTATAAACAAAAATAGAGCGTCAATTTTGAAAAAAAAAATCTATATTTTTTACTTTTTGCTATAATAAATATCCCCCAAAAAAGATATATATAAAAAAAAAATGTCCTCATTTTAGGCCGATACGTATTCTTCTACCTATTTTTGGTAGAAAAAAAAAAAAATCGCAATAAGCGTTTATCGATTGGTTTGCGCAAAAATGTATAGCGTTTACAAAATAGGGGATAGTTTTATGGCATTTTTATAAAGAAAATTTTTTTTTACTACTAATGGCGGCAATTGACCGCGACATTATGGCGGACACATCGGACAATTTTGACACATTTTTGGGACCATTGTAATTTTCACAGCGAAAAGTACTATAAAAATGCAGATTACTGTGAAAATGACAAATGCAGTTTAGGAGTTAGCCACTAGGGGGCACTGTAGGGGTTAAGTGTGACCTCATATTTGTTCCTAACTGTAGGGGGGCGGGACTGAAAATGTGACGTCAGTGATCGTCTTTCCCTATATCAGGGAACAGACGATCACTGACATTGCCACAATGAAGAATGGGGAAGGTGTGTTTATACACACACACACACACACACACACACACACACACACACACACACACACACACCCCTCTCCCCATTCTTCAGCTGCTGTGACCGATCGCGGGACACCGGCCATGATCGGGTCCCGCGGTCACGGAGCTTCGGACCGGGTCGCGACCCCACTGCTGGGCTCTTAAAGAAGACATACAGGTATGATCTTGTGCCCAGCCGTGCCATTCTGCCGACGTATATCGGCATGAAGGGGTCCTTAAGTGGGTAAATAGACAAAACAAGGGGGAGAAACACACTGAAAACAAACTATTTTGACACTACATACAATACTTGGCTAAACAAATCTGCTTTCAAACAAGAAACCATGTATTCCATATGCTAGGACTTAAAGCGGAGGTTCACCCTAAATCTTATCTATTGTTTAAATCGGACTATCTTGGTGTGTATTTAAAACAAAACGCTATCCATTCTGCCATATTAATCCAATACCTTATATCTGCAGTGTCTAGCTGTCACTTCCTGGTACTCCTCCCACGGGAGGGGGCGTGTCGCTTGATCTCCCTGCGCCGCAGTGCTTCTTGGGACGATTTAGCAATGTCTACTGGGAGCTCAGTGTCATGCTTCCCAGGAGACGATTCAGACTGCATATTGAGCAAATCTCGTGTGATTTTACTTGTCGCGTGACTCATGCAGCCGGTCACGTGACGAAGGCGGATGCAAATCCTCCATTTTAATTGCTGGCAAAACATGGCAACCGTGTAGTGTTGACGGCGCCGCTTGCCGTCAACACTGCCCATGCGCGGGATAGAGCAGTGAATGCTGGGACATCAGCATTCACCGTATCCCGGAAGTATTTGCTTGTGGGCTTCACAGTGCCCACAAGCAAAATGGATCCACACAGGATAATTTTTTATAAATCATTATATAAGGCCGAATGTCGATGCCGGGCGCTACAAAAACAAGACACGCGAGTACAATCTTAACTATATGAAGAGCGGTAGATGCACCTAAAAAAAATAAAAATTCCCGCGGACCCCCTGCTTTAACAAGGTTTAAACTTTTACACAGTCCATATAATCCTCCTTACAATATAAAAGAAGTGAAACTCATATTTATATAGATTCATTACACACAGAGTGATATATTTCAAGCATTTCTTTCTTTTAATTTTGATGATTATGACTTACAGCTAGTGAAAATCCCCAAATCAGTATCTCAGAAAACTTACAATATTACATAAGACCAATAAAAAAATATATTAGCTTACTGAAAAGTATATCCATTTACAGTATAGTATGCACTCAATACTTGGCCGGGGCATGAATTACTGCATCAATGAGGCTTGGCATGGAGGCGATCAGCCGGTGGCACTGCTGAGGTGTCATGGAAGCCCAGGTTGCTTTGATAACGACCTTCAGCTCATCTGCATTGTTGGGTGTGGTGTCTCATCTTCCGCTCAACAATAACTCAATAGAGAATCTATGACAGGGGTGCCCAACCAGTGGCCCGGGAGCCACATGTGGCCCGCGGAGCCCTCTGATGTGGCCCGCGACCTCCTGCTCTGGGATGGCTTTTTGGCATACCAGATCGCGGATCGTCGATCCGTCATTCCAGAGCATCAGTGTTGTGAATGAAGCCGATGGTAGAGTAAACAAGCAATTGCGGAGCAGAGTCGCATAAGCTGATGCTTCCTGTATAGCACCAGCTCCTGTCACAGGCGGAGTGATACCAAATCTGGGCATATCTATTCTGCAGTGGTTACTGGGCTGCTTTCAAACTGATCTGCAGGTGCACTGCCTACCTCCAATCCGATCAGCTATATAAACCAGAAGGGGATCCATCCCCTTCCACCTGGGTGGATCGGATCGAAGGGCCCATAGAGTAGAGTGGACTGTGTTTGTGTGTGCTCTTCATATGAAGAGTGGACACAGACCAGTCATCCGCCCGCTCCACTCATTGTGGCCCGCGACCGGTTACCAAGTCACTTATGTGGCCCTCGCTCTTCAAAGGTTGGGCATCCCTGATCTATGGGGTAAGGTCAGGTGAGTTTGCTGGCCAATCAAGCACAGTGATACCAGGAACATTAAACCAGATATTGGTACTTTTGACAGTGCCAAATCCTGCTGGAAAATGAAATCAGCATCTCCATAAAGCTGGTCAGCAGAGAGAAGCATGAAGTGCTCTAGAATTTCCAGGTAGACGGCTGCGCCAACTTTGGAATTGATAAAACACAGTGGACCAACACCAGCAGATGACATGGCTCCCCAAATCACCACAGACTGGAATCTTCACACTGGACCTCATGCAACTTGGATTCTGGGCTTCTCCACTCTTCCTCCAGACTCTGGGACTTTGATTTCCAAATGAAATTCAAAATTTACTTTCAGCTGAAAAGAGGACTTTGGACCACTGAGCAACAGTCCTGTCTTATTTCTCCTAATGCCACGTACACACGAATGGTTCATCCGATGAAAACAGACTGATGGATTTTTTCATCAGATATCCGATGAAGCTGACTTTCATCAGTCTTGCCTACACACCATCAGTTAAAAATCCAATCGTGTCCAACGCAGTGACGTAAAACACGACGACGTGCAGAGAAAAATGAAGTTCAATGCTTCCGAGCATGCGTCGACTTTTCTGAGCATGCATTGGTTTTTGACCGATGGATTTCCCCACAGACGATCGTTTTTATCTATCGTTTTTTTAACCATCAGAAAATTTTATAACAGGTTCTATTTTTTTTCACTGATGGGGGAAAAAAAACGATAGGGCCCATACACGATCGGTTAGACGAACTGATCGTGTGTACAGGGCATTGGTCCGGGTAAGATGCTTCCGACGTGGTCTCTGGTTCAGGCGTGGCTTGACACAAGGAATTCAACAGTTGTGGCTCTTGAAACACTGACACCAGCTGTTCACTCCTTGTGAATTTCCCCCAAATTCTTGAATGGCCTTTGCTTCACAATCCTCTGAAAGCTGCCGTTATCCCTGTTGCTTGTGCACCTTTATTTACCACACTTTTTGCTTCCACTCAACTTTCCATTAATATGCTTGGATACAGAACTCTGTAAACAGCCAGCTTCTTTAGAAATGACCTTTTGCGACTTGCCCTTTTTGTGGAGGGTGTCAATGACTATCTTCTGGACAAACTGTCAAGTCAGCAGTCCTCCCCATGATTGTGCAACCTACTGAACCAGACCATTTAAAGGCCCAGGAAACCTTTACAGCTGTTCTGAGTTAATTAGCCGATTAGAGCGGGACACCATAAAAGTGTGCAATATTGAACCTTTTCACAATATTCAAATTTTCCGATACTACATTTTGGGTTCTCACTAGCTCTAAGCCATAATCATTACAATTAAAAGAAAGAAATGCTTGAAATATATCACTCCATGTGTAATGAATCTATATAATATAGGAGTTTCACTTTTTGAATTAAGTTACCGAAATAAATTCACTTTTTGATAATATTCAAAAAATTTTTTTGAGATGCACATGTAAGCCTCAAAAGTAGAAGCTGTTAGTGTGTGATAACCTAGACCATTGCACCTATTAGCCTTTACAAATAATTGCCATCCCCGTGACAGATGCCTTTTAACCACTTCCATACCGGGCACATATACCCCCCTCCTGACCAGGTGAAATTTCAGCTTCCGGCACTGCGTCGCTTTAACTGACAATTGCGCGGTCGTGCGACGTGGCTCCCAAACAAAATTGGCGTCCTTTTTTCCCCACAAATAGAGCTTTCTTTTGGTGGTATTTGATCACCTCTGCGGTTTTTATTTTTTGCGCTATAAAACAAAGAAAGCAACCGTTTTGAAAAAAAATTCAATATTTTTTACTTGTCGCTATAATAAATAGCCAAATTTTTTTTTTCCAAAAAAAATTTTCTCAGTTTAGGTCGATACGTATTCTTCTACATATTTTTGGTAAAAAAAAAAAAAAAATAATAAAAAAAAAAAAAAAAAATAAAAAAAAAAAATCGCAATAAGCGCTTACAAAATATGGGACAGAATTATTAGTTTTTTTATTATTTTTTACTAGTAATGGCGGCGATCTGCGATTTTTTTATTGGGACTGCGACATTATGGCGGACACATCGGACACTTTTGACGCCATTCACATTTATACTGCGATCAGTGCTATAAATATGCACTAATTACTGTATAAATGTGACTGGCATTGAAGGGGTTAACACTAGGGGGTGAGGAAGGGGTTAAATGTGTAGCCTGGGTGTGTTCTAACTGTGGGGGGAGGGGGGTGACTGGGGGAGGTAACCGATCTGTGTCCCTATGTACAAGAGACACAGATCGGTCTCCTCTGTCCCCTGACAGGACGTGGAGCTCTGTGTTTACACACAGAGCTCCACGTCCCTGCTCTGTCACTGCTGATCGTGGGTGACTGGCGGACATCGCGACCGCCAGGCACGCGCATCGGCATCTCGGGGGCGCGCGCGCCGCTGCCGGCGCGCTTGCGCGCCCCTCCAGTGGCCAGAGGAATCCAGGATGTCAATTGACGTCCTGTTGAGTTTCCAGAGCCACTGTGAAGCCGTCATTTTACATGCGGCCGGTATTCAAGTGGTTAATGGCTGCAATTCATTTATTCCTATTACTATAAAATCATCACTCAGCATTTTACTTTGTCAGCTTCAGTAGACAATCATGTTGTCCTGTGTGACTACTAGTCATCATGGCATACTAGCAATTTGAAGCTGAAAATAAACAAATTGCAACAAAGCAGTAATTCCTATAAAACCTCTAAAACAAAGTTGCTAGTGTGTCCTTACTGCCTCGGGCATCCCAGTGCTAGGGCTGAGCTGCATTGTCATACCCTCAGCAACACTCCCTCACTCATGGCCACACAGTTTTGGATCATGTGGTCACAGCTGGCACTATGCTCCTTCACCAAGTCCTGGCCTGTACCAGGGCTTCAATTACAGATACAACAAACCCCACCACATGGTAGGCAAGCCTTAACTAATCCTACTGCTTTTAGCATCAATATGTTAGTCTGTAGCGAGTCAGGAACAACATTTTAAAACTCTCCCAGGTGGCCTATATCACTACCACTCCCAGGTGGCCTATATCACTACCACTCCCAGGTGGCCTATATCACTACCACTCCCAGGTGGCCTATATCACTACCACACCCAGGTGGCCTATATCACTACCACTCCCAGGTGGGCGTTATCAGGAAAGGTGTACTAAGAAACAAATACAACCAAAGCTGTGGTTAAAGTGGTTGTAAACCCTTACAGACCACTTCTACCTACAGGTAAGCCTAGAAGGTACTGGAAATATCTTTACAAAACACGCTTGGGCCGATGTCAACGGCGCATTCGCATTAAAGAAAGGGCACAGTCCTGCTGTTTCTATAGGGCCTGTGCCGTGACTGTCAGCTCTCGTGTGCATTGGCAGGAGTGACGGTATGTGACTATGGGCAGTCACAGAACCGGGGCACCGGAAGGAAGAAGGGTGAAAATCAGGGTTTACTTCCTCTTGAATACTAGGGTCCATGGATTGGATCCTAACCATGGCACTGCCTGCACAGAGTTTGCATGTGCTCCCTGTTCCAGCATGGGTTTCCCCCTCCTAGGTTAACGCCGACGTGTCACATATATGTGGTCCCACTGCACTGGGATTTTTGCCAAGGGGCCGCATATACACCTTGGTGCTGGAACTGCGCTGCACATGGTGCCCCCAGGTCCCGAACTAACTCCCGATTCCAGGACACTTGATCGCTGTGGTAGCCTTTGATTGGCTACCACAGTAATAAATCACTGTGCAGCCCACCCCGTGTTTCTCGCTCTCTCTGTAGATGGAGAGGAAAGATACATTGCATCTTGCTCCTTGAAGAGAAAAAAACAAGTGTGTGTAAAAAAATTTTTATGAAAATAAAATAAAAAATAAAGAAAAAAATACCTAGATCAAGGTTTGAGCTTGGTCAGTGCCAGGGTTAGTGTTTGGGTCAAGTAAGATCAAAGGTCAAAGTCAGTATATTTTAAATAATTTTTTAAAGTGGATGTATACTCTTCAAAGAAAAAAAAAAACACAACAACCTGCAAGACAAAGGCATAATGAGCTAGTATGCATCACATACTAGCTCATTATGAAATACTTACCTTAGAACAATGCTTTTGCAGCGGTCCCCGCACACCGCTGCAAAGGGCGACATGTCTCTGAAATGTTACTTCCGGGTTCGAGGGCTCCGGCGCCGTGATTGGCATGCGCACGGGAGCCGCCAGTCACAGCACAGCAGCTGAAGAATCTGTACGGGAGTCAGTCGGCTGCTGCTTTTCCAGCATTCTCATCCAACAGAAGCCAGCCAAATGGCCAGCTTTGTTCAGAGAGACCCAACACATGGGCCGAATGTCGGCCGTTATTTATTGAATGTGGCCGATGCCTTCTGACATTCGGCCTGTGTGTAAGCGGCTTAAGTAAAGGCAATCTCTCAAGATTTACCTGAAGCACAGAAATGCAAATGACTGCTACAAAACAGACAATAAGAAATGGGTTCTGTCCGATAGCATTATCCATGTAAATTACGTACCTTTGACATTGGAAACCTGCTTGCCTTCAGTCCGACAGAACAGATTCAGCTCGTTAGTAACAGGCTCCAACATTTTAACAAAGTTTGGTAAGAAAAGGATAACGTCTACATCGTGATTGGCCAAATGACGACCACAGCTAATGCCTTGAGCTCCTTTGATGTGAGGTCCACACAGAAGTGCCACAGTAGGTCGTTGGTGTATGTTTTTAGGATTTAACCTACAAGTATAAAAGATAGAATTGTGTATGTTTGATTACACACAATCAAAGTCCAAGAAAGGCTCAAACATCATAAGCAGCATGTTTTTATTTACAACCAACAGGATCTGGCAGTGGAGTGCAAGAACAAAATATTAACAGTTTACTCAACCCTAACAAAATGAAAAACTAAATAATACCCAATAATGTTGTTTGGCAAGGGTTCCACTTTAGATATCAGTATAAGAGCACATAAAAAAAAAAAAAAAAAAAACACAGAAGCAAGACATCTGAGAAGGAATTTACAGGGACAATGACTTTTGTGTTTATGTAATGAGACAGTTAATGATCATTCTAATCTTAAGTCCTGGGAGATTTCGGCATGTTTCATGCAGCAGCAATAATATCCGGTTTATTCACTCTGAAGACCAACCCACACCTAGTAATTTATCTGTGCTTGTTTATACACACGCAAGGCTTACAAAGCACGACCTTGCTAAATCGGTTTGTACTCTAGAGACCTCTGCAGAACTGGTAATACAGGAACGGTGCGAGAGCAGGAAGACAGAGGAGCAGATCTGTAGTGCGAGTGAAAAGAACATTCCAGGAGCACTCGTATCGCTTTACCATTGGGAAACTGAGGCTTCACCCCTCTTCTCTTATCTTGCACGCACTGTTGCCTGGTTCTCAGTTTAAACCGAGATTTTATTGGGTCCGGTAATGACAATTATGGCACTGAGAGCGCGAGACATATTTTCTCTGAACTGCTGCACATCTCTCTTGCCTGTCGCCTTGATAACCAAGAAAGCAAAGCAACTACATTCAGTAGCCTGAAACTAAACACACTTTTATTACCATAAACTTGGTACAATGTTTACTGTATGTTTAAACAATCTTCACCTTATAAAGTATCAGAACATAAGAAGGTTCTGAAAACCAGAAATTTATAGTTGGCTCTCACTTCATCATATCTTACTTTAGGTGCAGCCTTTTCTTTGCAGTTACGTTGGTCCAGCTTGGACCAAAGTATGCACATTCCATGCCTGGCTGATCCCTGTGGAAGCTGGAAATCACTCTAGTAGGCAGCACTCGATCACCTCTAGCTGTCCTGCTGCATTGTCACTCAGGGGGTTACTTGCCCGGCATGGATGTCATTCAGAGAACCCTTCGCACTTTCTCAATGAATGCAAAGTGTCCTCTGATTGGACGAGGTGGAGAGGCAGAACGGCAATGTCCTCGACCTTGTCCAATTAGAGAAAGAATGGCATCTGTGCCAAGTGAGCGACTCCCTGTGTTCACAATGCAGCAGGATAGACACGTGGCACAGGACCCAAAAGGTATCGTACATACTTACAATGGTCTAAGGCAGGGATATGCAATTAGCGGACCTCCAGCTGCTGCAAAACTACAAGTCCCATCATGCTTTTGTCTCTGGGTGTGATGCTTGTGGCTGTCAGAGTCTTGCTATGCCTTATGGGACTTGTAGTTCTGCAACAGCTGGAGGTCCGCTAATTGCATATCCCTGGTCTAAGCCAATGTAGCTATGCAAAAAAAGCCATACCTAAAGTTCAGCTTTAACTCACAGCGCTGGAGCCGCGATACCTGGAAGACACGCTGAGGCAACATGTCAGCTACCTGAGCGTGGAACAGGTAAGTTACTGATGCCTCGTTCTAAAAGGTAAATATTTCATAATGAGCTAGTATGCGGTGCAATAGGAACTGCCTGGTAACAGGACAGCAACTGCATATAATGCATGCAGTTGTGGCACAGGGGTGTGACACATTCAGTGTTAAAACAGACAGTGAGGAGGTGACATTTTCATCTTCCAGCTGCCTGTCAACCACCATCTGAAAAGTGATCCTATGTAGATCTGAACAAGCCCAAAGTGTAGGAAGAAGTTTTCTTGTATTTTGCTCTACATCTTACAATAATCAAAAGTCACTAAAGCAACCATGGAAAAAAATAAATTAAAAAAAAGGGTGCTTGGGTGGTCTTTTTAGGACTTACAGTATGCTAGAACAATGTTATTGTGCATGAACGCATCCACAAAGATCGTGTGTATACATATACACACATATATATATATATATATATATATACACACACACACACACACACACACACACACACACACAAACACATATACATATACACATACATATATACACACACACACACACACACACACACACACATACATATACACACACACACATACATATACACACACACACATACATATACACACACACACGGCAATCGTGAATTAATGTCTCAGCTCACCTGTTGGGCCCACCAAGTAATGTGAGAGCCATTTGACTTGCACAAACGCCTGACATTTCCAACCGTTTCTCCACTGTTAGTCCATGCTTCTCAGCCACACTTAACAGCTTCTTGTGTAGGCTATAAGAGATACTGGGCACCACCAGACCTGAATCTGCAGGACAAACATGAAAGCTGTCAAGAAGAAAGAAGGGCAATCTGTGCAACAGACAAGCAATGAGAATTATAGACAGAAACGCGTAGTTCTCTTATTTTTCCCCCCAAAAAACGGTCTATGGGTAGTTCAGTAATACATATTTAAACCAATAATAACTAAATTCGGCAGCTGCGAATGATTTAACATTTTACTTGCTTAAAGTATTGACACCTGGAGGACGTGGGTATGATGAATGGTATCTAGACCCCAAACTTTTTCTTGGTTTGGATAGTGTGATTAGAACCCCAATGTTTTCTGTGTCAGCGTTAGGCAGATTCACCCTCTCAATTTGTCCTGGTGACCTTTGACCCTGGGACTAAAAATAAGGGGAAATCCAAAATTCTGAGTTGTAACCAGAACAGCAAAAGAGGATAAATCTTCCACAGAGGATACTTGTTCTGTTAACAGCTACCATAGAGACCTAAGAGAGCATTTCCCTCTCCGTGGAAACATTTCTTCTAACTTCCTGTTTTGTCTACAGGATAGAAAATAAAAGGAAATCCACCCAAAGGGGCACTGATGGCCGTAAATGAACAAAAACTGTATGGGTTTTAACCATTTCCTGCTCTATTCAGATAAATTCTTTTGGCTGTAGATATAGTTGAAGCAGCATTCACCATGTGGTAAATTTACTTTAAAAGTCTCCTATAAAATGCACACAAATGGCATATATTTTATCCCAAGAGTGACACAAATGACTTCTGACCACAGAGAGCGCATTTTCATAGGAAAACTATGGTAATGCGAGACCACCTGTCCACCTGGCATAGTATTGACAATCCATTACAAGAGCTACACCAGTTGCATGAGGTCCAGAGTCTCTTGTTCCATCGCACGAAAGCCTGCAAGCTGTGATTAAGAATTGGCATGAAAGCCAAGGCAAGCGGCCAAGCTTTTCACCTCAAAGAGGCCGTTTGCAACTTCTGGCTTCACGGTATCTCCCTCTTACATTATGTACCTGAACATCAGCCAAAACTTCACCCTACCCCTCTCTGACCTTCTGTATCTGCTAGCATAAAACAATACTATATCAATACTTGAACAGAAACTTTATGTGCACTTAAGGTTCCATTCACATCGAGATGTATGCATTGAGTGCATATAAAAGTGCGCCGACATGCTGGATCGAGTTTGAACATGTGCCACTTTGATCTGAAGTATTTTTTCTTCAACTTCACTTTATTTGTAAAGGAATCTTAAATGGACCAGTTTGATTTTTGGGTTCATGTACACTTGCATGCATTTTCCCCTAACTGCATTGTGCAAAAAAAGGGGGGGGGGCAGTTTTACTTTTCACAGCACAGCAATGCTGTAAGCGCAGCACACTGGTGTGAACTGCTCCTATTGAAATACATTGCTTTTACAATGTATATGCATTGACGTGTATTGATCAATGCATGCCAGCGCATCAATGAATAGACCCTAAATCTAAAAGATAGTCGTTTGTTCTTCACTCACTCTGGAAAAGATTACTTACAATAAAAACTGTGGTCCACGCTATAGCCAAAATCCTGGCTGGTTCAAGCCTGCCATTGAGAAGTGACCAGCATTGATTCCAGCTGTCTGACATCTACTGCGAAATTATCCCACATTAAAAGGCTAAAATCCAGCTCCCCTATATACCATTAATTAATGTACCTCGGTTACAGGAAAATACAAGCTTTCTTTGATTTTGAGAACAATGCTTTACCTTAGTCCTTACTGTATTTCTTAGAAAGCTTCATCACCTGCTGGTATGTAGATTTGGGACAGAGAATCCAGCAGTGGCGGCTGGTGCTCCAATTTTTTTTTTTGGAGGGGGGTGGGCAAGCAGCAAGCAAACCAATGCCCCCCTTCTGTGCAGGAAAGCGGAGATGTCCTCGCCCCCCGCAGGAGATGGATGGGAAGGCGGCGATCCCCCCCACCGAGGGAGACAGATAGGAAGGCAGCGATAAGAGGCAGATGACTAGGTTCCGGGCGGCTGTTCCTCGATCTGGGGCCGTTGCTTCTCTTTCTGGCCCAAACAGAAAGTGGGTCCTGAGACCCGAATTAGCCCGGAGTTGTAAGACTCCCTGGCAAATCGGATCTCAGGACCTGCTTCCTAATTGGCCGAGAGGAGAATCAGGAAGACAATAGCAAATCTCAATTTGCTTTTGTCACAAAACTGGGTGGGCTCAGGGTGCAGTGCGTAACAAGTGAAAACGCTCAAAAACACCCCAAACCACATGTGAGTTTTGGCTACAACTGTCTCCGTCCACTCCCTCCTGTACTTTTATAAAGATGGCCGCAGACTATGCAATCTTATTGTACAGTCTGTACAATTTATTTTAGATTTACCAGGCAGACCCACCTGACCAATACATTCAATATGTATCAATTCAGGCAGGTCCCTGTACTACATAGCCGATTGGAGATCTAAAGCAGATTGCACAATCAGATTGCATAGAAAGTGAGTAGAAGGCGAGTAGAAGGCGAGTAGAAGGCAGTATTGCCGTCCAGAGCGGTAAATACGCGATTGCGTGATTTTGTAAGAAATATGCTTGAGGTGTTCGATGCAAACTAGAACCAACCCATGCACAATCAGTACATGCTACAGACACAAGTCCTGTGATCACAATGTGTTGAAAGTGGCCAAGTATGAATAGACTTCCTTGAGTGTTCCGAGTCTTGTTGACACTTAGCACCATACATGAATGAAGGGTAACAAGCCGTTAGACAGGTTACTCCAGCTGCACCTGCTTCTACAGCTGTTTCATGGTCACACGCAATGCTTCCTCCATTCACACAGGTGCTCATTCATCTACTCAAGACTGTTCAATCCTTTGATTAACACATTCTTCACCACCCTTCTACCTATGTTTTCTCTATAGCCTACTGTTTTTACTCAATTCAAAAGACACTTTTTTTTTTAACCACTTGCTTACTGGCCACTTGCACCCCCTTCCTGTCCAGGCAAATTTTCAGCTTTCGGCCATATAGCACTTTGAAATGACAATTGCGCGGTTATGCAACACTGTACCCAAGCAAAATTTGTATAATTTTTTTTCACACAAATAGAGCTTTCTTTTGGTGGTATTTAATCACCACTGGGTTTTTCATTTGTTGCCAAATTTAGAATAAAAAAATAAAAAAAATCAGCAGAACTAGGTACCCGCTTTCCAACAAAAATAAGATAATCCAAATGTGGGAGAGGAGGAGGAGGAAGAGCCAAGTGTCTCCTTTTTTTTTTTTTTTTTAACAGAAAAGTTTTATTAATAAAATAAAGAAACAAAACAAAAAGTAAATCAGCAAAACTGTGGTACAGCATGGTTTGACATTGTACGGATTAGCACATACATACAATCAGCATAACAGGTACAGGGCAACACACCAGAGATAGATCTGAATGGGTCTAGGTTGGATCACTGGATAGGGTGAGGGTCAGCTAGTCAGGCTGCAGGACGGTGAGTCATGTCCCAACCCCCTGGGGGGGGGGGGGGGTGCACCTCCTCCACACAATTAAAGGAGAAGCACTATGAATTCCCGGAGCATACAGGAGCATTCTCAAACAGGCAGTGCCCTAGCTGCCACCCATGTCCCCCAAACTTTGTCAAATTTTTGGGGGCACTTGCGGCCCATGTAGGTCAATTTGTACAGAGGCAGAACGGAGTCCACCAGTGCAAGCCATTGAGCCACCATTGGGGGGCTCGCCAGCTTCCACTGTCGTAGCAGTGTTTTCCTAGCGTAGAAGCAGAGAAAGAATAGTAGCAAGCCGGCGTGGGTAGACTGTGTCACGCCCTCTGTGATACCCAGAAGGAGAATCTTGGAGTCCAGCGGCACTCGGAGGCCAGTAGCAGCGTTAATTTTTTCCACCACCCCTTCCCAGTATCCCCGCACGACCGGGCAGTCCCACACAACGTGGTAGAACGTTCCTGTCTCTCTGACATTTAGGGCATCGGTCTGACTGGGTACTGAATATCCTGGCAAGGCGCTGGGGGGTGTAATAGGCCCTGTGTAAGAACTTCAATTGGATGAATCTGTCTCTAGCAGATATGGTTGTCGGTATATATTGGACCAGCGCAGACTCCCAATCCTCTTCCGAGAGGTCGGGAATGTCCGCCTTCCAGACTCTGTGAAGGGGAGAGTCCCCCTTTGAGTCGTCGCATGTAAGTCGGAGGTAGATGGAGGACACTATTCTATCAATTCCACGGGATATAAGGAACCTCTCTATCCTATGTGGCTCAACCGTAGTTGTCCTCGAGAACTGTGCCTGCGCCGCATGTTTCAATTGTAAATACCTGAACAGCATCCATGAGGGGAGCTCAAACGCTGCGCGTAGCTCCGGAAAGGGGAGCAGCGCCCCCGCTGGCATAATATGTTGTATTTTCACTATTCCATACCTGGCCCAGACACTAGGGTCCGGGATGGACCTGAAATGTGAGAGTCTTGGGTTGCCCCACAACGGGGCGTGAGGCGAGATGGAGTCAGGGCTCGCGACCGCTGCAGTGACCTTATCCCAAACCTGAATCGTGGTGCGCATCGGGAGAGTAACCTGTGGGGCGGCCCTGGGTCCTCTATAGACCAGGTTGGTGAGGGCTGAGTAGGAGCCCATGACTGCGGCCTCCAGGTTTACTGCTGGGTTGGACCTAGTCTGCTGGAACCACCACCGGACTGTTACTAGCACTGCCGCCCAGTAGTATTTTTTGAAGGAGGGCAGGGCCAGACCCCCTGAGGACAGAGGTAGCTGAAGCTTGCGTTGCGCTATCCTGGGAGCTCCCCCACCCCAGATGAATGAGGAGACTACACTATACAATTTAGTAAAAAAAAGATGCGGGGATAGGGACCGGGGTGTTACGGAATATGTAGAGCAGCTTGGGGAGGAACACCATTTTTAACAGGTTCACTCGCCCCAACGGAGTAAGGGGTAGTGTTTTCCAGGCCTGGCATTTTGCAATTAGAGTCTGTAGGACCGGGTATAGGTTGTCGTGTAAGTATTGACCTAGATTGTTGTCAATGTCCACTCCAAGATAGCGGAATTTGGAGACCTTACTCAGCGGTGTCAGGTCCGCTGTGGGGGGGGCAAGGTCGGACAGGCGGAATAGACTAGATTTGCTCCAATTAACACGGATCCCGGAGAACCCGCCGAACCTATCAACAATTTTGAGGGCTGCCACTAGGGATTGAGAGTCATCACCAAGGTACAAAAGGGTGTCATCCGCGTACAGCGACACCCTTTCGGTCAGTGGTCCCACCTCCAGGCCCCTCACCTCGTGCGTCGAGCGAAGCATAATAGCCATGGGCTCGATGGCCAAGGCAAAGAGCCCCGGAGACAGTGGGCAGCCCTGCCTCGTCCCCCTGCATAAACGGAATGGGGCTGAGATGTTGCCCCCCGTGCGCACCCTGGCCGTGGGTGACCCATACAGCAATTTGATCCAGGCAATGAATTTAGGACCGAACCCAAACTTAGTCAACACTCGCCACAGGAAGGCCCACTCAACTGAGTCAAAGGCCTTCTCTGCGTCGAGTGAGGCCACAGCCCCGGTAGTATTCTGCTCGCGGAAAATTGCAATATTGGTGTGGAGCCTGCGGATATTTATATCCGTGCCCTTCCCCGGCATGAATCCCGTCTGGTCGCCATGCACCAGCGTGAGGATCACTGTGTTCAGCCGATTGGCCAGGATCTTGGTCAGGATTTTGGCATCCACATTGAGCAGAGATATAGGCCGATAGGATGAACACAGTTCCGGGTCCTTCCCAGGTTTAGGTATGACAACGATCACCGCCTCCATCATGGAGGCCGGAAGGCTGAGGCGCTCCAGTGAGCGTGGAGTAGAAGTGGGGGCCCGTCACCTCCAGGTTAGTCTTGTAGAACTCTGTGGGGAGTCCATCGGGACCAGGGGTTTTACCTGCCTGTAGAGACTTGATAGCTCCCTGGACCTCCTGCAGCGTAATGGGAGCTTCAAGCGTCCGACTGGCCGCCGAGGTCAGGGAGGGAAAGTCTAGGGAGAGCAGGAACGTGTCTAGCTCATCCAGGGTGTATGACGCCCTGGACGCGTAGAGGTCTTGATAGTATCTTTCAAACCTGGCATTTATCAATAGTGGGTCTGAAATTAAGACATCATCCTCATCTCTTATATTGGCTATACACGAGCTACCCGATCTCTCAGTCGCCAGCCAGGCCAGTAATCTACCTGCTCGTTCCCCCTGCTCAAATATTCGCCGAGTCTGAGCGAGGAGGAAACGACGGCATGAGGCAGCACGGATGAGTGCCAACTCCCTGTAGGCAGTAAGCATGTCAGCGTGCGAGCCTTGGTCAGGCGAGTTTGTGTACATATTTTCCAGTCGCACCGCCCGTCTTTCAGCCTCTGATAGTTCCAATTTAGCTTCCTTCCGTACTTTGGCTATATTGAATTGATACCTGCCCCTGGCGTAGGCTTTAAAGGCATCCCAGGTCACCTCAGGGGGGGCTGAGTGGTCATTATGAACCCAGTAGTCTCTAAGCTCCGTGAGCATTAAAGGTTCCAGTCTGTCGTCAGTGATCCAGTACCTGGATAGTCTCCACAGGCCCCTCATTGCAGCGGAGTCGGTGGAGAGGTCCAACATAACCGGTGCATGGTCCGATATCCCCCGCGGCAAGTGAGACACCGCCACCACCCTGGACAAGACGGGGTCGGTAGCATAGATCAAGTCTATCCTAGACATGGTCGCATGAGTTGCAGAGTGACACGTATAATATCTGTCGTATGGATATTTCCACCTCCACACATCACTCAAGCCATATATCTCCGCCCACCGCGAGAGCGCCGAGTCAGTCGTCTGGTCGAGGTTCAATCTGTCAATGCTGGGATTGGGAGCCATGTTAAAGTCCCCTGCCCAGACTACAGTTGCCGAGGGGAAGTCGGCAACAACAGCTTGTGCCCTACGGAGTACTGTCATACCCGTCGCGGGGGGCAGATACAGACCAACAATTACTATTTCTAGTCTATCACAGAGAGCATGAATAATGACATATTGCCCATCCGGGTCCAGGCGGAGGTCCAGAAGAACAAACGGGAGCGCCTTATGAATTAAAACACTCACCCCACGGGAATGGGTAGAATGGGTAGAGTGAAAATAGGATCCCACCCAGGGTTTCTTAAGCGCTAGGACCTTGGACCTTGGACAAGTGTCTCCTTTTTGGTGAGATTTCACTTTATCCCAGCACTTTATTCCACTTTATCCCAGCACACCAATAAGTTAATGCGGAATGTATGTTCTGTTGTTAAAGTGGTATTAAACCCAAAAACAATAATATATTTTTTTGCAGCTTACCAATCATTAGATGTGGTGGCTGCATCAGTTTTATTTTCTTTGTCTTTGTTCCCCTCTGTGTTAACCTGGGGATCTGGGCAGTAACACATCTCCTGTGTTAGTGAGATGCTACTGTGATTGAATGACCACAGGAAGCACAGCAAACAGAAGCATGGTCAGTCTGGGGGCAGGGGAGTGTTAAATGTATTAGCAGAATTAAAGTGGTTGTAAAAGCAGTTGGTTTTGTGCAGCAGTCCCCCTAATACTTACCTGAGCCCCATCTCGATCCAGCGATGTTGCATTGGCTTTCACAGTCAAAGGCAGTGAGCCGAGGAGGAGAAAGAGGGGACAGGGGCGAGCAGCGGCTCCGTGTCTGAATGGACACAGGGAGCCGTGGCTCAGCTGCCTCCACAGTATGCTGCTTGCTGTGGGGGCACTAAAAATGAGGGAGGGACCAGGAGCGCCAAAAGACGGACCCGAGAAGAGGAGGATCTGGGTTGCTCTGTGCAAATCCAGTACATGGAGCAAGCAAGTATAACATTTATTTATTTTTGTTAAAAACAAATAAGACTTTAGTATCACTTTAAAAACACTAACAAACTGAACTCCAGCTCACACATTATATTCAGTTACAGCATACCGTTTTTTCCTTTTGGAATAAAAGGTTTTAAATGATAAAATAAAAGCTGATCATTTTGTACACCCCTGCCAGTGTTACATGGTTTGTCTCTTTAATGTAAACTGATACATTCTGCTGGAGAGCTTGTGCTTTTGAAAAAAATACTTGCTGGCTGGATCGCCAGATGAAAATAGAAGCAAGCAAGCCTACAAAAGAAAACTAATGCAGCCATCACACCCAAGAATTGGTAAGCTGCAATATAATAAAATGTTTGCTTTTGGGTTTTTTTACCACTTTAAAGAACATTAATTGTTATTGGTAATGTTCTGCTTTAAATATGGACAATATACTTGTCTTCGCTTTCCCAGTTTTATTCAAGACCCATTTCTTACCATGGCATTCATTTCGTGAACTACTTTAATCAGGAAATATCTTAATGCCTATTAAGCAATATTCATAATAAACATTAATACTACGTAATTAAATTTAATAACAAATTTCTGTGTTCCTGTCCTCACACCTTGCGTGCCACATAGCACTATCCCACTGGCACGCTCTCTCTATACCACGAAGGCAACTTCCAGGAAACTGGCAGGCTAGGCGATTAACCCTTTGGCTTCTTGGGAGATGAGCCAGCTCTTAGCACACAATCTAATGAGGAAGGAGACGGTGAAGGAGAAAGTCCTGTCACGCAACGAGGGAGAAACACAGCTAATGTTTAGACTTTTAATTACTGGGTGACATGTGTGCAGTTAAAGAAGAAACGCCTCCTGCTTCACACACGCAAGGCAATGCTCGTAATACCGCTCCTTTAGTAATATGGGAGGTTATGTAAACTTTACGCTGGGGGGAACAGACCACTAGGGGAAGGGAGATGGGGAGCAATTGGAATCTGAAAGCAAACACAAATTAAAGCAAACTGGAGGGGGGGTGGTGGGGGTTCTCGGAGCAGGCTGAACCCCAGCCAGAATGGAGCATGCTTTGATAGGAAGCTGAGGGGGGCGGTTGGCTGCTCAGGAAGCCAAGCAATTAAAGAGGCCTAGAGTGGAGGAGGGAGGGGTGTTGTTTGCAAAGTTTTACTATGAGATTTTACAGCTGCTAGTGAAGCCAGGCAGATATCGATAGAGTACTGTTCTTAACACGCAACACACATGCAAAGCAATCATTTACACTGTGGGAAGGGGCAAGGGTCACTTGTAATATACACAACACACAAGTAACCTATTTTCTGCTTGTGAAACTCTTCAATTGCAAACTTTTTTTTAATATATAGACAATCCCGTCACACAAATCTCATGCTAATACAACACACAACATGTTAAAACACAAACTCCTTCAGTACAATGATTTGGCAGTGTGGACGGGAATCTTGCCAGTAAAAAGATTACACAGGAAAAGAAACAGGTTAATTAACAGAGCTAAAAGATAAACACTAAGGAACAAAGCTATGACATGTAGGACTTGTGGAGTGCACAATACAAACCTAAAATGTTATTATGAATCTGGTAATAGTCAACACGATTTGGAGGAATGTTACATTTTTTTATAAAATGTAAAAAAAAAAAAAAAAAAAAAAAAAAACACATGAAAAGCCCTCTTCTGCTGCATTTAGACTGAATTAACAGGATTCAGCAACTTAATACCGCCAATCAGATGTTTCAGAGCAGTGAAGTGTCAAGGTTACAGTCATGCCTGAAGTTAACCCTTTACTGGAGAAGTAAGGCTGTAGGCTCACAAACCTATTTACCTCATTTTACAAGACAAATAGCATCTATAAAGCCAAGCAGTCCAAAGCAATGCAGCAGGCTGTGACCTCTATTTGCAGTTCATGGGACAGTAGATTGGCAGGGGGTAGATGTGAAGAAAGCCTCTTGAGGGGGAGCAGGAGTGTCAGGACGCCAACTAACACACAGCTCCTTTCTCTATCTGCAAAGTAAGAGAGCGTCCTGACCCTCCTGCTCGCCCCCTCCCCAAGAGGCTTTCTCCACACCAGGGAGAAAGCCTTGCATTACTGCGTGTAGTTACAGACAGAAGAACAGGAATTGAGCATTTCTCAGAAGAAATAAGGACATTTAAAAAGAAAAATGGAAGGATGAGGTAAGTAAAGGAGGACTGCACTAAGGTAAAGGAAGCTATTTAGGGGGAAAAAAAAAAAATTCCTTTACAACCCCTTTAACCACTTAAGCCCCGGACCAATATGCAGCCTAAAGACCCAAGGGGTTTTTACAGTTCGGGACTGCGTCGCTTTAACAGACAATTGCGCGGTCGTGCGACGTGGCTCCCAAACAAAATTGGCGTCCTTTTTTCCCCACAAATAGAGCTTTCTTTTGGTGGTATTTGATCACATCTGCGGTTTTTAGTTTTTGCGCTATAAACAAAAATAGAGCAACAATTTTGAAAAAAAAGCAATATTTTTTACTTTTTGCTGTAATAAATATCCCCCAAAAACATATATAAAAACATTTTTTTTCCTCAGTTTAGGCCGATACGTATTCTTCTACCTATTTTTAGTAAAAAAAATCGCAATAAGCGTTTATCGATTGGTTTGCGCAAAATTTATAGTGTTTACAAAATAGGGGATAGTTTTATTGCATTTTTATTTTTTTTTATTTTTTTACTACTAATGGCGGCGATCAGCAATTTTTTTCGTGACTGCGACATTATGGCGGACACTTCGGACAATTTTGACACATTTTTGGGACCATTGTCATTTTCACAGCAAAAAATGCATTTAAATTGCATTCTTTATTGTGAAAATGACAGTTGCAGTTTGGGAGTTAACCACAGGCGGCGCTGTAGGAGTTAGGGATCACTGTGTATGTGTTTACAACTGTTTGGGGGTGTGGCTGTAGGAATGACGTCATCGATCGTGTCTTCCCTATAAAGGGAATGACGCGATCGATGCGCCGCCATAGTGAAGGACGGGGAAGCCGTGTTTACACACGGCTCTCCTCGTTCTTCAGCTCCGGGGAGCGATCGCGACGGAGCGGCTATAAACAAATAGCCGCGCCGTGGTCCCGGATCGCTCCCCGAGCGGACCCGACCTCCGCATGTAGCGGGGGGGGTCCCGATCGGACCCCCCACCCGCTAATAGGGGAGGACGTACCCATACGCCCATGTGCCTGTACGTGCCATATTGTGGACGTATATGTACATGGGCTGGTCCTTAAGTGGTTAAGAGTCCATTCACACTGGGGCGGCACGACTTTGTGGGTGACTCTGCAAGGCGTCCTGAAGACGACTTTAGAGGTGACTTGCAAAATGACTTCTGTATTGAAGTCAATGCAAGTCAAACCCCAAAGTCGTACAAGAACCTTTTTCTAAGTCGGAGCGACTTGCGTTGCTCCTATTAGAACGGTTCTATTGAACAGAACGGGATGCGACTTGTCAGGCGGCTGTCACCCCTGACGAGTCGCCCCTGTGTGAATGGGCTCTAAAGGATAAGTTCACTTTTTGGAAAACAAATAATAAATGCACATTGGTTTGCAGGCAAAACAAATAAAATAAAAAAAAAGTGTGCATTTTTTTTTTTTTTTTGCCTGTAAAGCATTGCACCAGCGATCATCAGATCACAGGTGCCATGCAGGCATCCAGCAGATCTGCCAGTGTATCTGCACCGCTAGCTGTCACAGCAGGGATTGGGGAGGTGCGTGGGCTGGTCCTTTCATAATATTTTACATTCTGAATATGAGTGTAACATGTTACGAATGGTGAACTTATCCTTACTAAAGGAGGTCTACACATACCACCTTTGGTTGAAACTCTTAAAGCAGTACTACCTAGAATCCCTAAAGAAGCACCCCTTCCCCAATGCATAGCCCAGTGCCTAAGGATTTATGAACATGCCTCGTACCTTTCTTTTGAAAGGACATGGTCATAGGGGCAATGAAAAGAGTCATTCCATACATATCTGGCTTAGAATCTCTGGGCATATCTGGAGCAGGTCATTCAGTCATAAGAAGGATGCGCAAACCACTTATGCGATCTGCTAGATGCTGCCAATGTTAAGCGGTCTGAATCTCGACCAGTTCAGCAAGAAGATTAGTACTTCACTATTAAAATAAGCATGTAGTACAGGCCTCAAACTACAACAAAAATTCTTCCACTTTCAATAATTTTTTCTTAAAATTTTACTTTTTTTTACTTTTTAAAACACTTTTTGCAATCCCCATTTCTAAAAGCCAATTCCACCATATTTTAAAAACTTTGTTGGACTACGGATCAGAGATTTTTTAGGGGGAACACATATGAAAACGTGCGGCACAAAGAAGCTGTGTGTCTTACATCTTCCTCAAATACAATCCAATCCATCGCAGATAGTCTTAGGCAGGCCATAGACGGTGCAAATTTATTTCCTGCAACCACGGACAGTGCTGACAAGGGAATCCCTCCTGCCGAGTAATTGTTTTCTCCCGGCGCAAGTGAATCCGGCAGGCTGGTTGTACCCAAGTTGCTCAATCGATGGTTCAGCCTGCACACACACACACGATTCGAAGCTTCGAATCATGTATGGCCGGGCCTTAAAAGGTCAATTTAAAGGCTTTGGCAGTTTTAAAAGTTTAGAGGTACAGTAGTTTGCCGACAGCATAAATATCAGTTTTCTGTAATAGAGGTGCAATTAAATAATCCAGGAAGCATCCAGTGTGCCAAAGTCTAAAGATGAACTCCAGGCAAACAGCTTAATACACAGCAGAACTACATACAGTGCCTTGCGAAAGTATTTGGCCCCCTTGAACTTTGCGACCTTTTGCCACATTTCAGGCTTCAAACAAAGATATAAAACTGTAATTTTTTTTTGAAGAATCAACAAGTGGGACACAATCATGAAGTGGAACGAAATTTATTGGATATTTCAAACTTTAACAAATAAAAAACTGAAAAATTAGGCGTGCAAAATTATTCAGCCCCCTTAAGTTAATACTTTGTAGCGCCACCTTTTTCTGCGATTACAGCTGTAAGTCGCTTGGGGTATGTCTCTATCAGTTTTGCACATCGAGTGACTGAAATTTTTGCCCATTCCTCCTTGCAAAACAGCTCGAGCTCAGTGAGGTTGGATGGAGAGCGTTTGTGAACAGCAGTTTTCAGTTCTTTCCACAGATTCTCGATTGGATTTAGGTCTGGACTTTGACTTGGCCATTCTAACACCTGGATATGTTTATTTGTGAACCATTCCATTGTAGATTTTGCTTTATGTTTTGGATCATTGTCTTGTTGGAAGACAAATCTCTGGTCTTTTGCAGACTCCATCAGGTTTTCTTCCAGAACGGTCCTGTATTTGGCTCCATCCATCTTCCCATCAATTTTAACCATCTTCCCTGTCCCTGCTGAAGAAAAGCAGGCCCAAACCATGATGCTGCCACCACCATGTTTCACAGTGGGGATGGTGTGTTCAGGGTGATGAGCTGTGTTGCTTTTACGCCAAACATAACGTTTTGCATTGTTGCCAAAAAGTTTGATTTTGGTTTCATCTGACCAGAGCACCTTCTTCCACGTTTGGTGTGTCTCCCAGGTGGCTTGTGGCAAACTTTAAACGACACTTTTTATGGATATCTTTAAGAAATGGCTTTCTTTTTGCCACGTTTCCATAAAGGCCAGATTTGTGCAGTAAACGACTGATTGTTGTCCTATGGACAGAGTCTCCCACCTCAGCTGTAGATCTCTGCAGTTCATCCAGAGTGATCATGGGCCTCTTGGCTGCATCTCTGATCAGTCTTCTCCTTGTATGAGCTGAAAGTTTAGAGGGGCGGCCAGGTCTTCGTAGATTTGCAGTGGTCTGATACTCATTCCATTTCAATCATATCGCTTGCACAGTGCTCCTTGGGATGTTTAAAGCTTGGGAAATCTTTTTGTATCCAAATCCGGCGTTAAACTTCTCCACAACAGTATCTCGGACCTGCCTGGTGTGTTCCTTGTTCTTCATGATGCTCTCTGCGCTTTAAACAGACCTCTGAGACTATCACAGTGCAGGTGCATTTATACGGAAACTTGATTACACACAGGTGGATTCTATTTATCATTAGTCATTTAGGTCAACATTGGATCATTCAGAGATCCTTTACTGAACTTCTGGAGAGAGTTTGCTGCACTGAAAGTAAAGGGGCTGAATAAGTTTGCACGCCCAATGTTTTAGTTTTTTATTTGTTAAAAAAAGTTTGAAATATCCAATAAATTTCGTTCCACTTCATGATTGTGTCCCACTTGTTGATTCTTCAAAAAAAATTAAAGTTTTATATCTTTATGTTTGAAGCCTGAAATGTGGCAAAAGGTCGCAAAGTTCAAGGGGGCTGAATACTTTTGCAAGGCACTGTATATAGGAGCCATCTAACCCGCCAAAGATTTTGTTTCTGTCTGGTCATAGGATCTACACAATCCTATCACACAGCATGCCCAGCCTGATAACCTGACTGCTCACCTTGGACATAAAACATGCATTTCTTCATACACGGATGCTAAGGCAGCCTAATCGTTCTGAATAGGTCCTTGATAAGCCAACACACATGAAGCCTGCATTACTTTTGGGCAATTTAGAGCACCAACAAACACAGGGGTTGATTTACTAAAACTAGAGAATAAAAAATCTGATGTAGGTCTGCATAGAAACCAGTAAGTTTTTTTTTGTGTCAAAGCTCAATTGAACAAGCTCAAGTTAGAAGCCGATTGGCTACCATGCACAGCTGCACCAGATATAGCACTCTACAAACTTTTAGTAAATCAAGCCCACAGTATTTACATCTAAAAAATTATGGTGCACTGAAGTAGTTCTTGAGTGTCCCCTGAAACAGATTCAGTCTTTACCTACACCTGTAGCAAGTTCCCAGTCTAACGATTTCTTCTCTTTCAGGCTCTGTTCACCTTTGGGAGCATGTTGCACACATATTTAGGGTAGAACGTCTGACATGCTCGAGCAGTTTGCTCCGCCCACACATGCATGTCCTTCACAGCAGACGGCTTGTAGTTCTTAATTATCTGAGGGCATTGGAGCGCACTCACTGATCTTCATGCTCTCCAGTAGGGTTGTCCCGATACCACTTTTTTAGGACCGAGTACAAGTACCGATACTTTTTTTTAAATGTGTCCCCAAATGCAGCCATGTCCCCCCACAAATGCAGCCATGTCCCCCCACATCCAGCCATGCCCCCCCTATATCCAGCCATGCCCCCCCTATATGCAGCCATGTCCCCCCTATATGCAGCCATGTCCCCCCTATATGCAGCCATGTCCCCCCCTATATGCAGCCATGTCCCCCCCTATATGCAGCCATGTCCCCCCTATATGCAGCCATGTCCCCCCTATATGCAGCCATGTCCCCCCTATACGCAGCCATGTCCCCCCATACCTAGATGCCGCCGCCGCATGGGTTAAACAGCGTGCGGGGAACATCACAGCTTTCATTTGAATGGCTGTAGTATTCCCCGCTGCGCCGCGTATAGACACTCCCCCTTGCTCGGGATTGGACAGATCCCCCTGATATTCCCCGCACGCTGTTTAACCCATGCGGCGGCGGCGTTGCGGTATGCGACGGGGTCGGCGGCGGCATTCGTTGCGGCGGCGGGGTTGGTTTTTTGGTTGGGGCAAGTATTCTATTTAGGTATCGGGGGTATTTGCGGGAGTACAAGTGCTCCCGCAAATACTCGGTATCAGTCCCGATACCGATATCGGGACAACCCTACTCTCCCGTAACTGTCTGCTACTGAGAGTCTGCAGGAGCAGAGCATTGCACTGATCTACTGGCCATGGGTGAAATGCTTTCCAGATGGAAAACAAATAATAAAATTAAAATTTTCTTCAAAAATATGTGCATTTATTATTTTCCCAAAAGGTGTATTAGCTTTTAAGTCTGTAGTGTCTGACATTTTTTCATATAACAAATTCTACAAGCTGCCTCCTTGGCAATTTCAAAGCCAATATACTTTGTAAAATGACAATTACTGATACAGAGTATATATTACGTTGGCAGAAACTTGCCAGTTTAAAGCATTTAATGCTACTATAGATCTCAGTTCTCTTACCTGTACAGTATTCCATTCCACCAGGATGTGGGACAACAATCCTTCTATATACAATTGGATCAGACTCGAGTATGTTCTCGTCATGTCTGTAATTTGGGGTTCTTTCACTAGGTGTACCTCGTGACCTAGCTCCTCCTCCTCCTCCAGCCCCTCGTTTTTCATGGGTGTCTATCTGCTCAAATACAGCTGCTTTATCAAAAAGAGCAAGGTTCCCCTCAAAATCAAAATCTGTGCCTGGAACGTCATCCAACTCTTCTCCAAAGCACTCGTCATCTCTAGCTTTAAGCTGTCCATTCTTGGGTCCATTCTTCTTGGGGGTCGCCTGGTTTGGATAGCGGCTGCTTGAAGACCCTGCATAAAGAAAAAAAAAAAAAAAAAAAGTAGCACATAACATTCTACAAAATGGCATTAAAGAGGACATGCAATATTTACCGTGATCAGTTAAAAGACATTTTAGTGGATGGCTACGATACCCAAATCAATAGAGAGAATGGGCTGGAAGTCGCAGTGTTTAAGGGGAGCATTTTAAAAAAATCCTTATAAAACAGTTTTCGTGAGAGTCTGTAATTAGCACGTGTTGTCCTTAAGATGTTTATTTACATCACTTGAAAGTATGTTTGCTTACACAGTATGCTCAGTTCTCTATGCGCTTCACACACAGATCTCCTAAAGCAAATCACAGCACCAAATAGAGTCTAGCCAGTGTCCTTAGGAGACCTGTGGTAAGGTCATACGCTGAGTCACACTGTGTGCTCTGGAACCACAGAAAGTCAAAAGCAAATGTTTCCAATGTAGTCTGCTGCTGGGATGCAATCATTTTCTGTAATATGAACACCACAAGCACCCACAAAGGTTTTTTAGACTGTATATTCATCAACAAGGCCGATGACAGATATCGAGCAGCTGTACTGTTAGGCATTGTTCATCATTTTTGAAGAGTCTAAAAGTTTCAAAGTGTGGGCAAGGCAGCAATAAAATCAGAGAGAAGGTGATGCTAAAGAACTGTGAATACAACATTAATCTACACCATGCTATTGCGAATGTTTCCTCCTGAAAATACAAAGCTTCCTGGTTGTCATGTTTATCTAATGACTTCATCCACTGGCCTGAAACAAGTAGGGAGACCATCAGTTCCATTACATAATTGTTCCAAGTCAGTGACACATGAAATGCTGAAACCAGAAAATTTGCATTTTCAGGTGGTGATGGGTGGTGGTCAGCAATCGCAGCCTATAAGTTTCTCCTATGACAGGTTTCCATTGAATGGTAAGTAGGGAGCAGAGTCAGTCTGTAGGTCAAACCTATATTCAAAAAAAGCAGGCCTCATGTCAAAGAATTATGTAGCCATTGACGACTTTCTATTAAGAACATGTGTTCCCTGGCTGTCATGCTATTGCTTTGAACTGCTAACACAGAAGTATAGAGAAGGAATTCTCACATATTTCTGGCACCCATTTACAGCATGCTTACTTCGGGGGATTTAAAAGTGTTGAATCCAGAAAGGGCCAGGCAACTAATCTTTTCAGAATCAGGCCAACAATGGCAGTTCTTTTCTTATGAAATGGCAACCAATTTTAATCCGTTTTCAATCGGTGGCCACTTAAGACTATTTCATTAACAAAAAACATAAACCTGGATTTCAACAGTATGGGCCCCGTTCACATAACCGTCATTTTGACATGCGATTTACCTTGTGGTTCGGCGTGTTGCATAGGATGCCCATTCACTTGAATCGGCTGCCCTATGCACGTTTGTCACAAGCTTTATGCAGTTTGTGAAGAAACAGTTTGCCACCATTGTTCCAGGACATGACATAGCAATACAGCATGACCGGTCCTTTTTATGGAGAGATCTGGTGTTTAAAATACATTTTTTGATCTTTTGCTTTAAAAAGCCTTGTTTACATGCCGGAGGAACTGGAAGTGACATCACGTCGCTGCTCTGGCGTTTCAGCAGCTTAGACGACCCGTCAGAATTTGTAACAGAAGTGACGTTCCAGCTCCATAGTGCTACACCCCGCACTCCTCCACAGTAAGGATACACAGAGAAGGGGGCAGGTAGACATCTTGTTACACCCACCAGAGTTTTGCATTTCACACTTTTTTGCCAAACCTTTATTAAATTTTTCATTAGCATACAAAATTAGCCCACGCAAGGGCCAAATCTTTGCCCACGCAGGGGCAGTTCTTCTGATGTGGTAACATACAAGACACAATATACAACTGCAACAAGACACAATATACAACCATAAACAAACTAACATACTATAACCCCAATGTGGGGAGAGGTTCAGTTCAAAAGAATCTGTGCTCAAATTGGTACCAACAGGATAATGCAACATGAAAATAGTTGGGTCAATATACTAACAGACTAGAGATATAGGGCTGGATTCAGATACATTGGCGTATCTGTCCGCCCGGCGAAACGTATCTGAGATACGTTACGCCGCTCTAACTTTGGGCGCAAGTTCTTTATTCAGAAAGAACTTGCGCCCTTAGTTAGAGCGGCGTAGCGTATGTGTTGCGGCGTAAGGCCGCGTAATTCAAATGGGGATGTAGGGGGCGTGTTTTAATTACATTTTTGTTGACCCCACGTTTTTTACTTTTTGTTTGAACGGCGCATGCGCCGTCCGTAAAATATCCCAGTGTGCATTGCTCTAAATGACGTCGCAAGGACTTCATTGGTTTCGACGTGAACGTAAATTACGTCCAGCCGTATTCGCGAACGACTTACGCAAACGATGTAAAATTTCAAAACTCGGCGCGGGAACGACGGCCATACTTAACATTAGCTACCCCTCATATAGCAGGGGTAACTATACGCCGGAAAAAGCCGAACGCAAACGACGTAAAACAAAAAGCGCCGGGCGGTCGTTCGTTTCTGAATCGGCGTAAATCCTCATTTGCATATTCCTCGCGTAAAAAACACGGAAGCGCCACCTAGCGGCCAGCCTGGAATTGCAGCCTAAGATCCGACGGTGTAAAACACTTACACCTGGCGGATCTTAGGGATATCTATGCGCGACTGATTCTCTGAATCAGTCGCATAGATACGCCGTCGTATCTCTGAGTTCCGACGGTCGTATCAGGAGATACGCCGTCGTATCTCTTTCTGAATCTGGCCCATAGTGTTAATCTAGGAATTGGTTACTGCATCAGTTGCCGGGGTATTGTCTTCTAGCCAACAGGTCCACCATACCTTTTCAAATATTTGTGGACAACCCCTGCCCGAGTAGGTGGCTTTATACGGGGGGTAAACTGGCATTCACTAGGCTTTTCCAGAATCTGACAGAGGCCTTTCGAGCACAGTACAATAGCAGGAATATTGAGTATTTTCCTGGCTCTGAGCATTTACAGTTGTTCCACCAGCTCCAGCAGACAATATTTAGGATCATAAGGAACACAAGTCTTAGTGACCTTAGCAATCACCCGGAGTACTTCTTTCCAATAATGTTTGATTGCTGGGCAAACCCCAAAAAATTGGAAAAAGTCACCCGGGTTGGTAGGAGCAATGCCAGCACGCCGGAGAAGCATTTCACAATTATTTTTAACAGTAAACAGAGTTTATAAGGTCAGATACAGTATTTAGAAATCCAACAGACTGTTTAGATGTTCAATTTCAAAAGCAGCGGAGAACTCATGTCACAGGTTTTCTAATCTGACAGAACACCTCTGATTTTATAATTCAACATGTAAACAGACAGATTTCTAAATACTGTGATTCACCTATTTCAGTTTACCGTTAAAAATAAGTAGGTAGCCCCGGTGGGTATAACAAGATGTCTGCTCGCCCCTTCTCAGTATATCCTTATTGTGGAGGAGCGCAGGGTGTAGCAAGATGGTGGTGACGGAATGGCACTTCCATTACAATTTGGCGGGTCGCCATATCTGATGGAACAACGGTCCACCAAGGCCATAGAGATGAGTGGAGGCCATCTTGCCTTCACTCTCACACTTCACAATCTCTATTGAAAGCCATCACAGGCACTGGATGGGCTTTGGGCTTCACTCATCGGTAAGCCCGGGAAACGGGCTAGAGGGGTGCCACTCAGAGCACTTTTATCTTGTAGAGAATTGCCAGCTGAAAAAAAAAAACAATACCGAAGTGATGGCATATTGCTACAGCCATAACCCCAATATTCCACTTGCTGACCAGGGCGTCAAATGTCTATCTCCTAGATTGTAAGCTCTAACGAGCAGGGCTATCCGATTCCTGCTGTATTGAATTGCATTGTAACTGTACTGTCTGCTCTCATGTTGTAGACTTGGCCCAGTCGGCAAGTGGTTAAAGTGGCTGACAAGTGAGCGTACAAGGGCCCAGATTCAGGTACATTTGCGCTTTATTTGCGGAGGCACAGGGCAACGATTTTGCCCTGCGCCCCCGCAAATATTTTGCGCTCCCCTCGATTCACGGAGCAGTAGCTCCGTAAATTGCGAGGGCGCGCCGGCAAAATTGCCCGGCGTAAGCGTGCGCAATGTAAATGATCCCGCCGGGAATCATTTAAATTAGGCGCGCTCCCGCGCCGAGCGTAGAGCGCATGCTCCGTCGGGAAACTTTCCTGACGTGCATTGCGGCAAATGACGTCGCAAGGACGTCATTTGCTTCAAAGTGAACGTGAATGGCGTCCAGCGCCATTCACGATTCACTTACGCAAACGACGTCGATTTTAAATATCGCTACGCGGGAACGTGGGTATCCTATAGCATTGGCTGCGCCTGCCATTAGGATGTGTAACCTTACGCGAAACCCGACGTACGCAAACTACGTAATTTGCGTACGCAGGGCTCCCGCAACGTTGTGAATCGGTGTTAGTATGCAATTTGCATACTATACACAGATCACAATGGGTGCGCCCCCTAGCGGCCAACGCAAGAATGCAGCCTAAAATCTGCGTGGCATAAGAGCCTTATGCCACGCAGATTTTAGGCTGCAGTCGGCGTAGCGATGTTCCTGAATCAGGAGAATTCGCTACGCCGGAGCAAGTAAGCAATTGCGCTGTGCAACCTATGGTTACACAGGCGCAATTGCTTCTTGAATCTGGCCCAAGGTTTTTAGTGCAGGTTTTATAAACTAGTTAGCACTTGCAGAAAGAATACATAGTATATTTATCAACCAATTCCTATTCTAGAAAGCTGATGTTTATTAAAGGCCTGTTGCACATGGATACCGTAATATTTTTAGAAATTTGGGCTTTTTTCTGATCAAAATACAGCCCACTGTTTTATTAGGCATGTAAACTTGTGCTGCGTATAGATCAGAAAAAAATAAAATAAAAAATCTGCATTTCTGTACAGTATTTACGCACACGAGCCACAGCTCAAGAAATGCTAGAAGAATTTTTACACACATGTACAAGCAAAAATCTTGCAAATACATTATACAGTCCGTCCTTCCATTTTTACGCAGATATTTTCGGTCAGGAAACAGATGTTCTAACATCAGTATCATGTGCAAGTACCCAAATTGATAAAATAGCTTCAGTGTATATAGCAAAGTTCACAACTTCTCGCCTATTTAATTAAAACGTGTTTTAATGCAACATCTGTTTAAGTTCATTGTTTAGGTCCACCTGTCAGTTTTTTAGGCAGACCTGAACGGATGCTCCATGCAGGTCTATGGAGAGACGGATGTCAGCGGTGACATGTCCGCTCCGCTGAATCCAGATGGATGGAAACCTATATTCCATTTGTCTGGTGGATCTGATGACAACGGTCCGTCTTCATCCGATCCCCCATAGAGAACAGCGGGGCTCTGACAGGTCCCTCTCTGCATAGTGAGCGTAGATGAACCCGTCATCCCCTGGCTCAGTGGGGATCAACGGAGCGATCCCTGCTGAGCAAGCAGAGTCCGTCAAAACGGACGAGTGTGTGTTTGAAAGGGGCCGAACACATTGTATGCATACATTTTATTTCTGGAGATTTTACTTTAAATACTTGGCACACAAGTGGAGAGATAGAATTCCAAGCGTCACAAAAAAAAAAAAAAAAAAAAAAAAAAAGGATTATATATGAACCCACATTTCTTTCTTTTTTTTTTTTTTACATCACACGGAGCTTTTCTTTCAGCTTGTAACATAACAAAGTCATCTCATATGCACAGAAATGGTATAGTGCTGTCATAGTGTACATGGTCTATGCTGACAACTTGTTCTCATCTCGTGCTGATGGAGGAACTCCCACCTCCTGGGGGATGAACTGTTGTATTATACCTCCGTGACAGTGTGTGAGTTGCAAAGCAGCGCACGCATTGAGACATGAACTCTGTCAACCCCGGCCTAGGCAATGTTAATCTAATTGAGTCTGTGGAGAGCTTATTATGCATTATTCTCTCTCAGCCAGAAATAGGACTTCAATGAATGAATCCCTGAAGAAACACTTCTGTAGGGTTGGTGCGTGCAAGGAGTTTGTTCATCAGTTGTGGGGAAACCATGTCACAGTATCAGATATGCTGCAAATAACTTATCTGGCAGGCTGTAGGTCTTTGAAAACAGGCAGACAGCAGCAGAGCTCCAGATATTATGAAAAGTGGCCTTTCACATGTATTGTTTTATAAAATCAAGAGCAGTATTATAAAAGGGACACCAAAATATATCCTTATTTTCCAAAGATAATCCATACACATCCACTACTTAATGGCCCAGTTAGGCCTCATGTACACTGCTGGTAAATGGACGTTTAGGAGCAGTTGGGCATTTTTTTCAGCTGCCCCTGAACATGTGCACAGGGTCGTTTATAGTCATTTCTAGGCATTTAATAAGCTTTTTTTGAAATGCAAAAAAAAAAAAAAAGGACGACACAGCAAGATGAAAGTCTCATAGGGCCAGATTCACGTACAATTGCGCCTTTGGAAACTTAAGCCATTTAAGTTACACCGCAAGTTTTCAGGTTTAGTGCTCGATCCACAAAGCACTTACCTGGAAACTTGCGGCGGTGTATCGTAAATGCGTCCGGCGCAAGGCGGGCCAAATCGAATGAGCGGCTAACATTTAAATTAGGCGTGCGCCCACGCCGGACCTACTGCGCATGCTCCGTTTCCTAACTCCCGCCGTGCTTTGCGCGAAGCGACGTAATTTTTTCGAACGGCGACGCGCGTAGTGTACTTCCGTATTCCCGGACGGCTTACGCAAGCGACGTTAAATTTTGAATTTCGACGCGTGAACGACGGCCATACTTTAGACAGCAATACGCTTGCTGACTAAAGTTAGGGCACCAAAAACGACGACTAACTTTGCGACGGGAAACTATACTAGCGGCGACGTAGCGAACGCGAAAAACCGTCGTGGATCCGCCGTAACTCCTAATTTGCATACCCGACGTTGGTTTACGACGCAAACTCCCCCCAGCGGCGGCCGCGGTACTGCATCCTAAGATCCGACAGTGTAAAATAATTACACCTGTCGGATCTTAGGGATATCTATGCGTAACTGATTCTATGAATCAGTCGCATAGATAGAAACAGAGATACGACTGCGTATCAGGAGATACGCCGTTGTATCTCTTTTGTGAATCTGGCCCATAGTTTTTAAGAAATTGGTGGAAGATGATCAGGAAACTAAGTTGAACTGCGCTCATGACGGATGTTCAGAGACATTTGAAACGCCAAATGCCCGTAACAGCTCGTAAACGTGGTAACTCGCATTTAGCTGCATTTTGTTTACAGACGTTTTTCATTTTTGCATATTTTTTAAAACACTTCTAAATGCCAAGGCGGTAAATGTCTGTTAATATCCGTCAAGTTAAAAAGTGTTCATTAGAGGTTGTAAAAACGTCCCGTGTACATGAAGCCTAATCTGTTTTTCATTAAATAATTTCTAGCTGTATTTTTTTGCCTCCTTGTAAGGTTCTCACTGAACCCCCGAATCTCTCCTTTTTCCCCCCTCACTTTCTATTGTTTTGAAAGAACAGTTCTTTCTGGGCGTGGTCACATGCACTGCTCTATGCACACCATAAATCCCAAAGTCCATAGCCCCTAGTCCAGTGGTTCTCAATAGCCAGGCCGTGTGGCCTCCTTCCTCCCGAGCCTTCAGGCAGCTGCAGATCCCCTAACCTCCCAAAGTGCCCCCAGCCCCCCAACTTGCTACAGAGCCTCCAATAGCAGCCCCCCATACCTCCAACAGACCTCTTCATATAGTCGCGAGTGCAGTGAAAAAAAGCGCTGCGGCAGAGCCTGTGACATCATCACGCATTATCAGAAAGCAGAGAAGGAGCCGCTGGGCTGATGTTTCAGCGATTTCCTACCCCAATAAGCGGTTTGCCTGTGTGCACCAGGAATAGTGCATCTGTAAAATGTGAGTTGTTTTATTAAAGACAGTGTTTTTAAAACGATAACTAGGTCAAGTTCTTTCCTACTCTTACGATATCTACTTATGAGGAAGGCCATTTGAGAGACTGGGAGTCCTTACACAGATAGAAGAACTGCAGATTGCTGGATATGTACCCCTAAGGGGAAGGCGACATTGGACCCTATGGTGGGTCTCCTTGTGAGGTGAGAGCATAGAGTGACTGGTGGAGGAGGACACTGTGGTGTGCAGAGTCACTATTATTTAATAGATTAATAGATGCTCGCAACTAAGAAGAAATCACTTACCAGACTGGAATGGATTAAACACTGCATCAACTTTACCACCCATAATAACTGTTATTTATTTATGGACTTCTGTTATATACAATTTTCCCACATAATAGTGAGATTTCTATGGGATATTGTATATTGAGGTTTCTTTACACCGATTTATTTGTTCACGGAGTTGAAACCAATAGGGAGCAGTTGGGTGAGGTAGCGCTTCACTATATTTGTCATTTTTTTGTTTTTCTGTGGTGCTTCCAAGTCTCCCACAGAGCCTTTGCCAGGCATTTGTGGACCTCTAATGACTTTTTAAAACAGATGGAGACTGAAGACAGTCTTTTTCTGAAACCCGAGCTGCACTGTATTTGAAGGAATAGGAATCTGTATAGAAGGGGGCTGGTAAATGCATGCTTACCAGCCCCCCCCCCTCCCCCATGCTCCATCCCGACAGATCTGTCAGCAGCTGCAGCCGGCAGAAGGAGGAAGGAGAGCAAATTCAGGGAGGGGGCACCCGGAAATCAGGGAGGTGGGAGACACTAAAGGAGAAGGGGGGGGGGGGGTTGGAAAGCCGGGAGAGGTATTTTTTTTGTTTTTATCAATCCCTCTATGCATGCACAGAAAGCCGTCAGGAGGGGGGGGGGGGGGGAGAACGGAGAGCCACCTAGCAGCTTCAGAGAGGAGGAATTTTAATTGACAGCAAAGGCAGGTGGAGGGGTGGGAGACAGGGCAGAGAAGCCGCAAGGGGTTTTTTCACAATTTAGGTTAATATCTCTGATCAGTAGCTTATCAGCCGCTGATCAAAGCCATTAGTTTGCTTAACAATTTTGCTATAAGTTCATGGTCACTTAAGTGACCATGAGCATATAGCAGAGGAGGAATGTGGGTTCCTAAGGCGTACATACCTGATCAGTTGGAAGCAGTGCAGTAGGTCTGTATGTCATATAGACCTGGCAGCAAAAAAAGTTAAAGCCATGCTTTAAATAGCGGCCACATAACCGCACACCCTCCGATCTTCACTGTTCCACATAGCAGGAGGGCATGTCTGTGTATGTCAAACATACATCGCACACGGCAGCACCTCCTTCCTGCATTGAGTTACAGGACTCTGTCTATGCACAGCATGCCTGTATATCCTGTAGCCCATTTGGACACCCCTGCCATTTATGGATAGTGGCTTCTAGCAGAAGCCACTATCAATCAACACAAAAGAGCTGGGTGGGGGCATGGTAGCCAAACCGATTATGGGCTGCAGCTTCCTGTAACTTAAAGCAGTACACAGCTACATAAACTGACCATACTCGCATGGATCTGCTTGCCTGCTTTGCGTGGTTAGTTTAAATTAGGATAGAAGGGGTACTGGCAGATCCCCAGCCCACATCGCCGGCTCGCTACCTATTAAGCATGTTAGCTGCACATGTGAATGAGCCCTTTAAGGCAGCAGGATAACCCAAACTATGTTCTAATAAAAGGTGTACTTCCAAACATTAGACCTGTGTTCCATTTCCAAATTAGATAATTTATTGGGAAAAAAAATGGCAGTGTACACTTTCAAATGTTTTTGTTGTATTAGCTAGGTATTACTGAAGTTGTATGTTCTGTGTTGTTTGTGTGCCTTACCTTGTAATGGTGGTCTTGCATGTTACACTAAAAAGGGACAGGCAATTTCTTGTTGCAGGTCACACAGCATCCAATTGATGGCTTGCTAGTTACCCTGTATCGCATCACAAATCTGAGTGCTCATGTGATGAAACATTTCTTTCCTTCATTGCTCTGCCTGCTTGTGTCTATTTCAGATCTATATACTATATAGCTTTAACCTGCAGAACACTAGACTTCGAAACCCAGCGATTATGGAATGTGGAGGAAAGTATCAGTTGTTAAAAAGGTAAACACAGTAGTCATGCATTAAAGTGATACTAAAAAGGTTTGATTTATTTTTTAAAACAAAAGGGGGAAAAAAAAATAAAAATCATACTTGCCTCCACTGTGCAGCTCGTTTTTCACAAAGTGGCCACAAAAGCCGTTTTCTGGGGTCCCCCGGCGACTCTCTCGGCTCCTCCCCGCATCAGATAACCGCCTCTTGCAAGCGGTCTCCCAAGGGGGTTACCTTGCGGGCGTGCTGCAGTGTCCAGCATTTGGCGTCCATAGCCGCCGAATGAAGGACTCGGCACCCGCGTCATTGGATTTGATTGACAGCAGCCAGTTGCTGTGCTGCTATCAATCTATCTAATGAAGAGCCGAGAACATGTGGAGATAGCGACGGCGGGATCCCGCCATGGAAATTCGGGGTTCAGGCAAGTAAAACGGGGGCCGACACTGCAAGGTGTTTTTCACCATAATGCATAGGATGCATTAGGGTGAAGAAACATGAAGGTTTACAACCCCTTTACTGGTGCATTGCAATGGTGCTGGTCTCATGTTTGAACACATACAGAAACTGCTGACACAAGAATGTGCAAGTTTGCTCAAATAAAGGCTGTGTGTATGGGACAACACATGGCACCATGATCAATGTGCATCTTATGAAGGTGCAGATAGGAGGGCTTATATTGCCTTTAAACATTCATAATTCATGTGCTTCACAACGTTAATCACCACTATATACATGTGGTTTACATTGATAATACAGTTTATCACCCCTTAATAAACATTTATGCTACTTGACTTCATGCACGTATGTATTACACGTAAACAATGGTACAGACAAGAGCTGATAACAGCATGGAAAAATCATTACGATACAACAGAAAGAGGAGTAATATTTTCCAATACTCTGTTGATAACCTGTTTCACAAAAGTCCAAAACGTGGAATTGTGAGGAAAAATTAGCTGTACATCTCCTGTTATTTTTTTTTTCTAATATCCATATGCAAGCAGATTATTTTTGCAATATAAGCTTAGGTGGCCTGATCTTGAAAGGTTTGTCCAGTATCAAAGGGAAAACCTGTTCCTTAGGGCAATGTTTTTTGTTTTTATACTTGCACACTAAATTTACTGCTTCTTTTGAAAACATATCATGTGCTTTACCAATTAAAGCATTCACACTTGAGCGACTTTTGACCCCAAAGTTGCATTAGACAAGTCGCATACCATGTTTCCCAATGAGTACCATTCATATGTGTGCGACTTAAAATGGCAGTGACCGATACAAAATTCTTTGTGAAGAATAGCTGGGTTGTTAAGGAGTGGGCCGGGAACCTGGCTTGCCGTGTCTTTTTAATTTTTTTTAATCCAAACTCTCTATTAATATCAAAGAGCAGAAAAAAAAAAAAAAAAAAAAAAAAAAAAAAAGAAGGAGGTACATTCGTACAAATCGAAAAGGATTTACAAAATAATTTGGATATAGTAGAACCATTCCAGGAATTTCAATACAAAGCATACAAACTGTAGTTATCTTTCTACATATTTGGCTGGGTTCACACTACGGTTTTCCCGTCCGTCAGCCGCATACGATTTATATGAAAAAACGTATGCGGCTGAAACGGACGGGAACGTATGGCACCGCACATATGAGCGTTTTCCATTAACATTAATGTTAAAGGAAAACGTATGCGGTTGCCATACTGTTTTAAAAACGACCGCAAAACCGTGGTTGAACACGGTTTTGCGTACGTTTAAAAAACGTTTTGCCAGCAAATCGTACGCACCCGGATGCATCCGAGTGCATACGATTTGCAATGCATTGTCTATCTCTATGTTTTCCCGTCCGGGCCCGTACGTTTTCAATACTGAAATCGTATGCGGCTGACGGACGGGAAAACCGTAGTGTGAACCCAGCCTTACAAATAATGTGTAATCTTTCTTTTCTTACATGCATTACAACAGCGTAAACACTTGGTGGGTACAAAGAAACCTGCCATGTCCTTAAAGCGGAACATCAGACATTTTTCCATCTATTAAATCTTCTGCCCTTGTTGTTCTAACTTTGAACAGTAAAACACTTTTGTTCCTCTTTAAAGCATTTGTTACCAAAAATAAAAAAAGGATCCTGTACCTTTAAAGCATGTTATACTGCACAGTGCATGTGCTGTGTAATTTGGCCCCCGGTATCACCTGAAATACCTGGCTACACCCTTCCCTCTGTAAACTGACCACGGTATATCATGGTTGCCGAGCCCTGACACTGTGGTCAGTTTACGTGCCTCCGTCATTCGCAGCTCTGCTCTCTGACTCTTGTGTCCTCCTCCCCCATTCAGTAAATTGAACTTTTGCAATAAATACTGTTGCCTCATATGCACTGGAATATTGGGAAAGGGGGGGGGGGGGGGAGAAAATTAAAATCTTTGGTAAAATGTATTGTGGATAAATTGGGACTAAGAGCCCTTTCACACTGGAAACGCCTATAGCGGAGCGTTAAAATAGCAGTAAAACACTGCTATTTTACCGCGATTTTACTGTGTTTTTACCGCGATTCATTTCAATGGAAGGGGTGTTTTTGGAGCGTTTTATGGGTGTTTTAATAGCGCTATTTTTTTTAAAACGGGGCAAAAACGCACCAGTGTGAAAGGGCTCTAAATTTAAAGACATTATTTGCCTGCAACAGAGGTGAAAATAAAACTAGGGAGTCTAAATGGTTGTTATGAGAGGAAACACTTTAATTTTTGCATGTTAATTCTGGACAGTGAGGGGAATTTATCAAAACTGGAGCAGCCAGAATCTGTAGCGTCGCATGCTGCAGCTGTGCATGGCAACAATGAGCTTCTAATAATTTCTAATGCATAACAAAACAAGCCGAAAATAGACACCGATTGGTTGCCATGCACAGCTGCTCCAGCTCTGATAAATGCCCCTCAGTAGGCTTTTTACATTCTGCAAAACGACATCTGTATGCGCTCAAACAAATTAAGCCAATAAAAACACATTTTTTACACAACTAATCCTCCAAATCATAAGCAAGACAAGTTTTCCTGGCATCTATTTTTCTAAACTACTAGAATACCTGCTCCATCTGTTTCCTGGTATTTCCCCAAAGATTGTCCGAAGCATTTGGGAGGTGCTGGCAGCAAATGGCAAGGGGAAAGCAGATAAACAAAAAAAAAAGCGAATAAAAAAAACTTAGAAGTACTTTGGAAATAAGAGCACCGATTTATACACAAAGCCAACATGCCATAACAGTTATACAAGCATTGCCAATGTAGATCTCCTTCAGAAAATGGTAGTTGACTGGCAATTATGCTGACACACTAGTAGGTTTTAAAATTTTCTGAGTCAGTTTAGAAAGATCCAAGAAAAGTTCTCATCTACATACCCTCTTAAATTTAGGCTAGGTTCACACTATTGCGAATTGGATGGGGGATCCCCGCATCCAATACGCAATGGCAAGAGAATGTGAATAGATCTCTATGGAGCCAGTTCACAAATTTACGATGCGGCTCCGGTGCGAATTTGCACAGGAGTCCTGTGTCTTTTGGTTTGCTTTGTAGCGCGGAATTCAGCCAAAAATTTGGGCTGAAATCGGACCTGAAACCGTAAACCAGGACGCACTGGACCCCTGCTGGGAGCCGCATTGGCATTAGGTCTGAATGGAGCCTTTATGTCTACCTCCAGTTCCCCACCACCCCTTCCCCAACGAAGGCCCCATATTTTTTTTTTTTTTTTTAAATACATAATAGGTATGTATATGCATACAATTCTTTATGCAAAGATTTTTTCAGTTACATCAGAACGTATAAACAATATTAAGTGAAGGAATAATTCTTTATTACAGTAAGAAAACAAAAAAAAAAATTCAGATGACTTACTGATCACCTGACATGCCATTTCCTCTTTGCCTTTCTCCAGTGAATGATGCAGAAAGAAGCAATGTTATCATATCTTCTTTTACTGCACTGTACTGTACTGTAAGCCCAGGACAGCACTACATAGCACCACAAGTGTGTGGTTCTATGATGCAGATAGAATACAGGTTGAATGATGTTGGGTGCCATTCAAAGTGGCAAGTGGTGAGAACCGACCCTGAACCAGGGAGCAGTCATTTTTGGGTGACTGCAACAGGGAAAAGCAAATATTGTGATGAAAGCTGTATTTTAAAGTCATTTTAAAAAGGAAATAATTTCTCTTTTTTTAAAACCAAAGACTCTTTAGTGCAGAAGAGACATGCGATTTCTCTTGTGCAATAAAATAAACTTACCTGCTTGTTCACAATACTGCAGAATGTAGTCTACATTTCCTCTGTGGTGCTAGTGTGCTGGGATGAATTATCCTCACACACGTTTCATCCTGCTCCAGCCAATCAAGATGGCTGAAGACCGGCAACCAAAAAAAGCCAAGAAGATGCAAAAGGACCATGCAGGCGTGGAGCAGAGGTTAGTATTGCTTTTAAGCTGAACTAAACCTTTTTCTTTGCTTTATAGCCAATGAAGCAGCCATCCTGGTCTCCGGTTTTGTGCAGCAAGCACAATTCACCAATTGTGACAAAAGTCATTTGATGACTTGAGTTAGGTAGAGAGAAGAAGCAAATGTGATGGCTATTCATGATATGCCTTTAATATAATGGTTCTGAGAAAGTTAAATTGAAGGATTTCATTACACTTTACTTTAAGGCTCCACGCACAAAAAAAAAAAAAAAAAACACACGTCTGTTCTCTTGGGAGTAAAAAACGCTCATATAAAGCATTTTTTGTACAAAGTTTAGAGGAGTTTAGGAGAGTTTTAATTTTTTTCTGCCAGTAAGCCCCTCCATTGAAATGAATTAAGCCAGTAAGCTCCAATCAGAAACACAAATCAGAAGTTTTTTTCCTGCCTCTAACAGCCCCTCGGCGGAAGGAGGAAGTGGGACAGGAAGTCCCCTTCTCCTGAAGCCCCCACTCCCCCCCCAAAAAAATTACATGCCAAATGTGGCATGTAAGGGGGCGAGGAGTGGGTTAAGCGGAAGTTCCATTTTTAGGTGGAACTCCGCTTTAATGTCTCCCAGTTTGGTAGTGCAGATGACAGGCAAGTTTGATTACTCTTCGCCTTCCTTTTCTTTTACTGGACTTTAAATCAAGAGAATGTGACAGCCAGGCAACTAGCATTTTCATAAAAAAACTCTGAAATGGCAGCTTTCATGTATCTATCATAATAGGTTACTTTAATGCGTTTTTTTCGCATGAGAACAAATCATTTGCAACAAAAAATATGAACAAATCTAATGGCATTATTCTAGAGCGGTCAGTGTATAACTCGTTCAAATACATTTAAAAGCTTGTCAAGCTGTGGATGCCATAAGTCCCTAATAAATGGAAATCTCCGATAATAAAATACATAAAAAAAACTCATACTATGCCATATATCTATACCATATAAACAAAACCCAGGCAACAACCCCACACACTTTTTTGTGTTTGCGTTATACATTTTTGCACATAAAAAAATATTTTTCATGAATTTATGCCAAAATGTATAAGGCTACATTTCTTTGGTAAAGATAACCCAAGTAATTTTGCGGTGATTTGCATTTTTTTTTTTTGGCCAATTTGTTGTTGGGCAGATTAAAAAAACACAAATTGCTGCAAAAACACATTACATGCTTTTCCGCAGCTTCTCCATTAAAGTATATTGAACCAAAAAAACTAAATAGCACAGTTTTGCGTTAAAAAGTCCTTGCCCTTTTCAAATAGGCAGCAGCTGAAAAAAAATCATGGATGTGAACGTGTCCCATAGGAAACCATGTAAATGAACTGTAGTGTGTTTCTGCAAAAAGCACCAAAAAATAGAGGTGTGAACCCAGGCCTGAGATGTTTAGTAACATAATGGGGTTAAAAAAACTAAAATAAGTACAAAAAGAGTAAATAAACGATACTGTAAGGGGTTAATTTTTTACTGGACAGTGAAAGTAATATTTACAGTAGCGATTTGCTCTTTTCGTACTATAAAGGGCCAATTATTATTTTTTTTAACCCCATTATGTTACTGGCCGATTCATCGATTATGAAAATGGTAATCGATTAATTTCATAATCGATTAGTTGTTTCGGCCCTAGACATTACCATCCTGATCCATATTCCCACATGTCGGGTCAAGGTTGCCTGAAGTGGCTCAGCCGAGGAGGAGGAATTGTACCACTTGCTATCCAGAGCTTTGATTTTATGCCCGATTGATTTTTGGCACAATTTCTTGGAAAGTTAGGAAATTAAAAAAAAAAAAAAAAAAAAAATTAAATTTCTGTCACCAGTACAGTGACTGACTGGTGAGACTGTGTAATCCCTCCTGCCTGTTGAGTTCCCCCACAGCAAACAGCTTGCTATGGGGGCACCCGAGCAGAGTAACAGCTGCCTGTATCTATTTGGCCATGTCCTGGGCCTGTCTGCTTTCACTCCTCATTGGCTGACTGACTGATTGACAGCAGCGGAAGCCAATGGCGCCACGCCGCCGTCTGCGCCAATGAGAAGGGGATTCCTGGTCAGTGGAGACACTCCTGCAACATCACTCGATCTAGATGGACCTCAGGTAAGTATTAGGGGGTTGCTGCTCACAGAAGGCTTTTTATCTTAATGCATAGAAGATAAAAAAAACTTCTGCCTTTACAATCACTTTAATGTGATAATGTGCTAGTATACTAGCACATTATAAAAAATCTGCCATAAAATTAAGCCCCCCAGCAACGCGCTGTCACCACTGACATATGTCACACCTGAGAGATGACTGGTCCACTTGACAGGAAACACAATCAACACATGATGTTAAAAGGCCCCTCCCTTTTCCCTGCACCTCAGTTCTGCCAAAGTAATAGGTTATCCTGGTGCAAGAGGGAAACTTTTCCCTTAGTAATTACATCAAAAAAAGGTGGGAAGTAGGCCTGCCGTCCTGGAAGATTTCCCAGAAAAGCAGTTACCGGTAAGCGTAACTGGTAATTTTCTCTATTCATCTTCCAGGACGGCACACCCGAGAGGATGAACAAGAAGTTCAAAGCCTACCTTAGGGTGGGACTGCCGCTTGTAAGACCTTTCTGCCAAATGCCAGATCCTCAGGCGATAGTAGTTTCATGCTGTAATGCTTTAGGAAGGTGTCCTGCTTTGCCCATATCCGACAGATCTGTTGTAGTGAAGCTCCGGCTCTTTCTGCCCACGAGACTACCAGAGATGTTGTGGAATGGGCTTTGAGGTCTACTGGTATTGAGGGACCCTGCTTGCTCATAAGCTATTCCTATAATCTGTCTGATCCACCTGGCTACTATTCTAGATGCTTGCCCTCCCCTTCAAGGGCTGCTAAATAGAGTCAAAAGGTTACTTGACTTCCTGAAGTCTTTCACCCTTATCAGAAGGTGTTTACTGACACATACCTAGATATCTAGTAAATAACATTTTTCTTCTCTCGTTTTTCACAAAAAGAGGGTAAAGGAATCTCTTGTGAGCTATGAAATTGGGAGGAGACCTTGGGGAGATACAGGGGGTCTTGCCTCAGAATCACTCTGTTCTCCAGTACCAAAAACGGCTCCTTAATTGACAGGGCCTGCAGGTCGTTTACCCTTCTGGCTGTAGTGATGGCCAGTAAAAATGCTAACTTAAGCTTCAAAGGGAGCTGCGGTGGCTCAACGCGATTGGCACTGCGCTGATAAGCCATTCACCTCTGCAGCTAGGGGTTCGGATCCCGGTCTCGGCTACATGTGAATTGAGTTTGGTGGTCTCAGCCCGGCTCCCGGTGGGTGTGCTATGCGAGGTAAGCCTGCGCTTAGTATGCCCACCCTCCTCCCACAAAAACCACCACACTTACACGCACTCGAAATTGGGTTAACATGCACGCACTTTGACCACGCGGTCTCTAAAAAGAGAGGCGAAGGACTAACGGGGCTGGTTGAGCGGGCTAGATCCTCTCACTCCCTTATAGGGAGTCCCTCTGCCCCGTTGGGCTTCAAAGCGGAGCAGGTAGGGCGGGCTGTGTGGGAGGACCCCCTCACACACCCGCCATTGCCACCCGGGGCATGGAGAAAGGTGGCAGATTGCCTCTGGGGGAGGCCTGCCTACTCCCAACTCCTGCAGTCCGGCTCCTCTCTCGAGTACACGCACAAAATACACTTTAAAAAAAAAAAAAAAAAAATTAAGCTTCAAAAACGTAACTGAAATTTGTAGTGCTGGTTTGAAAGGCGCTTTTGTCAGCGCTTCCAGGACCAGCGTCAGATTCCAAAGGCAGAAATGCGTTAGGTCTTACGTGGGTCAACCTCTCCCTCACCAACAGAAAGCTTTTAATCAGAGGCTCCAGTGCGAGCCTCTGATCCAAAAACACAGTCAGGGCTGCCATTGTACGGTTAGGGTGTTCAGGGCAATCCCCTGGTCCACCCCAGCCTGCAAAAATTCAAGTACTCCAGATTTTTGTGTAGATTTTTCTAGTGATGGGCCAGCTTCTGTAGGACCCGAGGAATTAATGCCAACAAGGGGGAGGCGTACGCTAGTTTGCAATTCCAGTTCTGTGCTAGAGCATCCACCCCTTTCTTTACCCCCTCTGACCCCCCCTCGCTGGTGAGAGAAAAAAAAAAAAAAAAAAAAAAAAAAAAAAAAAATCGCTCCACCTTCTTGTTCCCTCAGTGGGCAAAAGGGTCTATCTCCGGTACTCCAAATTGCTGACTTAGCTGAAGGAACACGTCTTGGTTTAACTCCCATTTTCCCTGGTGGATGGGCCGTTGGCTTAGGAAGTCGACCACCACATTGGCCAATTTTAGGAGTCTCATGGACCTTGTCCCCCCTGATGGTTCAGGTAAGAGTTGCTACCTTGTCTGATATGACTTAAACTTCTAGTCCCTGAATCCTGCCTTTAAAAGCCTTCGATGCCTGACCCACTGCCAAGAGCTCCCTGTGGTTGGAGGGGGCATTTGGGTCAGGGCCCAGGATCCCTGGGCTCAGAGGTCCTCCAAGTGAGCACCCCAACCCCAGGCGCTTGTCTTGGCCAAGCCACCAATCCAGGGAGGCCCTTACTTTTGAAAACCCTTTCCACCCAGTGACTCCATCTTTCTGTCCCAAGAGAAGAGTAGGAAGAACTGCAGTTCCCTTGAGTGGAGCTGTGTCCAGGGAACTGCTGGGATGCAGAAGGTCAATAGTCCCAAGACTCTTATGACCTTTCTGCGAGAGCAGTCTCTGGGTTCCATCAGTGAGGAAACCGCCGCTGCCACCTTTAAACTTTTTTCCTGTGAGAGCAAATGTTTCTGAGCTCTTGTATCCACCAAGTATCCCAGGAAGTCTTTAACTGGGACAGTTCGAGGGATGACATCACCCAGTTCACGATGCAACCTAGTGTCTCCAAGGTGAGAAACACTTTATCTACATCTGTTCCTACCTGCTTTAAGGAAGAACCATAAATCAGGAGATTGTCTAGATAGGGTATAAGAGAGATCCCCTGAAGATGCAGGCAAGTAACTGCCTCTGCCGTTACCTTTGTGAATACCCTTTGACTTGCTGTTAAAATGAAGGGGAGAGCTTGGAACTGCGAATGCTGTATCCCTTTGCTCCAAAGAATTGAAAACATTAGCAGCGACTGATGTTCCAGGGCGATCGGGACGTGGAGGTAAACGTCCCCTAAATCTATTGTAGCCATGAAGGCGCCCTTCAACAGATGTTTGCATACGCTGTATATGCTCTCCATCCGGAAGCGCTTTTGTTGCAGAAACTTGTTTCTTTTCTGATAAAGCTGTTCCGGTGGTACAGGGACGATTACCTCCTGATCCGCCAGATCCTGTAGGTTGTCTAAAAAAGCAGTGCAGCGCTCCAGATAAACTAAAATCACATCTAAAAAAGTCCAAGAGTGTAGAATTCAGGAGTCAAAAAGGTGTCGACAGCCGATACACTGACAGGAAGAGAGAGAACTCCTTAACAGTGAACAGGGTGCTTGAAAAGAGTCACTGTGCATCCACCACCAGAGATACAGGCCGCTCACCTTAATGAATGGACCTCTGAACTAACAGGTCATTCATGCAGTCCCTTAACAAGGGTAATAGTGAAGTTGAGAGGGCTATCTTCATGTATGGTCCTTCAGTCAGTCTCCTCATTCATCCCATAGCCCCAAGTCGCACTCTTAGACATGTATTTGCTCATATAAAATTCTAAAAAAATATATTAGTGCTCTCTATGTTTTTTAAAAAAAAGACACTAATTTATTGAATAAAATGACTACTCACAAAAACGGCACCGAGTCCCAGTCATTTAACATACATGTAAAACCAGGTAGGTGACTGTCCTGACGTCAGGTAGCCCCCCCCCGGGGACCTAAATGCCCAGTTTGAGAGACAAGGCCCGGTCTGGTGTAAAAGCCCCATTTTTCAAAGAATAGGTAGTCAGAGTAGGACCGGGGGGGGGATTTATATCTGAGTTTTACCCACATATATGTGGAGGAAGCATTGAGGGCCCCAAATTAAATGTAGAGGAAAATGGGAAGAGGATCTAGGGACCATATCGGAGGAACAGATATTAGAGAGAGAGAGAGAGGACACCTGGTAACGGTCTCACCCGCACAGAAGGTTTTGATAGAAAATTAATTGCACAGAGAAGCCCCCTCAGTAAGAGACTGAGTTAAAGTAGTTACTGAAACATTATGGAAGGAGAAAGTAGTTTACACTAAGAAGAAATATTAAGGAATTTGGGAAAATTTAGAAACCATGGTTGGAGAAGCTGGGATACCCCATGTAAAACAAAGAAGGGAAGCGATAAGCAAAAACCCATAGAAACAAAGTACACAACATATAAAAGAAGGCCTAGACCCTGCACAAGGATGGACGATGGGGGGGGGGGGGGGGGGGGGGAGACAAATGTAAGTATGCATGTTTAAAGTATGCATAAATAAAGATTATATAAATAAAAAAAAAAAAAAAAAAAAAGAATATGGACCTTCAGTGTTCAGCTGCATTTTGTTAGTATTGGGTTTTGCGCCGATTTCCTCTACAGTACCCTGTACATCTCATCGTTGGCTGACACCCGAGTTGTAAATTTCCCTGAGCAGCCCCTCTGTGTCTTCCACAGGAAAGCCTATTGTGCCTGTAACCCTCACTTTCCGACTCAGAATTCTCTCCTTCGAGGGAGCATCGGTCTGACTCCCCCAGCTCCTCAAACTCCTCTACCCCAAAAGTGGGAGAGGAGGGAGGTCTCTGTGGGGTTTTCAAGCTTCTGATGGATGTACCCCCCTAAGAGGGGGTACTCTCCTTAGAAGACAGGGTCTCTGTCACTAGTGCTAGGCCCTTCTTTTGATGCCATCACTGTTTTCAGAGATTGGAGAATAGCAAGCATCTCTGACTGTACTGAAAGGAAGTCCCTCGTTACTGCTGAGATCTCCTTGCCTGACAGCTTATGGATGCATCTATAGCAAAAAAGGTTATACATTAACCTTTTTTGAGCTTAGACCCGTTGGCCCCTTGAGCAGATCCACTGGGCTCTAGGGAGATAAAAGATAAGTCAGTACCCATAAATACAACAGGCTGTACATCTACCTCCCCCTCCACAAAGGTGTGTAGGCAAGGCCACCCTCCCAGGCTACAGCCACCACTATCTTCCTCTCTCTCTCCATTCTGGTAACAACTGCTGTGGGCGATTTGGAATAGGAGAGAGACTTGTGGGACGTCCGCCTAGCTCCTCCGGACTTTTATAGGTATTGTCGTGCTATCCAGCACCATTTTGGTAGAGCCCCGCTTCCGTAAGTAAATTTGGCCTCTAGCGTGAGGTCTTAAGGTCAGGCAAGGTAGATGGGAGAGGCGCTGACTCGGCAGATCCGCCATCTTGTCGTAGTCCAGCCGCCGGAAGTGACGCCACATGGAAAGGGAACCATCGTCATCTTGCTCTACCCTGGGGTCCGGCGGTCCAGAACGCTCTCTCTCTCTCTCACACCCTGGAGGATTTCACAGCCCTTTGATCAGGAACCCGCGCCGGCGGATGAGACTGCCATCCCTGAGGTGGGAATGAATCCTAGCTGGACCTGTAGCCCTCCTGAGGGGGGGCCCCCATCTGCTACCGAGTTCAGGTTCACAGAAAATAAACGTTTAGCTGCCGGGAAACACAATCAAGAACTGTGGTGCAGGGGGAAGCGAGGGGCCTTTTAACCTCATGAGTTGATTGTGTTTCCCGTCAGGTGAACCAGTCATCTCTCAGGTGTGCCATTCTGGAAGATAACTAGAGAAAAAAAAAAATCAGCTAGTTCCAAACCCTGCCCAAAGACAGGCATGTAACTGAGTAAAGCAGTTTTCAGTCTTTTCTGTCTCTGCCTTCAATATTTTGATTCACTGGGCTAAGATAGGTATACAGCACGGTGGACCAATATAAAAAGTAAAAATTCTCAATCTGCATGCTTGTTTGAAGGTCAATAGCTCAGAATTTTTGGGAGGAAAAATCAGCAAAGTCTACACGTTATTTGGGCACAGATTACATATAAGATTGTGCTATATAAAAAGTCGGAGTGGACAAAATTTGGTAAAAATCCCACTTATTCTAAACATTTTAACACAAACCAGTTATGCTGTTAAAGCTATAATGGTAATAAAAAGGAATAAGTGATAATAAAAGCTCAAACTTATGCAGTGTATTTCCAAACTGTAGTCCAGCCCCCTTGCTATCCCCTTCAGCTCAGTATACTGTATGCCTCACAGCTGTCCATTACATCTTTAGGGGGAATCTGGTCACACAAGTGTTCCTGTTTAGGCATGAAAAGGAACCTTATGCCTGAAAGAGGATGTGTTTTTAGGAGATACAACTACCCTATACCAGTGTTAGTGGAACAAAGAATAGCAACATCAAATAAAATAAAATAAAAGCGCATATGTAAAGGTGGATGTTTTCTGGTTCAGCAAAGACCGGCTGTACTTTGATCAGTGTGTGGCCGTCTCTGATTGACTGGATAGAGGAATCAGTCTATTTTGTTCAGACCCACCTATGGCCAGCTTTAGCATCACCTGTACTTTCTCCCCGAGCTTCAGCTATTGTCTATCAATTTGAATACAAGCTTCAAAATCCACAACTGGCTAGCAGGGCAGCTCCCATTTTTTGTTGTTTCTTCCCTCTCCCCATACCCTTTCATTTTTTCCCAGCTCCTTGCTACTGTACCAATTAGTGACCTACTTATAGAAAGCAACTAAATGACTGCACTGACTTTTAAAATAAACATGCTTTCAGCAGCAGCATAAGTGACAATATACCGCATATACTCGAGTATAAGCCGACCCAAATATAAGCCGAGGCACATAAGATTAACAAAATGGGAAAACTTATTGACTCGAATATAAGCCTAGGGTGTGCATCTGCATGCCTCACTGTGTCCATGTGTATGCCTCACTGTGCCCATGACTAGACTGACATTTAACATTGGAGCTTATGGAAGGTGCTCCCCAGCCGTAGGTCTCCCAGACAACAAACTTTGCACACTTGTAGAGGAGAAATTTGGCTATATGTGTGCCAGGTTCTGGGTCCAGGGGACTCTCGACCGGCTGGAACCGGGTCCCCAAAGTCCGGGAGATCAGGCGCAAAAAGGCGACTCTAGTATAAGCCGAGGAGGGCATTTTCAGCAAAAAAAAAAAAAGTGCTGGAAAAACTCGGCGTATACTAGAGTATTTACGGTAAGCTGTCAGCACATGGCTGATAGAGTCTCACTTTAAAGTCACCCAATGTTCTCAAGGAATGTATATACAGAAGTGTCACTTTTGACATTTTAATACACAAGTACAGTAATTCATCAAAACATAAAACATGTGCCAAATGAAGTGAAACTGCACTGTATTTGGCAGTGAAAATTGACTAACGTATATATTGTACAACTGATATCTTAAATACTTGCTTTATAATATGGAAAACCATGCTTCCACGACTAACATACTTACAAGAGTTGTGCCTTCGACGAAAGTTCTTCGGCTGATTCAGACCTTCAGTCTGCCTGTCCACATAACTTTTTGTGCATGACTGTGGAGAAGTTCCGGTAGGATCATTGGCTCTCCCGTCTGTTCTCCGGGGGATGTTCTGTGCACTGCTTGCCTCTGGTCTTGTTTTCCCCGTACCATTTTGATGGCTGGTGGGTACACAACTTGTATTTGTGTGCTCAGAAGGCTGATTATTTGTCTGTCTCTGATTGTCCCCAGGGATCTCCAAAATCTTTAAGTTTGCGATGTCCCCTGCCCTAAGAGAAAATACATTCCCCTTGTTACTATTTTAGAAACAATCCAGTAAATGATATAGTAACATCTACATGAAGCACAAATGTTAACAATCACATAAAAGAAGCCAACTACTACACCAAGGACTCCCTGTTATTTGCTCCCAATTCTATTTACAAAGTCACACACAGGATAGGTACACTAAATTTATCGCTGCAGTATGATAGAGAACGTTATGATCAAAAGAGGTGCTTCAGCAGTTTACACTCTGTCCGCCTTTCAGGGGCAGTTCACACCACAAAGATGCATTCTAAATGAGTTTCTGCATGCATGTTTTTGATGCGTTTTCAGGGACGGTTCACACCACATGCAGTTCAATGCGATTTGTTTCTGCATCAAAAACACATGGATAGTAGGCTATACAGTTTCCAATGGCAAAGTTGACACCAGTGCGGCAGTTCCAGCGCGTTCCTGTTTCAAGAAAATGCATCTAAAAAAGGCACCAGAATGCATCTAAAAAAGGCACATGCAAAAAACGCATCCGGACTGCATTTCTATGGTGTGAAACGACTCAACGAATTCCAGGGAATTTTTCACCCTTTTTTTCAAGGTTCTCTGCTTTTATATTTGTTGCTGTAATGCTTTCCGAAGTGTGTTTTTGATGCATGTAGTTGCGTTTATGTGTTTTGCAGTGTTCCAGTACAGTTCAGTGCAGCATCTACAAATTGTTTGACTGCATTGGAATACACTGCACTGATTTGAATTAGGTCATTGGAACCCATATAAAAAAACAAACTCTTTATGTGCAAAACAGTGGTTCTCAACCCTGTCCTCAATTCCCCCCAACAGGCCATGTTTTTTGAATTTCTCTTAGATAAAATGGCTGTCCAAAATACTAAGCCATGGACTCTAATTTAAAAGCACCTGTGCAAGATAAAGGAAAACCTGCAAAGATGGCCTGTTGAGGGGTACCTGAAGACAGGGTTGAGAACCACTGTTGTAAAGCACTGCACAAACTGTTATTGCTACATAAATCCTGTATAGTAATAATAATTTTTATGTGCAATTTAAACAACATATGGAGGGAAAACGTGTTTCATATAAAGGTTCTATTACATAGTAGGTGAGGTTAAAAAGTCCAACCTATGTGTGTGATTGTATGTCAGTATTACCTTGTATATCCCTGTATGTTGTGGTCTTTCAGGTGCTTATCTAATAGTTTCTTGAAACCATCAATGCCCCTGGCTGAGACCACCGCTTGTGGAAGGGAATTCCACATCCTTGCCGCTCTTACAGTAAGGAACCCTCAACGTAGTTTAAGGTTAAAGCTCTTTTCTTCTCATTTTAATCAGAGACCACGTGTCTTGTTAAACTCCTTTCCATAAAAAAGTTGTATCCCTATTGTGGGGTCACCAGTATGGTATTTGTAAATTGAAATCATATCCCCTCTCAAACGTCTCTTCTCCAGAGAAAATAAGTTCAGTGATCGCAACCTTTCTTCATAACTAATATCCTCCAGACCCTTAATTAGCTTTGTTGCCCTTCTTTGTACCCTCTCCATTTCCAGCACTTCCTTCCTGAGGACTGGTGCCCAGAACTGGACAGCACACTCCAGGTGTGGCCAGACCAGAATCTTGTAGAGCAGAAGAATTATCGTTTTAATCCCTTTAATGAAACCCCCAGGTCCTTTTCCATGGGGTGTCAAACTCAAGTTTATCGTGGGCCGCATGAGAATTATAATTGCCCTCAAAAGGGCCGGTTGTATCTGTAAGATTAGATGTCCAGTGCATCCCCTCCCCATATCTTAGATGTCAAGAGCCCCCCCACCATCAGAAGTTGAGTCCCCCACTCTCCCTTACATCACAGTGCACCCCCCTTTCCTTATGCTGCTGGGAAGAAGCTGGATGCATTGCTTTAAAGCATAAATGAAGGCTCTGGAGGACCAGAGGAGGACTAGAGCTCTCCTGCAGCTGCAGGAGAGGTGCGAGGGCCACATGAAATGGCTTGGAGGGTCGGATTCGGCCCGCGGGCCTTGTGTTTGACACCTCTGGTCCATGCCAACGGACCTTATTTTTTTTACAGTAAATGTTTATGGGGAACTGTGTCAAATGCTTTTGCAATATCCAGAGACACCACGTCTACGGGCCTTCGTTTATCTATATGGCAACTCACCTCCTCATATAAGGTTAATAGATTGGTTTGGCAAGAACAATTCTTCATGAATCCAAAAGCAGTCACAAGGTTTTTTGTTCTTTTGGGATAAAAGGTTTTACATGAATAAATAAAAGCGGATACTTGTAATCATCCTTGTCAGTGGTAAATGGTTTGTCTCAACACTCCCAACTGCTACATCTGCAGGACAGTTTGTTCTGTCTAAAAACAACAGACTCACTGGCCATATTACCAGGTGAAAATAAAAAGAAAGCAGGCCTAAAAAAGAAAATGAATGCAGCTATCCCATCTAATGCCCCGTACACACCATCACTTTATGTGATGAAAAAAAAAACGACATTTTCTGTGAAGTAAAAAATGACGTTTTTGAAACTTCAATTTTCAAAGACGAAGTTGCCTACACACCATCGTTTTTTCACAATGCTCTAGCAAAGCGAGGTTACGTTCTCACCACTTTTTCCATTGAAGCTTGCTTCATAAGTAGCTTCTGGGCATGCGCGGGTGAAAAAACGTCGTTTTAAACGACGTTTTTTACTACACACGGTCAATTTCTGTGAAGTAAAAGTTGACGTTTTGAAAAACGACACATAAAATTGAAGCATGCTTCAATTTTTTTGGGTCGTTTTTTAGAAGACATAAAACAACGTTTTCCTCCACACACGGTCAATTAAAGTGACGTTTTTAAAAACGTCATTTTTTTTCATCACATAAAGTGATGGTGTGTACGCGGCATAAGAATTGGTAAACTGCAATATAATAAAACTGTTGACAACAAAATAAAAAAACTCAGCTCACCGGAATGTGACTTCTGGAACAAGGCACTTCACCCCATTGTGAAAGGGCTGTGTAAGCGATATTGTCTGATTAAGCTGGTCAACAGCAGACACCCGTCCTTGATACACACCCAAAGTGTCTCCACAATTAATGGACACAATACTTTCCAGCCAGTCCGAAGCCATATTGAACCAGTGATTGTCCCAAATACTATAGCTGTAAAAAAAAATATATATTCAGGTTATAAACAATAGAAATAATACAGTAAAAACAAAAAAAAGATAAAAGATGTGTCTAGTAAATAAACACACATTAATAGCAAAATTAGGAGGCCCACACCACATAGATCAACCACACCCATTGATGAGCTAACAGAGGCTTCATTTACAGCCCCAGCCTCTTGGCTACTCCTCTTTAACTCATTTCACCCTAACTGGACATAGTTTTAGAGGGCTACAACTCTCTACCCTAAGCTCAATTAAGAAGAAGTGCGTCAGTGGAGCGTGGCCAAGATGCAAGGACTGCATTTGAAGCTTCTGTTAGCTCATCATTGGATATGGTTGATCTAAGATGTGTGCCACCTGATTTCATTGAGTAGGACATGCTCTTGAAGGAGCTGGCACCCACTGTGGGAGGATAACAGGCAGAAGAATGAACATAAGTAGCCAGATTCAGAGAGACTTACGACGGCGTACCAGTAGATACGCCGTCTTAAACCCGAATGAGCGCCGTCGTATCTTTGCGCGCATTCTTAAAAAGAGATACGCCCCACTGTTGCTAAGATACGACCGACGTAAGTCTCCTACGCCGTCGTATCTTATGTGCATATTTACGCTGGCCGCTAGGGGCTTGTACGTGGATTTACGCATTGAATATGTAAATGAGCAAGATATGCCAATTCACGATCGTACGTACGCCCGTCGCAGTAAGCTACGCCGTTTACGCAAGACATACGACGGCGTAAAGATAAACCACCAAAAATATGTCGCAGCCCATGCAAGGTATGGACGACAGAACAGCCGTCGTATTTTACGTTGTTTGCATAAGCGTATGTGAATGGGGCTGGGCGTAGGTTACGTTCACGTCGAAAGCACTGAGTATTTGCGACGTGATTCTGAGCATGCGCACGCATGCGCCGTACCAACGGCCCTCATTTACATGGGGTCACGGTTACTTTACATGTAGCACGCCCACTACCTGCCCAATTTTGAATTAGGCGGGGTTACGCCGGGCCATTTGCGCTACGCCGACGTAACTTAGGGAGCAAGTGCTTTGTGAATACTGGCCTTGCCTCACGTCGGTGTAGTGCAAATGGGATGCGCTACGCCGAACTAAAGATGCGCCCGTCTCTCTGAATCTGGCTAGAGATGTTTAACTGGGCCTATTTTTTTTTTTTTTTTACATATGGTCACCAAGGATGAGCTCCGGCGTGTTCGCACAGTCTATTTGCAGAGCCTGCTAGGAAGTCGGCACCGCTCTGCGCTAATCACAGGCAGGGAGACATTTCCCAATGCTCAGCTGCAGAGATTGGGAAATGTCTCCCTGCCGGTGATTAGCGCACATTTTTTTTCCTTCTGAAGCCATATTCTTCTTCCTTCTTGCTGGAGCTGGAGCCAATCACAGCGAGCAATGTACTCTAATAATTAATACAAAGCCTGCTTGGATTGGTAGAGGCTGTAACATCATTAGCCCACGTCTCTCTGACTCTCAAAGCCAATCCGAGCAGGCTACTGTATTCATTTGAATACGTCGCTCACCGGGATTGGCTAAGTGGTATATACTGTATGTAGCCCAAGCTACATACAGTATTACCGCACATCCAGCAGGCATCCGAGCAGCTGACCCGGCGTATAAGACAACCCTTGTAAAAGGTAGTCTTATACGCCAGCAAATACAGTACTGCAGCCCTCAAAAAATCCACCGCCGGCAGCCTGTGTGTAATGGGAGTCCTTCTCCCATTGACCACGGAGGGGGAAGAGAGAGAGAGCCGCCCGGGTGTTTAGGGCGCGGGAAACACAGGATAACAGTTTTCATTTTAATTGCCATGTTCCCCGCCGCTCGCTATCTTATCCAGCCCGGCCTCCTGGTCCCGGAACTTTGATAGACAGATCACCCGTCCAATCCTTGTGACGGGTGATCTGTCAATCAAAGTTCCCCGGCCAGGGGGCGGGGCTGAATATGACATTGAGTGGCGGGAACAGGGCAAGTAAAATGAAAAATGTTATCCTGTGTTCCCCATGCTGCGCTCTGATCACCTGGGCGGCTCTCCTGTTCCGTTCGGCCGGACGGAAGAAAAATAGGGTTTTCTTCCGTCCGAAAACCGGATCCCGACGGACGCGGACGCTAGCCCATAGGTATTTCACGGACGCGTTATCATAGGGATTCATTACAAGTCCGTTAACGGACTTGTAATGAACGGACAGGCGGAACAGACATGTGAAAGGGGCCTTAGATGCAAAAACGAAACTAAAACTAGTTTAGTCTTTGCATGTTATTTTATGCCACTGCTGGACAGTGCCATAGAGAGTCATGGCTAGGAAAACGAAACTAAACTCTCCCATGACTTTTTTCATAAGGAGCCAGACAACCAGGAAGTGTCCACAACAGAGTAGTATTACAGCAACATCAAAGCAAAAACGAGCAATGAGGACATGAAACCAGGACTGCAGTAAGGTAAAGGAAGCTATTTAGCTAAAAAAGAAAAATTTCCTTTAGTGACCCTTTAAGGACCGCCTCCTGCAGATAAAAGTCGGCAGAATGGCACGGCTGGGCACAAGCACATACCTTAACGTCCTCTTTAAGTGCCCAGCCATGGGTCGCGGGCGCACACGCCAGCGACCCGATACGAAGCTCCGTGACCGCGGGACCCGATCCCTGCCGGAGTCCCGCGATCGGTCCCCGGAGCTAAAGAACGGGGAGAGCTGTGTGTAAACACAGCTTCCCCGTTCTTCACAGTGGCAGCTTCATTGATCGTGTGTTTCCTGATATAGGGAAACACGATCAGTGACGTCACATGTCCAGCCCCGCCGCCCTATAGTTAGAAAAACATATGGAGGTCACACAACCCCTACAGCGCCCCCTAATGGTTAACTCCCAAACTGCAATTGTAATTTTCACAACAAACAATGCATTTTTATAGCATTTTTTGCTGTGAAAATGACAATGGTCCCAAAAATGTGTCAAAATTGTCCACCATAATGTCGCAGTCATGAAAAAAAAAAAACTCTGATCGCCGCCATTAGTAGTAGTTAAAAAAAATAGGTAGAAGAATACGTATCGGCCTAAACTGAGGAAAAAACTTTTTTTTATATCTTTTTGTCGCTCTATTTTTGTTTATAGCGCAAAAAAAATAAAAAACAGCAGAGGTGATCAAATACCACCAAAAGAAAGCTCTATTTGTGGGAAAAAACGCCAATTTTGTTTGGGAGCCACGTCGCACAATTGTCAGTTAAATCGACGCATTCCCGAATCGCAAAAACTGGCCAGGTCCTTTACCTGCATAAAGGTCCAGGTCTTAAGTGGTTAATTCTGCATAAAACATTTAAGTGTCATTTCATGAGATATATGAGGGCGTGTTAAGGGGCGAAATTAGGGGCGGGCGGGGCAACTGGTGGCGAGTAACCCTTGAGGCCTGGCTAGTAGCTCAGGACTTGAAATTTTGAGCCCTGCAGTACTGTATTTATTGGTGTATAACACTCACTTTTTTTACTCTGAAAATGGAGGGTAAACTGTGCCTGCGTGTTATACGCAGGGGGCTGTGGAAAGGTTTTTTCCTGACACTTCCCTCTTAAAGTTAGGGTGCGTGTTATACGCCGATAAATACGGCAACTATTTTTTTAAGGAGGTGAACCGAATGGAAATTTTGGTGCCGAAACCAAAAATGCAAGATGCACTTGACTGAAAATGACAAATATATGAACTTTTGTGTTGGCCATTAACAGCACCTTTAGCGCAAGAAAAGATCAAGAAAAATGCATCTCTTTAAATTCTATGTATATCTTCACACTGGTAGGTTGCACATTTCATTTTGGTGTTAAAAACCTTGTTTATTGCATTTTTGGTCAATTAAACAAAAAAGCTTCTCGCAGTTAAAATCACGGTGGACAAAATTTTGTTTTTTTACTATAGTTTTGTATTTAAGATACATTAATAATTATGTTTATTCAGCATGAAATTGAGCTTAGTTATGTAACATGAGGCTGTATATTCTGTAATATTTACATTTTTGGTAAACTTATCCAATAAATCCAAGCTCTGCAAGCTGAGATAACATGCACTGCTTTGACGCATTCACACAATTTCACAGTAACCAGGAGATAAAACAAAGTTCAGGAATATTCCCTTATCATATTGTTTTACAAATCTATGTACACTACAAACTGTATGATTGTTTAAATAGAAATGCATCTGTACCAGGATATAAAAGTGTGAGGAGGAAGGGCCAAGCAGTAAAAATGAAAGTGAAACCTTCTAAGCAGCTATAAACATTGTGCTCTTTCTGCACATATCTTGAAGTGCTTTATTCCTCCCTTGAGGAGAAAAATGGCAGCAGGCTGTAAAAAAGACCCAGTTTTGGAATATTTAACCGGTTAAGACCCGGACCAATATGCATGTAAAGGACCTTGCCCCTTTTTGCGATTCGGCACTGCGTCGTTTTAACGGACAATTGCGCGGTCGTGCGACGTGGCTCCCAAACACAATTGGCGTCCTTTTTTCCCCACAAATAGAGCTTTCTTTTGGTGGTATTTGATCACCTCTGCGGTTTTAATTTTTTGCGCTATAAACAAAAATAGAGCAACAATTTTGAAAAAAAATGCAATATTTTTAACTTTTTGCTATAATAAAATATCCCCAAAAAATATATAAAAAAAAAAAAAAAAAAAAAAAAAAAAAAAAACATTTTTTTCCCCTCAGTTTAGGCCGATACGTATTCTGCTACCTTTTTTGGTAAAAAAATAAATAGCAATGAAGCGTTTATCGGTTGGTTTGCGCAAAATTTATAGAGTTTACAAAATAGGGGGATAGTTTTATTGCATTTTTATTAATATTTTTTTTTTTTTTTACTACTGGCAGCGATCAGCGGGTTTTTTGTGACTGCGACATTATGGCAAACACTTTTGACACATTTTTGGGACCATTGTCATTTTCACAGCGAAAAAGTGCTATAAAAATGCACTGATTACTGTGAAAATGACAATGGCAGTGAAGGGGTTAACCACTAGGGGGGGGGTGCTAAAGGGTTAAGTGTGACCCAACGTGTTTTTTCTAACTGTAGGGGGGCGTGGCTGGACGTGTGACGTCACTGATCGTCATTCCCTATTACAGAGAACAGACGATCAGTGACGAGCCACAGAGAAGAACGGGGAAGGTTTGTTTACACTCACCTCTCCCCGTTCTTCAGCTCCTGTGACCCGATCGCGGGACACCGGCGACGATCGCGTCTGCGGGTCCCGCGGTCAAGGAGTGTCGGACCGGGTCGCAAACGCGGCGGCGCGCTCGCGACCCACGGCTGGGCTCTTAAAGGGGAGGTACCTGTGCGTCCATGTGCCCAGCCGTGACATTTCGTCGACGTATATCGTCGTGCGGCGTTCCTTAAGTGGTTAAATGAAGTTCCTCTACCTATGGGTAAAGCAGGTATGTGTGCAAAGTGCAAGAAATGCCACAAAGAAATGCATGGCCTGGTGGCCCGAATGAAACATCATAAGAAGATGTGTTGTGATGAAAGAACTGTGTGTTTTTTTTTTTTATTTATTTTTTACGTGGACCCAGCTGATATATTCAGGTTTTTTGTTTGCTTGTTTGTTTTTTCAAAGATATTTTTTTATGCATTTCAGTTACTAAACATTGATGTTTAAGCAAATACAAGAATATGTAATATAATGTTTTTTTTAATTAAATACAAAAATGCGAGTAATTCTCAAACCATGTGTGTATCCGCCTAAACTGAGGAAAAAACGTTTCTTTATATCTTTTTGGGGGATATTTATTATAGCAAAAAGTAAAAAAATATTGAATTTTTTTCAAAATTGTCGCTCTATTTTTGTTTATAGCGCAAAAACTAAAAACTGCAGAGGCGATCAAATACCACCAAAATAAATCTCTATTTGTGGGAAAAAAGACGCCAATTTTGTTTGGGAGCTACGTCGCACGACCGCGCAATTGTCTGTTAAAGCGACGCAGTGCCGAATCGCAAAACCTGGCCGGGTCCTTTAGCTGCCTAGAGGTCTGGGTCTTAAGTGGTTAAAGATTCTAAATACCAGCAATAATAAGTCCTTACATTTAAAGGGCACCGGTCATTTCATATCCATCATAGCAGCTCCTGTTAGCGGGCATCCACTCACCTGCTGCCGCCACGTCCCTCACCTGGTTGTGTCACCGCCGCATCACCAGCCGTCCCGTTAAAGTGAATGGGATTGTCGGTGAGTCAACAGCATGGCAGAGGAGGAGATGCTGCAGGATAGAGATGACAGTTGTGCTTTAAAAATTATGATTTAAGTCAAATTGATTTAAATCAAATCAACCCTGGTTGAAATGCATGGAAAACGTAGCAAGAACGCACTTGTGCACAGTAAAATCGTAGCAAAATGTGCGTGCGTTTTCGGCCCCATTATCGCCACCTCCGTCTTTATCTGCAAAGTGCTAACAGCACCATTTTCAACCGATATGTTTCGGGCTGCAAAATACCAGTGGCATCTATAATTTTTTTGGGGGTTTTATAAAGTCCAACCTCAAGAATTAAATTTTTTTAATCATCATCATCATTGCAGTGAGGCCAACCCCGCACTGCAAGGGTTCAATTCTCATGTCTAGGGGTGCATGAATAAGATGTAAATACTTACCTTATTCTTGGCTCCAGCAGGGCCCCTCCGGCACTGTGATTGGTCCCCCTGCAGCATGTTCTGAAAGCTGAGGCCGTTTGTGGTCACTCCAGCATACAGAATCAATATCCCTACATTGTATGTGATGACATCAACAGACCGGAGCTTCAGGCAAAGGAGGAGAGTGGGGAGTCAAGAAAAAGAACAGTGATTTTGTTTAAATCCTCTCACTGCCCTCACTGTCATAGTTACAACTGTGGTAACATAAGGATTAATGGGAACTATAGTATTATATTGTTTTTTCACATACACATGTAAAAAAGAGATTTTTAATACAGCTTACCTGTAAAATCTTTTTCTTGGAGTACATCACGGGACACAGAGCGGCATATTCATTACTATGTGGGTTATATGGAGTACCTTCAGGTGATGGACACTGGCAATCTCAAACAGGAAATGCCCCTCCCTATATAACCCCCTCCAATAGGAGGAGTACCTCAGTTTTGTAGCAAGCAGTATGCCTCCCAAAATGGTCCCCATAAGAGTGGTGGGAGCTCTGTGTCCCGTGATGTACTCCAAGAAAAACATTTTACAGGTAAGCTGTATTAAAAATCTCTTTTTCTTTATCGTACATCACGGGACACAGAGCGGCATATTCATTACTATATGGGATGTCCCAAAGCAATGCTTACAATGAGGGGAGGGAGAACATCTTCCAAAGACAAAAGGATTTAATTTAGAGATATACTCAAATCATAATAAATCCAACTTAGTTGAGAAAAAATAATTTTAAATTTTAAATTTAACTCAAAAGGGAGCCCCCGGAATCCGAGGGTCTCAAACTGCAGCCCGCAGCACTGCCTGCCCAAAGGCTGTATCAGTATTCCTTCTTACGTCCAACTGGTAGAATTTTGTAAACGTGTGGACAGAAGACCAGGTTGCCGCCTTGCAAACTTGAGCCATAGAGATCTGGTGGTGTGCTGCCCAGGAGGCGCCCATGGCCCTAGTAGAATGAGCCTTTAATGATAACGGAGGAGGCAACCCCTTCAAGCCGTAGGCCTGAGTGATTAACTGTTTAATCCACCTTGAGATGGTGGATTTTGCAGCTGCCTGCCCCTTCTTGGGCCCATCCGGTAAAATGAACAACACATCTGTTTTCCGGATCTTCTCTGTAGCTTTAAGATAGGCCTTCATGGCCCTGACAATATCCAAGGTATGCAGCAACCCTTCCTTTCTGGAAGTAGGTTTAGGAAAGAAGGATGGTAATACCAAATCCTGGTTTAGATGAAAACTGGATATAACCTTTGGTAGGAAGGAAGGATGAGGGCGGAGAACGACCTTGTCCTTATGTAAAATAAGATATGGTTCCTTACAGGATAAGGCTGTCAGTTCCGATACTCTTCTGGCGGAAACTATGGCGACCAAAAATACTAACTTCCTTGTCAGTAAAACCAAAGGAATTTCAGCCAACGGCTCAAAAGGTTGTTTCTGTGAACTTGACAGAACAAGATTTAAATCCCATGGACAAAGCGGGGATTTAACTGGAGGATTAATACGTAAGACCCCTTGAAGGAAGGTCTTAACTAGCGAGTGGGTGGCCAGCGGCCGCTGAAACCACACTGACAAAGCTGAAATCTGTCCCTTGATTGTGCTTAATGCCAGTCCTTTATCCACTCCTAGCTGGAGAAAACTTAATACTCTATCGATGGTAAACTTGCGAGAAAGCCATCGCTTGGACTCACACCAGCCTACATAGGCCTTCCAGACCCTGTAATAAATCACCCTAGAGACCGGTTTCCTGGCTCTGATTAGGGTAGAGATTACTTTCTGAGACAGACCTCTACCCCTGAGAATCAGGGATTCAGCTTCCAGGCCGTCAAATTTAGATGCCGTAAGGCAGGGTGGAGGATCGGACCTTGCGATAGCAGGTCTGGCCGTAGAGGAAGAGTCCAAGGGTCTCCCACTACCATCTTCAGGATTAGTGAATACCATGCCCTTCTGGGCCATGCTGGAGCTACCAGGATGACTGGTATGTGCTCCACCCTGATCCTGCGCAGCAGGCGGGGTAGTAACTGGAGCGGGGGAAATACATAAAGAAGTTTGAACTGATGCCAAGGGCAAACCAGCGCATCGGTTCCGCAGGCCATCGGATCCCTTGAGCGGGATATGAACCTGTCTAGCTTCTTGTTGAGTCTCGATGCCATGACATCCACGTCCGGCACTCCCCATCTTTGGCAGAGTGTTTGAAAGATTTGTGGATGTAGAGACCATTCCCCCGGCAACAGAGTCTGGCGACTTAAGAAGTCCGCCTGAAGGTTGTCCACTCCTGGAATAAATATTGCCGATATGCAGGGCACATGAGCCTCTGCCCACAGGAGAATCAAGCTCACCTCTCTCTGAGTGGCTTGACTCTTGGTTCCCCCTTGGTGATTTATGTATGCCACGGCCGTGGCATTGTCTGATTGAATTCTCACCGGGAACCCTTGCAATTTGGACGTCCAAGCCCTGAGGGCTAGTCGAGCAGCTCTGAGCTCCAAGATGTTGATGGGCAACTGCCTCTCTGGCTTTGCCCAAGTACCCTGGCGAGTGCAACCATCCAAACTTGCTCCCCAGCCCGTCAGGCTGGCGTCTGTGGTTACTATCTTCCAAGCCACTGGGCTGAAAGACTTCCCCTTCACTAGATTCTGAGGGTCTAACCACCAACACAGACTTTGTCGGACTCTTGATGAGAGCGGCAAAGGGATATCCAAGGCCTGTGGCCTCCTGCTCCATGCTGACAGGATGGCTGCCTGCAGGATACGAGTGTGGCTCTGGGCGTACGGTACCGCCTCGAATGTGGCCACCATCTTGCCTAGTAACCGCATACATAGGCGAATAGTCGGTTCTTTCTTGCTTAGAACCAGTAGGATTAATTCCTTGATGGCTTTGACCTTTACCAGAGGTAGAAACACCCTTTGTTGTTCTGTGTCTAACCTCATGCCGAGATATTCCAACTGCCTTGTGGGCTGGAATGCTGACTTTTCTCGATTAAGGACCCAGCCGAACCTCTCGAGGTACTGGACCGTGAGGGCCACTGCTCGTTCCAAGCCAGGAGACGAGTGATCTATGACTAGGAGGTCGTCCAGGTACGCTAGGATCGTGACCCCTTGGATCCTTAGATTGGCTAGGATTGGAGCTAGGACCTTCGTGAACACCCGGGGGGCCGTAGCCAAACCAAAGGGAAGCGCCACGAATTGCCAACACCTAAGACACTGGCGTAAAAACTGAGGTACTCCTCCTATGGGAGGGGGTTATATAGGGAGGGGCATTTCCTGTTTGAGATTGCCAGTGTCCATCACCTGAAGGTACTCCATATAACCCACATAGTAATGAATATGCCGCTCTGTGTCCCGTGATGTACGATAAAGAAAAGAGGTCTCTCTCTTTGGTGGCTGAAAACAAGAGACTCCATGTAGTTATGATTAGTAAGTGCCAGCATTTTCAACAAAATAATGTTGCAATTTGGTAATGTCAAATTAATCCCCATCGATATATGCAATATTTAATTACATGACCCGTTAAGGCACCGTATAACAAAATGTATGCAATGTGTATGCACACAAATATTTTAACCGCTTCAATACTGGGCACTTTCAACCCCTTTTGCCAAGGCCAATTTTCAGCTTTCAGCGCGGTCACATTTTGAATGACAATTGTCATGCAACATTGTACCCGAACCAATTTTTTATATATTTTTTTTAAACAGATAGAGCTTTCTTTTGATGGTATTTAATCACCACTGTTTTTTGTTTTGTTTATTTTTTGCTAAACAAACAAAAAACAAAAGACGGAAAATGTTGAAAACTTTTTTTTTAGTTTGCGTTATAAAGATGTTGTAAATAAGTAATTTTTCTCCTTCGCTGATGTACATGGATGAGCAGACACTAATATGCAGCACTGACAGGCATCACTGATGAGCACTAGTGGGCATCATGGGTGGGACTGCACTGATTATCTGTGTGCATGTCCCCACTGAGGAAAGTTGCTTATCAACGCTCTCCAATGCAGAGTTTGCCGATTCAGACGTATCAGCTGTCAAAAGAAAATATCCAGCCAGTCTGCCAAGTTCTTAACAGGAAACATTGTAACTACTGAGTGTGTGTGTATTTTTTTTTTGTACTCCTGATAACCCCCAAATCTGAGACATTGGATACAGTTCAACCTAACTAAATTCTGAAGGACAGTGACCGGACCCACCATGCAGGACAGTGCAATGTCACCAAGAGGTGGTTAGAGACTGGGGTCACGGCAAATGCTCAGAGACTATGCAATTGCTCAAGGAGTTGTTGGAGACTGGGGACATGCTTCAGGAGGCATAATACAAGAGACTGCTAGAAATCACAGGCTATTACAGGGCAATAGGGGAATACAGATTACTAAGGTTGCACTGATACCAGTATCGGTACCAATACTGAGAATTTGCATGAGACTTGTACTCGTGCAAACGCTCTGATGCTTGTACCTGGGCAGACTCACATATCACATCGGTGTGGCGGTGAGGACAGTTACAAGCACCGATCTCCCTGTATAGCTTTTAATACAGCAGCTTTCAGCACTTCTCCTCCTCTCCCTCCTGCAGCTTGCAGCTATAAAAAAAAAAAAAAGCTATACAGAGATCGGCGCTTGCAACTGCCCTCATTGCCGCACCGATCACCCCCGACTGTCCCGCGTCCTCCCTGGGTCCCCCTCTCTCAGGATGGAAAGCGGAGGAAGGAGCTGGTAAATATGTCATTTACCAGCTCCTTCCTTTTCTGAATGACCAGAGTCCGTGATCATTGTGTTTACGATGCTTCAGTTTATGAACGGGGAGGAGCCTCTGTCACCTGTCCATTCATCTTTAATGCTGCTGAGGCTCCAGAGAAAGAGTCTGGGGAATCTGTGTCCTTCTCCCCTGTCTTAAAGGGGAGATGTAAGAATGAATATTATATATATATATATATATATATATATATATATATATATATATATATATATATAAGCTGAATACCCGGCATTGCCCGGTCTTCCTATGTTAACCTTTTGGGGAGGAAAATCATAGTAATATAAATATACCCATCTTTTATATAAGGGTGTAGGTAAGGGTTAATTTAACTGTCATATATTTTTATTTGGCATATAAGTAATATGTGTACCAGGTATTGTTGAAATATCTCCAGGCGTACAGAAGTTATGTGGGAACATACATTTCCCATTGATTTGCATGGGACTTTAAACAAAAACCCCGACCCTCACAAATGGGGGTAGTTAAGGGATAAATTAACTATCCTATAGTTTAAGTGGACATATAAGTAACATGTGACCAAGTGTTATCGAAATATCTACAGCCGTTTGGAAGTTATGAAGTAACATGTATTTCCCATAGAGTTGAATGGGACTTTAACCACTTAAGGACCGCCTCATGTACATATACGTCAGCAGAATGGCACAGGCAGGCACATCAACGTATATATACGTCCTCTGCTTGACGTGGGTCGGGGGTCCGATCGGGACCCCCCCCCCGTACATGCGGCGGTCCCCGTGGCTTCAGGAGCGATCCGGGACGACGGCGCGGCTATTTTTTTATAGCCGCTCCGTCGCGATCGCTCCCCGGAGCTGAAGAACGGGGAGAGCCGTGTGTAAACACGGCTTCCCCGTGCTTCACTGTGTCGGCGCATCGATCGCGTCATTCCCTTTATAGGGAAGACACGATCGATGACGTCATTCCTACAGCCCCCCCCCCCCTACACTAGTAAACACACACAAAGTAAACCCTAACTCCTACAGCGCCCCCTGTGGTTAACTCCCAAACTGCAAACTGTCATTTTTACAATAAAGAATGCAATTTAAATGCATTTTTTGCTGTGAAAATGACAATTGTCCCAAAAATTTGTCAAAATTGTCCGCAGTGTCCGCCATAATGTCGCAGTCACGAAAAAAAACGCTGATCGCCGCCATTAGTAGTAAAAAAAAAAAAAAAAAAAAAACTATCCCCTATTTTGTAAACACTATAAATTTTGCGCAAACCAACCGATAAACGATTATTGCGATTTTTTTTACCAAAAATAGGTAGAAGAATACGTATCGGCCTAAACTGAGGGAAAAAAAATGTTATATATGTTTTTGGGGGATATTATAGCAAAAAGTAAAAAATATAGCATTTTTTTCAAAATTGTCGCTCTATTTTTGTTTATAGCGCAAAAAATAAAAACCGCAGAGGTGATCAAATACCACCAAAAGAAAGCTCTATTTGTGGGGAAAAAAAGACGCCAATTTTGTTTGGGAGCCACGTCGCACGAACGCGCAATTGTCTGTTAAAGCGACGCAGTCCCGAACTGTAAAGACCCCTTGGGTCTTTAGGCAGCATTTTGGTCCGGGGCTTAAGTGGTTAAAGGAAAACCCTGACCATGGCAAATGGGGGTGGGTAAGGGTTAAACCACCTATCCTATGTTTGTTGCTGACATATAAGTAACATGTGTGCCAAGTTTCATGTTAATATCTTTAGCCGTTTGGACGTAATGCTGGAACATACATACATACACACACACACGTTGAGATATATATATATATTTTATATATTAAAAAAAATTAATAAATATTTAAAAAATTAACAAAAAAAAAAAACAGTAACACTGTCCACTCCTCCTGCGCCGCCCCACACACGAAAGCAAAAACAGAAAACAAAAATATAAAAAATTATAATAAGATAATAAAATGATTAAAAAACATACTGACAGTCCATGCTCATCAGTGCCACCGTCGCATGACATTAAGCCAGGGTTTGACAAAATTAGTTTGAATCTAGGAGCCAGCTAAAAAAGTTAGGAGCCAGTTTTATTTTTTTTATTTTTTTTAAGTATTAGGGTACTTTCACACTGGGGCGTCACAGGCGTTGGCGGTAAAGTTTACTGTCGTTTTTGCCGCGATTTTCAGCCACTAGCGGGGCGCTTTTAACCCCTGCTAGCGGCCGGAAAAGGGATAAATTGCCACAGCTGCGCTGTCTTATTGATTTCAATGGGCGGGGCCCTTTAGGAGCGGTGTATTTACCGCATTATTTACCATCCTGCCAGCGCACTGCTCCAGTGTGAAAGCCTTCGGGGCTTTCACACTGGAAAGACAGCAGCGGCTGTTTCAGGGCGCTTTGCAGGCGCTATTTTTAGCGCAATAGCGCCTGCAAAGTGCCCCAGGGGGATACATCAGATTTAACGTCTACGTCATATAAGTATTGGACATTTTATGCAGAGGGCTGCGCACCATGCTCTCATACGCACGGCAGGGCTCATATTACATTGACAGTATCCACTTCAATGCTGCACTAGGAAAATGAAATATGCAATAAAAAGTTTTAAAGGACTACTAGGCTCAGCAAGCCTACTATGGGAAAATATAGAATATGATAAAGCAATTATAGAAAAAGAAAAAAATATACATATCAAAAAACGAATTTATAAATTCTGCATCTAATTAATAAAAAAAAAAAAAAAAAAAAAAAAAAAAAAAAATGTTGCTGTGTGCCCGACATGCCGGCAAGCAGGGGATGACCTCTAGAGCTTGGGCGATTTTGACCCCCCAAAAAATCAGCGAAGATAAAAAAAAAAATACTTGGTTCACGATTCAAATCAAGTTTTTTTTTTCCTGATGGACACCGCGCCGGTCCTAAGTTTTTAGGCGAGGCCGCGGCTTCGGCCTAGTCTGCCACAATCCTGGGAAAAGGCTGCGGACTAGGCAGAAGCCGCGGCCTTGCTTAAAACATCCTGCCCGCAGCTCGCCGCTATCCTGGGAAAAAGCCACGAGCGGCATGCGGCCGGATGCTGCTCGCGGCCTTTTCCCAGGATCGCGGCGAGCAGGATTTTTTAGGTGAGGCTGCGGCTTCGGCCTAGTCCGTGGAGCGGCGGTCCTATGAAAAAAAAAAATCTAAAAAAACATTACTGGCTGCTCTCTTACCGCTCCATCCCCGCTGACGTCGCTAATCGCATTCCAAAATGATGACAGTGACGGGCAGTATTGTGTCTGGAAGGCCTACGAGGCCCGGGCCATGTCCACCTTCCCAGCCAAGACCCAATTCGCCAGGACACTATTTCTAGTCTCCATGGCGACCGGGATTTGTCGAGCCCTGCATTAACCACTTACCGACTATGGCACACTGATTTATGTTGGCAGAATGGCAGGGGCAGGCAAATGGGCGTACCTGTACGTCCCTTTAAACTTGCCGCCTAGCGGGCACACACGCACCCGCCACGGGGAGCATGTCTGCGGGTTCCGCATACTTGTTGTTTGCCAGCGGCCCATGATTGTGACACGGAATGGCAGAACGGGGAGATGCAAACAATGAGATGTAAACAAGGCTTTTCCCTGTTCAGCCCAGCAACACGACAGGGATCTACTGCTCCCTGTCATGTTCTAGTGAGACCATCCCCCCTTACAGTTAGACTCACTCCCTAGGACACACCTAACCCCTTGATCGCCCCCTAGTGTTAACCCCTTCCCTGCCAGTGTCATTTACACAGTAATCAGTGGCTATTTGTAGCTCTGATCACTGTATAAATGACAATGGTCCCAAAATAGTGTCAAAAGTGTCCGATGTGTCCGCCATAATGTCGCAGTCATAAAAAAAAAATTATAATAATAATATCTAATAGCCATAAATCTATCCCCTATTTTGTAGATGCTATAACTTTTGCGCAAACCAATCCATATACACTTATTGCAATTTTTACCAAAAATATGTAGAAGAATACATATCGGCTTAACCCCTTAACGCCCGCCGCACTACTATTTACGTCCGCAAAATGGCACGGAAAGGCAGAAGGACGTATATATACACGTCGCTGCCTAGACGCGGATGGGGGGTCCGATCGGGACCCCCCCCCCGCTGCGTGCGGATTCCCTCGGGGAGCGATCCGGGACGACGGCGCGGCTATTCGTTTATAGCCGCTCCGTCGCGATCGCTCCCCGGAGCTGAAGAACGGGGAGAGCCGTATGTAAACACGGCTTCCCCGTGCTTCACTGTGGCGGCGCATCGATCGTGTCATCCCCTTTATAGGGGAGACACAATCGATGACGTCAGACCTACAGCCACACCCCTCTACTGTTGTAAACACACACTAGGTGAAGCCTAACACGTTCAGGTGGTTAACTCCCAAACTGCAACTGTCATTTTCACAATAAACAATGCAATTTAAATGCATTTTTTGCTGTGAAAATGACAATGGTCCCAAAAATGTGTCAAAATTGTCCGAAGTGTCCGCCATAATGTCGCAGTAATGAAAAAAAAAATCGCTGATCGCCGCCATTAGTAGTAAAAAAAAATAATTAATAAAAATGCAATAAAAATATCCCCTATTTTGTAAACGCTATAAATTTTGCGCCAACCAATCGATAAACGCTTATTGCGATTTTTTTTTACCAAAAATAGGTAGAAGAATACGTATCGGCCTAAACTGGGGGGAAACATTTTTTATATATGTTTTTGGGGGATATTTATTACAGCAAAAAGTAAAAAATATTGAATTTTTTTCAAAATTGTCGCTCTATTTTTGTTTATAGCGCAAAAAAAAAAAAAAAAAAACGCAGAGGTGATCAAATACCACCAAAAGAAGGCTCTATTTGTGGGGAAAAAAGGACGCCAATTTTGTTTGGGAGCCACGTCGCACGAGCGCGCAATTGTCTGTTAAAGCGACGCAGTGCCGAATTGTAAAAAACGCCTTTGGGCATTTAGCAGCATATTGGTCCGGGGCTTAAGGGGTTAATCTGAGGAAAAAAAAATAAAAAAAATTATATTTTTGGGGGATATTTATTATAGTTAAAAGTTTTGCTTTTTTTTTTCAAAATTGGTGCTCTTTTTTTGTCTATAGCGCAAAAAAAAGAAAAAAAAAAAACGTCAATTTTGTTTGGGTACATGCAATTGTCAGCTAAAGTGACGCAGGGCCGAATCGCAAAACATGCTCAGGTCAGGAAGGGGGTAAATCCTACTGGGGCTGAAGTGGTTAAAAAGTGTATCAGGTATTGGCGAGTACTTGAAAAAGTATCGGTACTCGGTACTTGGTAATGGTGAAACCCTACAGATTACTGTCTGGAGAGACCCAAGGGCAGCAAAAAAAAAAATACCACGGGCCACAGGCTGGGCACCAGGGGTGTTGAACGTTCGGGGCTCCCTGGGTTTGAACATCTGTCAAATCTAAATTATTTAAACTAAGCAGGGAAAATAAAATTCCTTCTAAACAGACACCCTTATTTCTGAGTAAGGGGAGGGGAGGTTTCCATTGCCATCTCATTCTAGTCATGGCACCAAACCCCCTCTGTATACAAATAATCCTGATCCCATCCCCACTACAGCCCAACTAAGAAAACAAACTTCTGGCGGGACTTTTGCTGCAATGCCTAGCAGATGCTGACGGTCACTATAGTGAAGTAATTGCTTGTATTGACATCACATTAGACACTGCACTCCCTACTACATGTAAACAAGTCAATGAAATGAAACTATAAGGGCACAACACACAGCCAGCCCCTTCTATATAGAAGCCCCCCACCAAACACACATATCAGTGCCTACGTGCTGCTCTCACACAGACTTACCACACTGACACCCCTAGACATTAATCACAGCAGCAGCGAGACACCCACCTCATAACACACATAAGTCACCAACTACGACTTCCGCTAGCCGTCGCTCACAAATAACGTCACTACCGGTTAGGAAGTAATGTAGGATATTGCTATGGAGATAGGTGTGCGCTGATAGTTTCTTTCGTACGGACTCTATCCCGGAAGCGCGCCTTCAGCTAGTTCTACACACACAGCGCATGCGCGATCATGACCCTCCCCTTATATGACGGTCCCTGTCTATCCAGCACACTTTAGCACGTTCTCCAGAAATACTACATAAAATATGTTTAATCTCCATCCATTGTGGTTATTGTATTGGCTGGTTTGAATTATTAACTACTTGTCTACTAATAGTTAAAGAGGTTTGTTGTTTAAAGGAATGGACTTTCTAGGCACCAATGGTTAACACAGAATAACATTTTTTATTGATACAATCCCAGACATATGGGCGATTGAACCAACATAGCAGTACAGGTAAAAAATTACATTAAAAACAGCAATAATCACAGCAATTCTATGATACTAAAACAATGAGGATATAATTCCCCAAAACGTGTCTACTAATCTGCTAAGTGTATATTTTCTGAAAGCAGAGACCCTGGGAAAGAAAATGGTGTTCCAATTTATGTTGTATGATATTGGGGCGGATATTTAGCAAATGCATATTTTCAGGAAACAAATACACCACAATAAATTTTAACACAAGTAAATACAATAGTATACCCAATTTTTAGTAAAATTTAAAAGATGATGTTGCGTGAGTAAACAGATATTAACCTCTTGCCGGCCACCCACCGCCAAATTACCCGAGGGGCGGTGCGATTCTCGTTCTGGGATGACGTCATATAATGTCGTCCCAGAACAGCCGCTCTTGCACGCCCGCGCCCATGTTGCTAGGACACGGTGCGACCCCGATCCTTGTAAAGAGCCGTGGCTTTTTAACCATGTGATCAACTGTGTCCAATCACAGCTGGTCACATATAAACATGGAAATGCCGGTAATCGGCTCTCATCGCCTGACACTGACAGAGTGTGTGGCAAGGAGAGTAGATCAGTAGCATCTCCTCGCAGGGGACATCGAGCCATTTAATCAAGGCACTGGTCATCAGTGCCCTGATTACAATAAAGTGCCATCAGTGCCCATTAGTGATGCCAGTCAGTGCTGCCCATCAATGCCCATCATTGCTGCCCATCAGTGCTACCTATCGTGCCGCTGTAGTGTCACATTCGGCTCCCTATCACAGAATGCTCCGGAAGTGACGTTTTGTCGCCGCCATCTTGCTACACCCCACACCATTGCACAGTAATGATAGAGTGAGAAGGGGGCAAGCGGACATCTTGTTACACCCACCGGAGTTTTGGTATTGTATATGTAGGATGCATTGAGGTGAAAAAACTTTCACCTCAATGCACAGGACTTTACACAGTATAGACACGTATTTGTAATGTTTTACATAGCTATACCTGCAAAAGGGGTAGGGTTGCCACCTGTCCAGGGATTCACTTGGACAGTCCGGGTTTTGAAACGTGTCCGGGTTTCAGGCGTCCAGAAACCCAGACACGTTTTTTAGACTGGGCTGTGGCTCCCCATATAACCATACCTCCCAACTTTTTGAGATGGGAATAAGGGACACCTATCAGCAAAAGTATGCAGGGATAGGACACACCCCTTGCCACGCCCCCTTAAAGAGAATTGTATAAAAAAAACAAGATTGGTTAAACGGTTAAAAGTGCTTTTTTTCACTGCTACTATTCTGTAATATTGGCTTTTGGAATTTACAAATGCAGCAATTTAGAAATCAGATGAAAGATTTAGTGCTGGAAAACACTTTTTGATAGATAAAAGGTGCATTTTATATACATCTATATAGATCAGACCAAAATGAGGGACAAATGAAGAAGAATGAGGGACATTGCTCCAAATCAGAGACAGTTGGGAGCTATGTATAACCAAGATAGTCACACACAAATCTGTTGCTATCCGGGAGTTGCGGGTGACTGTCTGGGGGCAGGTTCTGCATCACAGGGGGGGCAGGGTGATGATGTCAGCAAGAACAATTTGGCCACACCCACTGTTTGCTGTGGCACGCTATGCGTACCACATTACTACTGTCATTGGGATGCCCCAAGCCGCTAAAGGGTTTGGCCTGGAGAAAAGGTGGCAACCCTAAAAAGGGGCCAGTCTGAAGTTATCTAGCAGGGCTTACTTTCTAGCTAAAGTTCCACTTTAAAGGTGTTGTAAAGGTAAAAGTTTTCTCACCTCAATGCATCCTACATATACAATACCAACCCCCCCCCCCCCCCCCGAGCTCTTCGTTCTACTTACCTGAGCCCTAGAAAGTCCCGCGCTCGTCCACGTCATTTTCCTCGTTGCTCACCCTGGCCGTTCATTGGGTAGAGTGGATGGATTGAAAGCAGCGCAGCCATAGGCTCGCACTGCTGTCAATCACATCCAATGACGCAGCGCGCCAGGGGGCGGGGCCGAGTGATACAGTGAGCGGCAATAGCCGCTGGCTGTATCACGGGAGCGCACCCGCAAGGACTCCACACCATGCGAGCTTGCTCGCATTAAGGTGTGGAGTTCTTGCCTGGAGAAGCCGAGACAGCCGCCAAGGGACCCCAGAAGAAGCAGTTTGGGGACACTCTGTGCAAAACGAGCAGCACAGTGGAGGTAAGTACAACATGTTTGTTATTTTAAAAAAAAACTGTGTTTTTTTAAGCCTTTGTGCATGTAATAGTTTGTCCCAAACCCTGCAACTGCAACCTTAGATAGACAGATTGGACTTCATTAGTCATAGACTGAATATTCCCATTACAAGTATTAAAGAGGAAGTAAACCCTCTCTTAAAAAAAAAAAAAAAAAACCCTGCAAGACAAAGGCATAATGAGCTAGTATTCATAGCATACTAGCTCATTATGAATTACTAACCTGGCAACGAAGCCCCCGTCAGCGGTCCTCGGACACGTCCTCCGTTGCCGCCATGGAGTGATTTTTGGGTATCTCTGTTTCGGCGCTGTGACTGGCCGGAGCAGCGATGACGTCACTAAGGTAAAGTGGTATCTTACTGAACAATAGAACAGGCCTGAGAATGAGAGTGGCTGTGTGATTGTAAAGGTGAAAGGTTGTTTTTTTTCCTTAATGCATTCTCTGAATTAAGGTAAAAAACCTTTTAATGGTAGCACACTTCCCAGCCCCCACTAAATACTCACCTGAGCCTGATATAGATCGGACGAGCTGTGCATATCTACTGTAGCTCTTCTCCCCTCTCCCCACTTTCCCAGGCTTGGCTGTGCCCATGGGTGCCCGCTGGATAAGACGGCCCTATCAGTCTTAGTGGTTATACTGGCAAGTCACATAGCATCAGCACAAATATGTGGCGGTAGTTTTTCACAGTAAAGCACAATATAGGTGTAGTGCTACCCCCGCATGAGCTGCTTGGTAATTTGAGGTCTTTAACCTCAGCCTCTCTGACACACCTGATTGAATGAAAGTCAATGCAAGCATTTACACAAACCCAAGTATGGATACCTTTAACTTGACTTTGATTTAGTACATTTACCATTTAGTGGTAAATCAACTTAATGTATTGGTACCGGTTAGAGTAAATTATGTTCTTTAGCCCTAACTCCTTAGCCAGCTAGCGTTGGGACCCAGTTGTACTGTGGGTGCACACGAGAATATCCCCAGTCAAACCTGCAGACAGCAGTAATGCCGCATACACACCATCACTTTATGTGATGAAAAAAAACGACATTTTCTGTGAAGTAAAAAATGACGTTTTTGAAACTTCAATTTTCAAAGACGAAGTTGCCTACACACCATCGTTTTTCTCACAATGTTCTAGCAAAGCGAGGTTACGTTCTCACCACTTTTTCCATTGAAGCTAGCTTTTGGGCATGCGCGGGTGAAAAAACGTCGTTTTAAACGTCGTTTTAAACAACGTTTTTGCTACACACAGTCAATTTCTGTGAAGTAAAAGTTGACGTTTTGAAAAACGACACATAAAATTGAAGCATGCTTCAATTTTTTTTGGTCGTTTTTAGAAGACATAAAACGACGTTTTCCCCCACACACGGTCAATTAAAGTGACGTTTTTAAAAACGTCATTTTTTTTCATCACATAAAGTGATGGTGTGTACAGGGCATTAGGCTATGAGATGGTCAATTTCCAAAGGGCCCAGTCTCTCATTCTCTAGCAACAGATAGTAAATCCCTACAGCAGCAGCTCACCAGTCTCAGCGATATTGGAGCTCACTATCCAGTCACACACAGTGATTGATCCACTCTCTGATCTGCACCCAGGTGGCTCTGTCTGTCGACACCCCTGAACTCAGCATTCCAGATGCCACTCAGGTCACCAATATGCAGCAATGATGACTCTCAGAACAGACCAGAGCAGCCACACATTGCTTCACTGATTACAGTGAGCCAATAGAGCTATATTTACCTAACCAACCTATTTTATATTTTATATATTTATTTATATATATTTTATATATTTATATTACAAAAATAAATGCAAACATAATTTCTCAGGACCAGTAGAAGTTCTCACAGTGTTCATACACATTGCCAAAGTATCTTTGCATAAAAGGTATATAATGTTCGATTGTACCTTAGTAACATATCCCATATGTAACCCTTAATATATTTCCCCCCCTATGATGGGAAGATGGCTCTATAGAAACATGGTAAGGAGGAATATTGTCCCTGTATGAGGAAGTACATCTTTAAAACCAAATGTAATTAACCTTGTAATTGTGTCTGACCCATATGTAATCAGATACAGTACGCTGTTCTAGATTGGGCGTAACATCTGACTCAACAGATAATCTTTTTTTTTTTTTTTTAACTCGTTTTTATTGAGTATATGCAAATAAACATACGTTCACAGAAAAATATTTTTAAGACAGTAGAGCACATCCAAAATGTCACATCAGCAAATAACCCGAGTATAAGAGAAATTACAGTAAACAAACATATATACTCTTTATTTGCATTAACAGTGAATGTAGTCAGAATTTCGGAAAAGAACAAACAGCATATTGTTATTCAACACAAACTAAACCGTAAGGCCGCGTACACACGGTCGTTCCAAACCGATGAGAATGGTCCGACGGGCCATTTCCGTCGGTTTACCGCTGAAGTGGCCTGATGGTCTGATGTGCGCACACACCATCGTTCCAAAAACCGATCGGGTCAAAACGCGGTGACGTGCTGAATAAAACAAAGTTCAATGCTTCCAAGCATGCGTCGACTTGATTCTGAGCATGCAAGGGTTTTGGACCGATGCTTTCTGTACTAACCATCGGTTTGGACCGATCGGGCAGCGGTCCATCGGTTTGATTTAAAAGCATGTTTTAACATTTTGGACCGAAGGACAACGGACCGATGGGCCGTACACACGGTCGGATTTGACCGATGAAACTGGACTTAAGGCCATTTTCATCGGTTTGGACCGACCGTGTGTACAAGGCCTGAGTCATACTATAACTTGATCTTTGGAAAGAGGGGTCATTGTTGTGCAAACCCAAGGTCTAATCACAACTGGAGGACCTGTGCCTAAAAAATCACTTGTGTCCGGTCCAGTGTTGCCAACCGTCCGTATTTTTACGGACAGTTCGTAAAAACAGGCACTTTTTTCCCCCGTTCGCCTGGGGGAGATTGGAGGCAGGGGGAGATTGGAGGCAGAGGGAGGTTGAAGGCAGGGGAGATTGTGGCACCGAAGAGGGGGGTGACGGCAGGGGGTGTTGGTGGCAGAGGGGGATGGAGGCAAGGGGTGAGGTGACTAAATAATTTGCCCTTATTATATCGAAAATAACCCCAATTTTTTTTTTTTTACCTTAAAGCGGAGCTCCACCCTAATTCCAACATTACCTTAATTGTACTGCCGATATTAAAACTGCTTAAAACGGATGTTTTTGTTTTTCATAAATGTACAGTATCTTTATATTCAGGAGCCTTCCGGTCTGCACAACTGCAGGTATTCTTTGGGCATTGCGTCACTTCCCTTACCACGCAGTGTGCTCTGGGATCTTCTCTCATAGCTCCTAGTGTTCAGTGCAGAGCTGTGATATGACGCCTGCCGTTGTGATGGCAACACAGACGCTGACACCGCTGCTCCCCGTTGCGAGTGCGCATGGGCGAGATCGAGAGGTGGATGCTGGGACATCAGCATCACCGCAACAAGGAAGTGCCTGCTCGTGGGTTTCTAATGCCCACAGTTAAAATGGCAACGGCACAACCAAGGGAATATAAGTGTAAATTGCAGGCAGAATGACAGAGGAGCGGACGTTGGAGACGAAATACGTGAGTTTATTTAAGCAGTGCAATTAACAACCCCTAAAAAAAAAAAAAACGCATTTGCGTGGGAGATACGCATTAATATTTACCTTAAAGCGGGAGTGTTTAATGTTTAACATTAGATTTAGGCTAATTATGCGGAGCACAATCGGATGTTTATTTTAAAATAAATTCAGTACTTACCGTTTTAGAGATCGATGTTCTCCGTGGCTTCCGGGTATGATATTCGGGAATGGGCGTTCCTATTTGATTGACAGCCTTCCGACGGTCGCATACAGCACGTCACCAGTTGCCGAAAGAAGCCGAACATCGGTGCGGCTCTATACGGCGCTTGCGCACCGACGTTCGTCTACTTTCAGGAACTCGTGACGCGCTGTATGCGACCGTCGGAAGGCTGTCAATCAAGTAGGAACGCCCAGTCCCGCAGCCCATACATGGAAGCGGCAGGAGAACATCGATCTCTAAAACGGTAAGTACAGAATTGATTTTAAAATAAACACCCGATTCTGCTTCGCATACTTAGCCTCAATCTAATGTTAAAAAATTATTTTTTGGGTGAACCTCCACTTTAAATAACATTGCTATTTGCCAAGCGTACTTGTTTGTAGCCTAAATACTGAAATTTGCACCTAAAAATGTAATTTAGTAACTTTTGTGAAATGTCAGTAAAAACGTGGCTGCGCCAGTAAATTTCGGGTGTCATGCCAGTAAATTTCAATCTGCTAGGTTGGCAACACTGGTCCGGTCTCCATTTATTGTACCGTGCATTGACCACAACAGGTAAACTTATAGAGATTGTACATACCATAAAAAGGAAAGTAATAAGTAAGGTAGACAAAGTAGGATTAGGAAAAATCCCCGATTCGGGGTGGAGTATGGGACGTTTTGAGATAATAGAGGATAGGATATAACATATATGCTGGATATGTATGAAGGCGGTGACCTTCGCCAAACCCACAACACTGGAGTCGAAGAACCAAGGACATTTTTATAAAAAAGTTATACATTTATTGATACAAAATATTAAATATTAAAACATTATCATTGAATCACAGAAAAAGTACTACTTGTGCAAGCATATGCAGAAGGACTTCATCATGAAAACCTGTGTTATGTGGTTCTACAAGTTTCGCCCTATTGTGGGGCTTCTTCAGGAACAAACAAACAGGTGATGATCTTCGAAAATGGGAAACCGGGGTGTGTGTCCCGAGCAACACAGTGGGAGCAGTGTCCACTGAGCAGATAACCCTGCCTCATAGGGTGTATCAAGGTGCATCAAATGTTGATCACTGATGGCGGCAACATATGTACAGTCACTCTTATAGAATGTTGGTTGTATGGGTGAATACTGGGAGTCTGGCCCTTTGATATATGGGTATTAGGAAGCACAGTACCTATAAAGCACATATACAGGGGTGGTAGTTGGTCGACAGACGGTAAGTACTGGTGTTGTCAAAGCTTAGAAGCCACTGTAGACTGTCCACCGGAAATACTCGGACCTCCCTGCATACAGGTTGCCCGGTCCGCTCTGTGCCTCAGATTGTCCCAAAAGAAATCTGTTGGTCCAACAGAGCTTGCGCAAGCTCTGTTGGACCAGCAGATTTCTTTTGGGACAATCAGTGATCAACATTTGATGCACCTTGATACACCCTATGAGGCAGGGTTATCTGCTCAGTGGACACTGCTCCCACTGTGTTGCTCGGGACACACCCCCTGGTTTCCCATTTTCGAAGATCATCACCTGTTTGTTTGTTCCTGAAGAAGCCCCATAATAGGGCGAAACATGTAGAACCACATAACACAGGTTTTCATGATGAAGTCCTTCTGCATATGCTTGCACATGTAGTACTTTTTCTGTGATTCAATGATAATTTTTTATTATTTAATATTTTGTATCAATAAATGTATAACTTTTTAAAACATTTCCTTGGTTCTTCGACTCCAGTGTTGTGGGTTTGGCGAAGGTCACCGCCTTCATACATATCCAGCACATATATTTTATATCCTATCCTCTAGTATCTAAAAACGCCCAATACTCCACCCAAATCTGGGATTTTTTCCTAATCCTAACTATTTTCAGGGACCTGGATGCTTCAGGATATTTCAATTTAATAGTGTCTGCTCTATACTTTATTTATATAGACAAAGTAGGAGTCAGAAGAAGAAAAGAAGAAGGAAGAAGACAGCCTGACTGTTTGTAACCATTCCCAAATCTATCCAAACCAAAAAAAAAAATTGTCTTTAACCTTGTGTGCCCCTCCCCCATTTACACAAAGAGAACATTCAGATTAACGTAGAACTATAGGCAAAACTTTTGTTTTCATTTTGGATAGAGTAAAGGAGAGCTATAACCCTGTCAGATTATTTTTAACCACCTGTGTCCGATTGTCGAAATTTCCCTTCACTTCCTGTCCTATAGACAAACAGGAAGTGAGAGGAAAGCCATGCAAATTAAGAGAATTTTTGGGGACTAGTTGCACCATTGGAAGATTTCCCCGCTATTACTTTTCTGGGGACAACCCAAAATGTGGGATTTTCTTTATTTTCACCTTCAATGATAATGGTAAACAGGAAAAATAGAGAGGATTCATCTCCCTAATTGCCTGACAGGTGTTCTAATGCCTCTCCATTCTATCAAAAAAAAAAAAAAAAGTTTTGCCTTTAGTTATACTTTAAGACCAATCTGATGCTGAACGTTTAGCCAGGTACTGGGCTACAGCACTATGGAAAAGGAGACATTGCCATTTATTCTTCTCTCCCTCTACTGAGATACTGATGTTATGCAGCACTATTGTTCTCTGGCCAGCAGGGGGAGAGCTAAAGCCAAGAAAGCTTATAGACTTCTATGCAGAGCACTGAGAATGTTGGGAGTTGTAGTTTGAGTCAGCAGCCATACAATGGCTACACTATAATGGTTACAGATCCCAATATGCACTGTGCAGTAGGAGGAGCAGAGAGAGGATTTTTATTAATCTGAGTCCAGGAAGTAGCACTGAGGTAATGGGAGAGCCCTGTCTGGATATTCGCCTGCCAGTTGCAGACCATACCAGTAGAGATTCTAGCCTGAGACTGGGAGTGAGGACACCCTAGGGCAGCAAAACACTGCCCACATTGCAGCACCTGCACCACTACCGCAGAGAGCATGGAGCATCCACTCACCCTCTGCTTCCCACCACTGATCACTGGAAGCTTTTTGGGGAGAGACTGAGGGGGCCTTCCCTTCTACAGCCCAAATGATAGCTGGCAGAAGAACATCAAAGAATTGCCCCTTCTGTAATAGTTATTCTGCAAGCCCCCTTCGTTCCCCTGCCCCTTCCACTACCATCCTCCTTTTCTTTTGGTCAGTGCATGCCCAGTCGGTGTCAGGGAAGAATTCTGAGAAGAACTGGCAAATATGCTAATATCCAATATGGCCACACTAATTCACGCATTCGCAATAGTGATCGGCGCGCACAGCGAATGTGCGTATGCAAAGCATGCCAATTGCCAGTGTTCACTGGCCTATATAAGGACACCAGTGACTCTCGCAAATTGCTGTATTATCGTCAGCCTTGTGTTCCTGTGTTCCTAAGCTTTGTACTTCTGCTTGATTACCCGTTACCAACCCGCCTTCCCCCTGACCTACTCTGGCTACTCTCCTGACTCTGAACACTGCTTGCTTCACGGACCTGCTCCTGCCTATTCCAGTAACCTAATTAACCACTTCAGCCCGGAAGGATTTTCCCCCTTAAAGACCAGGCCATTTTTGTGCAATACGGTACTGTGTCATTTTAACTGACAATTGCGCGGTCGTGCGACGCTGTGCCCAAACAAAATTGACGTCCTGGTTAAACAGTGCTCTATAGTCAGTAGGCAAGAGGCTACCCTGTAGTCCCCTTTCAGAGCCCCTGTTCAGGTTGAGTGTGTCACAGTCGATTTTATACTTGCCTAGTTACCAACTTTATGGGGTGGCAATATGTTAAGTTTTCCTTTACTGGTTTGGTGCCTGTTTTTTTTTATATAATAATGCTATTGGATACTAAGTATTACTGTCCGTGATTTTCTTTGATATTATATGTTTGTACACTCAACCTGGTGTGAGAGTGGGTGAGGTTTTTGAGAAGGTTGTGGAAAATAACCCATCGAATGATCTAATGGCTCGCTACACAGGTCACTGGTCCTCATAAACTGGTTCTCAGTAATATATATAGTAGTTTCGATGGTAGGACAGGAGCTTTCGAGTTCTCTCTTATCCCATGGCCGGTATTTTGCAGAAATGCCTTACCCAATCAAGAAAAATATTTGATATGTTAGAAACCAACAATGATATACTGTATATCTGATGTATATTTCTCCTTAACCTCCCTGGCGGTATGATTCTGTCTGAAAAAACATGCTGAAAGCGGTACAATTATTTGCAAGGAAATTTGGCGTTTTATACTGTAGGCCTGTGATTTTTAGGAATAACTCACTTAAATCTGACCAAACAAGAATCTAATAGGCATCTCGGGTATGAAATTTTTTTAAAAACAAAATTTTAAATTATAATATAATAAATAATTATAAATAATTATAGCAAGTAATAATATAATTAAAATAAAAATTATTCAATAATGTAATCAACTCAAAATCACTGAAATTTGCTCAGTTGCAGAATTGTTGCTGTCATTATTTTTTTTTTTCTATGACGAATTTCCCCGCAAATCGCTATCGCACAATTCTGCAAGTGATTATAATTTATTATCGCTGTTTTCTAGCTGATCTAAAATCATTTTTGACATAAAAAGACACTTTTGGTTGCTATGGACAATCTACAGTTTTCAGGCAGAATTTTTTTTTTTTTATTATATAAAATGACATGTAGGGCACTGGGCAGACCACTAGGGACAAGGGGGGTGTGTTCTTTTTACATACAGTACTGTAATCTATAAGATTACAGTATACTGTATGTATAGTGTTTGTTTACTTTTTTGAATTTGGCGCCGATCTCTGCTCCCGTGCGTCATAACGTCGCAGGGAACGGAGATCGGCGGCACAGGAGGACGCAGTGTGAATCGAGCGAGGTCCCGCTCGCTCACACAGCGTGGTGACATCGCTGGATCCAGGAGCAGGTAAGCCAGCGCACGCTGCAGGCTCTGCATGTCTACCCCGAGCGTGACTCAGGGTTACCGATTTTGGTAGAAAAAATCAACCCTGAGTCACGCTCGGGGATACCGCCAGAGGGGTTAAGGCTCTGTTCACACCTAGGCATTTTTGGGCATTTTCTGCTGTAAACCTCAGCTCTAAAAACACCCAACAAGACAAATCCCATTAGTTTCAATGGTCCCTGTTCACATCTGAGTGTTCTGTTGCCTGAAGCAAAACGCCCATCGCTCAAAAGAGTTCAGGAGCTTCTTTTTTGGCAGATTCCAGGTGTTTTACTGCTTTTACATTGGTGACCTTAAAAACACCTGTACAAAAACACTGCAAAACTCTGCAAAAACACCTGTAAAGTAGCAACACCCAGATGTGAACAGAGTCTGAATGTATAATGTGTCTTATCTGCCTTCTGAACCTTGTAGTGTAGGGATGTTTGTTTTCTAACTGAGTAGTATCTTTGTCTTACAATAGTGTAACCACTTTTTAGGACGATAACTCCATTACTGTAGCATACCTCCCAACTTTCTGAGATGGGAATGAGAGACACCTATCAGCAAAAGTATGCAGGCATAGGACACACCCCTTGCCACGCTCCTTTAAAGGAGAACAAAAAAATAAGATTGGTTAAACCCACAAGTGCTTTTTTTACCACTACTATTTCTTTATATTGGCTTTCAGAATTTAGAAATGCAGCAATTTAGAAATCAGATGAAAGTTTAGTGCTGGGAAACTTTTTGATAGATAAAAAGTGCATTTTATATACATCTATATAGATCAGACCAAAATGAGGGACAAATGAGGAGAATGAGGGACAGAGGGACATTGCTCGAAATCAGGGACAGTCCCTCGAAATCAGGGACAGTTGGGAGGTATGCGCATACCTCCCAACTTTTTGAGATGGGAATGAGGGACACCAATGGGCAAAAGTATGCAGGCATAGGACACACCCCTTCTCGCGCCCCCTTAAAGGAGAATTGTACAAAAAAACAAGATTGGGTAAACCCACAAGTGCTTTTTTAACCACTACTATTGCTTTATATTGGCTTTTGGAATTTACAAATGCATAAATTTAGAAATCAGATGAAAGGTTTAGGGCTGGAAAACACTTTTTGATAGCTAAAAAAGTGCTTTTTATATACATCTATATAGATCAGACCAAAATGAGGGAAAAATGAGGAGCCACATTGCTCCAATTCAGGGACAGTCCTACGCCACTATGGTGATAAAAAAAACTTCAAATGCGCCAAATATGCAGGACAGTTATTTGGAAAGATGCTGAGTGTATCTTTTTGTGTATGTTCCCTACTGAAGTAGTTATTAGTAATTTGGTACCATTGATTAGTATAAGGATAGGAGTTGCCTATCTATAAACTTTGCAAGATACCCACAAATGGTACAGCTATTAAGTGAATGTACAGCTCTCAGCAGCCTACCAACATTTCACTTGTCTTTAGAGCAATACAAAGGCTCTGAAGCCTTTGTATCATAGTTTTGCCCGAAACATGTGCAGTAGACCATCTGGGCCTGGTGGCTGTGGTGTTAGCCTTGGCTGGTGCTCGGAGGGGGTTCCCCACCTGTGTGACTTTGAGAGGGGATGGTTTGGCCCCATAGGTGGGCTTTGTAAGACCCCACTCAGGGGGTGTTTGGCGCCATTGCTGCTGCTCCCTTCTGGGGGGGGATCCTCACTTCATGTCTGTGCATTTGGTTACAGGCATTTCACATGGCCCTTATGGACTGCTCTGTCCTCTTTCTTTCCATGGCACTTTGCCATACTTTCCCCTTTCAACCCATATTCATCTTTAGACACTTATTTATATTCATTTTACTTCATTAATATTATCAATTTTTTCTGACCCAACCCTTCTCTGCTAGCCGTTTTTTTTTTGTTTGTTTCTTGTTTTCACAATTTTTTTTCACTTGTGCAATGGTTACTGCATTGGTTTTGGATGCATCACTCCAATGTGGCTTTTTTTGTCTATCCAGCCACCTTAATGTTTTTCTCTTCTATCATGGGTTGTTTGTTTTTTGTTTCCACAGCCTAGCCAGTTTTGTTGCCCATTCCCATGTGGTTTTCATGATCCTTTGCGGGTTGGTCTGTTCCCTCTCACAACTCCCGGCCATGATGTTGTGGACCAATTGGCATATACACTAACCTATTGTACTGGGACCAATGTCAAGCTTTTGTTTGTTTTTGTCACTTCAGTGGATTTGTAAGTATATGGTGTGTGTGTGTGTGTTTTTTTAATTTAATGACCTGGTCTTTCCTTGGCAGACATTTATGAGTTCAGGCATCGCCTGATGAAGCGAGCCCTGGCTTATGAAACACGTTGAGAGATATGTGCAAGAGCCTGTTTGCTATGAATTATCTGCGATGCAGGAAAATTCATGTAATGGTCCATGTGTACATTTCTTTGTGCATGTTTAATTATGAATGGTCCCTTTACCTGTTATACGTTTTTATTTTGAATAAAACGTGATTTGTATTTCTGTTTTTCCCACAAAAGTTCCTTTGGGCAATCTTGTTGGTTTTGTACCATTGCGGTCCTCTTTTGAAATTAGTGACATAGCGATACTTGGTCTCAGCACATTGCTGATTAACTTTTGCTTATTGCCCAATATGTGTTTTTTTGATTGATTTGCATATGTTCTCTGAGTATTTATTGTTTTTGAATAAAATATGTTAAATAATTTTATAGTCACTGTATGATGTCACTGGATGTTTCCCAAATATGTCTAAACAAAGGGCCAGATTCAGGTACAAATGCGGCGGCGTAACGTATGTCATTTACGTTACACCGCCGCAAGTTTTCAGCGCAAGTGCTTGATTCACAAAGCACTTGCCTGTAAACTTGCGGTGGCGTAGCGTAAAGTCGTCCGGCGCAAGCCCGCCTAATTCAAATGGGGCGTGTATCATTTAAATTAGGCGCGTTCCCGCGCCGAACGTACTGCGCATGCTCCGTTTTGAAATTTCCTGCCGCGCTTTGCGCGAAATGACGTCGCACCGACGTAATTTTTTGAACGGCGACGTGAGATACGTCCTTTCCTATTCCCGGACGTCTTACGCAAAAAAAAAAAATTTAAAATTCGACGCAGGAACGACGGCCATACTTTAACATGGGCTGTCTATTTTTACACCACCTAAATAGCAATCGCAACTTTACGACGGGAAAAGCCGACTAGCAACGACGTAAGAGAATGCGACGAACACGCGTACCTTCGTGGATCGCCGTCAACAGCTAATTAGCATACTAGACGCGGAAAACTACGCAGACTCCACCCAGCGGGCGCCGAAGTATTGCATCCTAAGATCCGAAGGCCTACGAAGCCGTACGCCTGTCGGATCTTAGCCAAATGCCGTCGTAAATTTGTTTGAGAATTCAAAATAAAGATATGACGCGGCAAATTTGAAAGTACGCCGGAGTATCAGCAGATACTCCGGCGTACTTTCTGTGAATCTGGCTCAATGTTTTCATGTGATATGCTGAGTGCACATGGTGAAGTAGAGTCAAAGGCAGGTTTTTATTGGTTGATTTTTGTATTTTTGTATTTTAACAGTAAAGCACTCTCCCATTGAAGTACAGATGTTGGGCAAAACTTAATATTTGGCCAATGCATCTTGTTTGAAAATGGTAGAAAACTATATAGAGGCAACGTGAAAAAGTGAATTAATATGCAAACATGGGTGAATGTAGAGAGAATTTCTAGTGGAATTATTGATAAATAAAATCTATAGGTTTATACACCTGATGTACAAACAAAAATCAAGGCAAAACTAAAGAACATTATTAATCTTTTATTATCTCATAGAGATCATAATACTATACAGATATTTCACAAAGTATTTCATTATGTCATTACAACAGCAAATATTTCATTTCCATAAAACTGGTTTACAAAGGCATTGCCAGCAGGACAAGAACAGACAACAAGGAAAAAGTGCTAATTATTACGTACCAGTAATGGAATGGTTGGATATAAAAAAAAATATGCTCATAACTTTAACTAGACCACTGTAAGAACATGATTCTGCTGATGAAACAAGCCTGGTTCTTTATGTTTGTATGGCAAGACTTGGCAAAAAAAATCACAATGGCATAAAGATAATTAATACATATAGGTAGGTAATGAAGCTTTCTACTAATGTCCCAGAATCCTCAGTATTTTGGCGATATTCACCATATAAGCTTTTGATTTTTATTGATACAGCTTTACTAAGACTTATGGTTTATTCCTTCATATATGACAAATAAAAATAAACAGCTTAATTACTGAAAAGTCTTTCCTGTAACAGGATATTGTTCAGTTTGCACAGTCACAAGGTTAAAAAAAAAAAAAAGTGAATCTCTGGCTTTATAGTAATATTAAGCCGCAAACATCATATATTTATATGCATGTAAAGGTCACAGCATGAAAATTAAGTCCTGATTTTTGCATAGAAGATGGTTTTCCCAGGTTGGATCTCTATTGAGTAGCCATCATAGGAAAGCGCAGTCTGGCAGTCACATGATGCCGCTTGAGTTTCATGGTAAGTCCATACTGGGGAGACATATCCAATTTCTCAACATCTTGTATTGAAAATTGCAACTGCTGGAGCATGGTGGTGAGGAAGAGGAAAACTTCAGCTCTGCCAATGGCTTCACCAACACATCTTCTCTTGCCTAAACCAAAAATCAGGGCTTTTTCCATCTCAGTTTTGTTTAGTGACAAGCCATCTTCATTTAGGAAGCGTTCTGGACTGAATTTGAATGGGTCCTTCCACAGTTTCCTAAGATAGTTGAAGACAAAGTAAGGATATTAAAGTTAAGACAGGCAAAAAATGATATTCTGGCTTATAAAAAGTTGCCGTTTTTAAAGAATCTAAAGCGAGTGTTTATCCAATGACACACCTAGCCAACTTGACTCCCCCCACTCCCAACGCACACACACCAACATCATTTTCAGCAATAATCATGAAACTAAAGTGATCATAAAGGCTCTTTTTATTTAAAATAAAAAAGATGTAATATGTACCTGCTCTGTGCTTTGATACTGGAATCCCCCACCGGACCTCTCTGCTCCTTTTTACTATGTATGCCAGGGCATGCTCCTGAGCTGGGCTGTATGCATCAATAAATATACACAGCTTCAGTAAGCCATAACCCCACTCCCTCCTCACAGAAGTTTGACTGACAGCAGTAAGAGCCTATGGCATCCACTGCTCTGTGTCTCCCATGAGAACATAAAGTGGAGGATTGGTTCTGCAAACTGGACAGCACTGGATCAGCGTTTAGGAACGGGGTGGGAACAGGTAGTGGGGCCTTACCTTAATGCATAGACTGCATTAGGGTAAAAACGTTCACTTTTTAAACTACTTTAAACAAATGTTAATAATAGTCAGAAAAAAAAAAGAGACAGTGAACTGCAAAACGAGGATAGTAACAGCATGCTAAGTAAATAAAACACAAGGGTGTTAAAGCAGTGCACGCAATGCACCATGTTGAATCGTGGGAATATTAGCGGTGTATTTTTAAGTAAGATTCAATGGTTTAATAGTAGCAAACTCCTACAAAAAGATGATATAGGGATGGCGTGTTTTGATAGAGACAACCCTTCATGGGCCTAAATTCTAGTAATGTAGGCTGTAGCATTCAGTACTTTGTACATGTCAGTGAGTTCTCCCTTGCATGAAGGGCTTACTTCTTGCACATTGTGTTTAGCATGCTTCTCGTGGTTAATGTGCACCCCTTTATGGTGGTCAGAGTGTCTTTCCTTTATGGTGGCCAACATATGCCCCCTTTATTACGCCTAACCTGTTCCTCTTCCATTGTGATCAATGTGCATGAATACTTACCTGAGTAGCACTGCACAGGTCCGACGCCACTTCCTTCCAGCCCCCTGTCTCCAGATTGCTAAAAACTACAGCATTGACAGCATTGAGCTGGAAATACCATCTGCCATGCACGGTCTGTATTGAATAGTGCAATTCCCTGACAGTCAGTGCAACTTGCTTTGTAAATGGTTGCACTAGACTAAGGGTACTTGCCGGTAGTACCTTGGTCTGGTGACATCAATATGGACATAAATCTGCCCCAAGTGTAGACTGCCATGTATCAGTCCATCTGGCCCAGCTGTTGCACATGTTTAGTGGCACCCACTAAAGCTCCCTCTAAATAGTGGTACCCAGTGAAACCAATCCCTTGTTGGTTTCATACAATACATTATGGTATCATGCCGATACATTTGCACTCATGCGTACTCTAACTTTAATATCTGACCTTTTACCCAATTTTTTAACAATAGAAACAAAAAAATATAAAATAAAGATACTTACGGGTCATGATTCACTTGCCACTGGTTGATCATTACACATATTCCCTTGGGTATGAAGTATCCATTGAGCACAGTGTCAGAGGTGGTACTGCAAGATAAAAAGACAAACATCTTACATCTAAGTCGCAAAAATGTAGTGGACGACTTTTTATATTATTTACTTAGGTATCTAAAGCCAAAACTCAGCGTTTTAATCACAGATTGATTAAAAACTTTGTCAGTTACTTTTTACATCTGCATGCCATGGGGATTGGACATTCCCTTCACTTCCTGTCCTATAGACACAACAGGAAGTAAGAGGAATTCTTGCTAAAGTGAGAGAAATCCCCTTTTATACAGTTGTCAGCAGAACAGATGTCTCCTTCTTTCCTTTTATACTAGACTGTCTAGACAACCTATTTATGGCATTTAAAAAGTATAACTGTAATCTTTGTTCAGTTCCTTGGAACTCAATTATTCTGGGGCAGCTTGCCAGAATATTGGACAAGGTATTGCAAGAACTGATAAGTAACTAATATGCATACAGGATACCTTGAGTGAACAATAATCTTTCACAGCAATAGTATACTTGTTTACTACCATTATAATCACCTACAGTGGTAGTAAATCCAAAACCGAAAATGTAATAATATATTGCAAATTACTAATCCCCTTAGATGTGGTGGTGGCATCAATTTTGTTTTTTTAGGCTTTCTGCCTTTCTGTTTTCACCTGGTGATCTAGCCAGTAACACACCTCCTGTATTAGAGTGCCCCCACTCTGGATGAAGGAGCACAAGGGGCACCTTTGGACAGCAGCACTGTTAATCAGGAGGGAAATGTTAGATGTACTAGCAGATTTAGATGGACTAACAAATTGAAGCAAATCTTCAGCTAACACTTTTTTTTACTTTTGGGATAATGGTTTTTCATAAATTAATAAAAACTGTCCATTGTAAGCAAACCCTGTCAGTGGTAAATTGTTTGTTTTAACCCACTAACTATAAAACAAGTGCAGCCATCACATCTAAGAATTTCTTTTGCTTTTGGGTTTGATATCACTTTAATATAAATTGATTGACTCTTTGAGATTTAAAAGCTATAAACCTATGCACCTTTCTGTTTTTTCTTTATAACTACATACACTTTTTACCTTTATTAGAACTTGTAATGCTGTTTGTACTTACCAGTGTGGAATTGTAAAGGGAAGAAAGGATGAATGACGGAACATCTCCAAGATGAAGGCTTCTGTATAGGGCAGCTGAGATCTGTCGGACAATTTGGGCCTCCGTTCTCTGCCGATGACCTGATCTGTTACAGAATACAAAAAGTACATATTTAAAACTAATCTGTATAAAATTTAGAAAATGCCATGTAATGCGGCTAGTCTTTTTCTTTTATGACTGTCCATATAATTTGTTAGCTTTTACTGCCATCTATTTGTATTTAATAATTAGCTTCAGTCTGGCAATACAGTTATTGGTCTGCGGAGGAGGTTCTGAAAACATGCCATCCCATTAGATGTTCTGTAAATGTAATCAAAGATGGCAGTATATCAGCTGACCTATTGTTCTATGTCACAGGGGCGTCTGCATACAGAAGCCACAGACAGTCCCCTTATACCCTCAATGGGTTGTCGGCAGGGGAAACTGCAGGTGATTTTAAATGCAAATCAATGGACATCAAATGTAAAAAACACATTGTAAAACACAATTGGGCATACAAGTATAAGTATACCTTTACTGGGTCGGCTACAGATCAGGTTTTAAAGCTCAAGTCACTTAAAGGGATGCTTATACTTGTGAAAGTGTATAGTGTGACAGTCAATAAACCGATGAAATCCCCTTAAAGGGGTAGTGTATTTTCATAAAAAAAGTCAGCCCCTTTCCGCCCATTTTTATCCCAAGCTTGGTGCATGTCTAAGGCCTCGTACACACAACCGTTTTCCTCAACAGAATCCATCAAGAAACTTGGTGGCAGAGCTTTTTTGCAGAGGAAAACGGACGTGTGTATGTTTTTCATTGAAAAAAACGTTGTGGAACTCGATGAGAAAAAATAAGTTCTCTTTTTCCTCGTCGGGAGTCTCAATTTCCTCGTCGTGTTTCTCGTCGAAAACCAGCCCGACGAGGAACACGACGAGGAAATTGAGACTCGACGAGGAAAAAGAGAACTTGTTCGTGTGTATGCTTAGAAACCCGCACATGCTCAGAAGGGTGGCGCCAGTGGAATCAAACTTCCCCTTTATAGTGCCGTCGAACGTATTTTACGTCACCGCATTTGAGAACGACGAGATTTTGTCTTGACCGTGTGTAAGCAAAGAAAGCTTGTCAAGATTCTCGACAAGCCTAACAAGGAACTCGTCGGGGAAAACTATGTTTCATTTACGACAAGTTCCTCGGTCATGTGTACGAGGCCTATGGGTGGCCATTATTCTCTATGGCCAGGGCCAGTGCTATACTATGTAAACTATTTTAGAGACAGCTGGTGCTCCACATACTGTCAACCCTACCTATTCTTGGGCAGACCAAGAGGTGAACTTCGTATCGGAAGTATGTACTTAAACTGACTCATTTTATAGAGAATAACCTTTATCTTCTAAAATGCACTTACCATTTAAACTAAGAAACAAGAAATCTGCACTTTTAAGCTACTGAATGCTGTTGTTTTATGTGATTAAAATACTAAGGATACATACATAGATTTGTGGCAGTACAAGTTCAGTGACATTCTCTTATAGATATTATGTAATAACAAATGTTGAGAATGAGATAACTTCACTTCTATAGGAATAAATACAACTACTAAAGAGTATTCCAGATGAATTATAATCATGATTTGAAATTCCCCTCTTCGGTCCTACAAGCTATTCTCTTCCCTAAACATTATTATGTTACTATTGTGTAACTTACCCAGTTCATTCTGTATTTTGTCTTGTATTTTGGGATTAGCCACAAGATATGTCAGAGACCATGACAAGGCAGTAGTTACAGTGTCAAATCCTAAAAAAAGGAATAAAAGATATTACAATTTTATATTATGTATTAGTAAACAGTATAATACCAGATTGGCAACGTATACATGTAAATCATTTAATTTCCAGGACATCAAAATAAAGTAACTACTGTAAGGCCACATGTTCCCTATCATTAAAAGCCACAGACAATATTCATGAATATAACTAAGCAGTGAGAGTGTGACAGAACATAAGATAAACTATTTATCATTGGATTAGCCTTTGCTGTTTTGTACAGTACATCCTTTAGTTTTGTGCTGTCAAATATGTATATCTGGGAAAATTCTGGGTAGGATCCAGTGCAAAAGCCTTCAGTAAGCCAAACGCTGTAGAATTTAATGGTCTGAAGTGGGGTGGTGGAAGTGGCACAATTGAGGGGGGGGGGGTATAAAATGATCTGTCTGGCTGCTATATGGAACTAAACCAATTTACTGTATGTAACAGCTTTTCCAAGACAGTTACATTTAAGGCATGCCATAAATAATAACTGTCACAGTTGTTGTGCTTTCAACCAAACTGTCAAACCGTCAATTGGCTAGAATCATAATTGATCACATGTAAAACACCCTGGCCCCTGCAGATAAAACAGAGGCTAAGATTTCAGCCTCCTTGGCAATGATAGGGTTTAGTTCTGCTTTAATATAGAAGTTCATGGCTCTGGGACCAGTGATTATTTTAAGCGTAGTTACTAGTAAGTCTAATGTCGCGTACACACGATCATTTTTCGGGTTGTAAAAATTTACGCTTTTTAAAAATGTAATTTAAAACGATCTTGTTTGGGTTTCAGAGCATTTTTCGGGTTCTGAAAAACGACAAATTTTTTTTTTGAACATGCTATATTTTTTCACGACGTTTTAAATAATGTTGTTTTTCGGGTTGTAAAAAATGATCGTGTGTGGGCTTTAACGACGTGAAAAACCCACGCATGCTCAAAAGCAAGTTATGAGACGGGAGCGCTCGTTCTGGTAAAACTACCGTTCGTAATGGAGTAAGCACATTCATCACACTGTAACAGAGAGAAAAGCGTGAATCGTCTTTTACTAACACGAAATCAGCAAAAGTAGCCCCAAGGGTGGCGTCATCCGCATGGAACTTCCCCTTTGTAGTGCCGTCGTATGTGTTGTACGTCACCGTGCTTTGCTAGAGCATTTTTTTTCCACCATCGTGTGTGGGCAACGTCGTTTTATGAAGTTGAAAAAAAAACGTTGTTTTTTCTAGAGCCTGAAAAACTTTGTTTTTTACAACTCGAAAAATGATCGTGTGTACGCGGCATTAGTCCTAGCAAGTGCTATTGTTGCAGCAGCATTACACCATCACCCACCAAAGTATGAATGGTTAAACTACAAAAAATACTCAATATCGCCACTGGTTAGTTTATAATCACATGTTTGAGTAGCTACAATTAAAATATTCTTCTGCAAAAACATCACACTTACCAGCCCCAAAAAGGTCATTAACAATGTTGATAATCTTCTGATCTGATAGCTGCACGTTGGAATTTTCATCTACTTTCTTTTCTTGAGAGTTTTGAATTAGAGAATCAGTAATATCTCGAACAGCATTCTAAAATAAAAGTATAAAGCATTCAAATGTTGACAGTAGATAAAATGCTGTACTATTTAGCAACATTGCCTAACTTGCTGGCAAATTTTTACTGGTTATATTTTGTAACGGAATGACCCGGGACACCCAGAGACTTTGTGAGGATGGGGGATACTCCTGTGTCAGCGTCACTGATAACTCTTGGGTCTGAGTCCACCCTGTGCCCTTTGGGCATGGGGTGGCAAGTGAATCATAATTCATGTATTGCATGAGATGGGACAATTTTGAGATACTGCAAGATGTTGGCCCAACCAGTCAATAGTGACTCATTCTATGATTAGCCCTGACTAGTGACATGCTAATTGAGTCAGGCTCCTGGAAGACATTTGATTGTGTGATAACACTGTCTAAAGCCTATTGATGCTCAGAGGTGTGAATAGGTGTCAAGCTGTATGCGGAGACGGAGCGTCTGCCTAGGGAACTCAGTGTGTGATGGGGTTTTGTTCGATATGCTGTTAATGAAGGAATGTTTAGTAATTAGCCTTAGTGTGTGGGTGGGGAGTTGATTGTTCCTTTAATGCCTTGTACTGTATATAAGACTGAAAGAAACCATTAAAATTGTCTTCATTTGAAACAAGTACAGAGCTGCGTGTCTCGTCTTGATTCTGGGGAAATGGGAGGCCTGCTGGTTTGACTGTGTGTCAGATGAGCTGTCGTGGATGTGATGGAAGGTCGTAAACTGTGGTGACCGTTACATATTTTATGTAGTAAAGTTTTGTAAGTGTTCTTTCATCTGACTTGCACTACTTTCTCTAAGATACTTTTTTATGCAAGATAGCAAAACTTTCTTCATAAAGAATTTGTCTTCCATATACTGTACAAAACATAATGTAGTATTGTGTATGTGAAATATGTTTGTATTGAGCTCTTACCTTATCATATGTTTCGTAATGCTCATGAACAATCTTTTGTATGAAGTCCACAAACTTTTTGTTGATGTCCACAAATCTTTTCATGGTTCGGCTTGGGAGATATTGAAGGATAGGGATAAAATCTGCAGGGTTTCCTGAGGCAGCTGCTGCTCCAAACTCATCGGTCAGGTTGACAATGTCAAGGAATTTTTGATCATCATGGTTGTAGCGTCTTCCAAAACATATCGCACAAACGACATTGGCTACAGAAACCACCACGTATCTATAGGGGTCAAATTCTCCTTGTTCTTCAATGAGCTGCTGGAATTTTCTGACAAGGTATTCTGCTTCTTTACTTATATGTTCTTCCAACAGAGATGTACCAGAAGATGTGAGGGAGGGGGAAATAGCAAAGGTCTTAAGGGCATTATGTGCCAACCTGCGACGGGCTTTCCATACCTCACCAGAATCTTGGCTAAATGTTAAACTTTGTCCATCACCGATCAGGCGAAAGGTAAAGAGGTCAGGGCGTCCCATAAACACCTCAGCTTGCTTTATCAAAGCCTGACGGATTGTTTCCAGTCCACTTAGCACTAGCACAGGCTTTGTGCCTATCTGAATTTGAAGCACATCACCATAAACCTCACTCATCTTGGTAAGACTGAGATGGGGATTCTTGCTTAATGAGAGAATATTTCCTATTAATGGCAGAGGAAATGGCCCAGGCATTCTTTTTGTACCAGGAGGTACCCTCTGACTGTAGGATTTGAAGATTAGGAAAACCACAGAGAAGACCACAGAGGCAAGAAGCACCTCTGTGGCTGATATCTTAAAGTAGCTGGCCACATTCATCATATTGCCTAAGAAAAACAAAATAGAGAAAGCTGTTATAAAAAACTTAATGATAGGGGAAAAAATGATAGTCTGACCTTCTACTCACAACAGCTCGTAATTGTCTTATATTTATAAATCATCATATATTTAGTCAAGCAACCAAAATGCATACATTAACCAGTAGGGTATTTAGTACACAATTTAGAAGTAAAAATGTATTAGACAATTTAGAATTTAGGATTAACTAGAAATAGCTTAGGGTATAAGAGTTTGATTGACATCTTTGTTATATAATGTGCCAGCACCATCTATGATGTGACTTGACTAACGAAGAATAACAGCAGTTACAATATGACTATGATTAAAAACGTTTCCCCTTTTCTTCATAGAAGAAAGGAATTGGTATCCTACAAAGCTGGTTCTTCAACTGGTCAACACAATCAATACCCAGAGCCGGTGCCTGGCTTGGCTGTGTATGAACATATAAGGACTTGTGTCTATGGGGCTAACTAAGCAACCTATTAGATTCATATGCACTCAGGTAAGCTTTTACACTATGGAGATGTTGGCAAATCTAAAGTAGATTTAAACACTCAGAATGCAATATGTATGGCCAGTTCATCATAGCAAGATTAAGTGTAATGAGTTAAAAAGGTTAATTCTATATCTTTTTACAATGTTTTTCTGAATCCTAGATACTGTCACATACATGACACAATTCATATATGGTATATATGGTAATGCTTGTAAAAACTTGTCCGTGATTTAATTACCTGACATCAAAGAAAGTATATACATTACATAAGGTGTGAAGTAGAAAATCATTCATGTTTAAGTCACAGATTGAACATTAAGTAGTTTAGGTAGCCTTTGATGGTCATTTTAAGAAGATTAAAAGGTGTAGCTGCATATAATGTCTCCTTTAAACACTTTAACCAGTCCACATTTTGTTGATCTTGACAAATACTCTTTGATTTTATTTTTATTGTACCATAGGAAAAAGGATTTTTTTTCCCTCATTGTGATAATGAGATAATGTGGTTAATGACCAATCTAAGTCTGATATCCAAGCTCTTGGATCATGGCCAATCCTTGTCTGACATCCAAGCTCTTGGATCATGGCCAATCCTTGTCTGACATCCAAGTGCTTTGATAATGGTCAATCCATGTGTGACATCCAAGTGCTTGGATAATGGTCAATCCATGTCTGACATCCAAGCTCTTGGATCATGGTCAATCCATGTGTGACATCCAAGCTCTTGGATCATGGTCAATCCATGTGTGACATCCAAGTACTTGGATAATGGTCAATCCATGTCTGACATCCAAGCTCTTGGATCATGGCCAATCCATGTTTGACATCCAAGTGTTTGGATAATGGTCAATCCATGGCAGACATCCAAGTGCTTGGATAATTGTGAATCCATGTTGGACATCCAAGTGCTTGGATATTGATCAATCCATGTCTAACATTCAACCTTGTGGATCATGACTAATCCTTGTCTGACATCCAAGTGCTTGGATAATGGTCAATCCATGTCTGACATCTAAGCATTTTATTAAGGGTGGGTGCAACTATTGATTAGACAAGCTGGAACCTTTTGTCTGATCCTCTACACCTCTTCAGCCAAGAACAGAGGTAATGTGACACACCCAATTACTGTCTTTGTAATGTGTGACCAGCAAACAGTGATCTCAGCACTCTGAAATATTGAGTGTATTGAGTGTATCAAGAGTATCAGCTTTCAGTATCAAACATTTCAGCACTCTATAATCTATGTCTGGGTTTAGATTTTCAGGGATTTGAGGTTAGGGTTCAGTGTTAGAGTTAAGTGTTATAATTGTTCTGGTCAGGCTACTTTTTAAAGGTCACTTTTCGCACTTATGCCATGTGAAACTTAAGTGTTAAAGGCTTACTTTAAGACTTTAACACTAAAAGTTTACGAGCAGCAACTTGATGAGAAATACTTTTTTAATTTGTTCTTTTTTTCCCCCTTTTTTTTCTTTTTTTATTTGTTCTTGACACAAAAAATATGTATATTGCAAATGACCTTGGTCAGGAATGATGCCGATAACCCCTGCATTATAAGGAATATATTATATAATGATGCAGGTATGCAGACAGATAACTACTAAGAACTGAACTGACAGGACCATGCAAGAAAAAATATTGGGAGCTAAGAACTTCATGCACACTGGCTGGTGAATGCTCTCCCAGATGGTCAAAACGCTACTGCTGTTGGTAATGATACATTTGTACCTAATTACATGCTGTAAGATTACCTTAAGCATTTAAAGGAAATGTAAAATATTACAAAATTTTGTTTTGGATGTGAAAGTTATCAGCTTAATGTAAATAATCTGATTAATATGTGTTCATAATTCAAATAAACTTTCTGTAGTTTGTACATGTATGTTCTTGACTACTGCTTCCTAATCAGCAGCACAGTGGTGATGGTTTACTATTGCTCTGCTCCATTGTAAAGGCCTAGTTCACACGGATGGCTAGGGGGCAGCAAAAATATACAGTTTATCCATGTTTTTTACCACTCCCTGACATGGCGGTTGCTCAGGTCTATACACAGCCATGTTGCTGCTTTAAATAGCCATGTTGCATTTGCAGGCATTCCACTTACCAAATGTGTCTATTGAGGTCAATAGGACTGATCTGCAACCAAGTGCCAAACAGTTGGCATGCAATTATGGCTTGGTATCTCAAAATCTATTCCCCATTGGGATAGAGGGGGGGAAATAAAAAAAAAAACAGGCATTCAAGGAGTGGCAGTATCATTTCTTAAATGTCTAACCGCCACTGATATGCCTCTAAAATGCAATCCACCATGGCTCATTAGGCACTTTTTCAGTTTTGGGATTGGGGTTGACTATAGTAATTATTTCCTGATTGGCATCCACAAGTCCGGCTAATGTACAGAATATGTATATTTTGTCCAGATTAAGATGTGCAACATATCCCATTTGCATCATATGTTTTGCCCTTCATGACCTCCCTATAAAAATGCTATTAGCTTTAAACATTTCAGTATCACTGACGAAAAATAGAAAAATAAGTCCTAATTTATACCTTTTTTTAAGGTCACTTATTGAAAGCATTAAAGCCAGAGGATTATAATGACAGCCCTTTTCAGCATTTTCATGACAGGACAGAAATGGAAAAAGACCAACTCTCCATGTAACAATTCCAATCTTTTAAAGCAGAAGAGTTCTAGCTTTTACAATAAAACAAAGCAAACAATCTGGCTATCACTCAGATCACGCCTGTATATAATAATCAAGCAGGTGTCTGTAATCCTGCTGTATTAAAATACTCCAATACTAAACTGTATATTTTTAAAGTCAAAGTTTAAAAACAACCAACCTAAACAAAAAATAAAATAGACAAACACTAAAAAATATTTCTTAATTAGGGTTCCCCCCTCTGGAATGTGCAAGAGGTCTCTGGTTGCCATCCCACGTGTGAATCTATACAATGCCTAAAAGAATTACCAGTGTACTGCAAACGAGATTAACAGAACATAAGGAACTCATTTTCCAGTATATGAAAGCTTTCCTCTCTTTAAATCCTCATTATATTAAGAAAGATGCATATCATAAGAGAACATACATAAAAACTATCCAGTATGTGTGTTGTACCACCTGACTCACATCAGTAGGGCAATTAAACAGTGTCTTGTGAATGATGATCAGCAGTGCAGGTAGGACAGTGTCTTGTGAATGATAATCAGAAGAGCAGATAGGTAGGACAGTGTAGAGAGGATGACTAGCAGTGCAAGTAGGACAGTGTATAGAGGATAATGACCAGCAATGCAGGTAGGACAGTGTATAGAGAATAATGACCAGCAGTGCAGGTAGGACAGTGTATAGAGAATAATGACCAGCAGTGCAGGTAGGACAGTGTATAGAGAATAATGACCAGCAGTGCAGGTAGGACAGTGTATAGAGGATAATGACCAGTAATGCAGGTAGGACAGTGTATAGAGGATAATGACCAGTATTGCAGGTAGGACAGTGTATAGAGGATAATGACAATCAGTGCAGGTAGGACAGTGTATAGAGGATAATGACCAGCAGTGCAGGTAGGACAGTGTAGAGAGGATGACCAGCAGTGCAGGTAGGACAGTGTATAGAGAATAATGACCAGAAGTGCAGGTAGGACAGTGTATAGAGGATACTGACCAGCAGTGCAGATAGGACAGTGTATAGAGGATAATGACCATCAGTGCAGGTAGGACAGTGTAGAGAGGATGACCAGCAGTGCAGGTAGGACAGTGTATAGAGGATAATGACCAGTAATGCAGGTAGGACAGTGTATAGAGGATAATGACCAGTAATGCAGGTAGGACAGTGTAGAGAGGATGACCAGCAGTGCAGGTAGGACAGTGTATAGAGAATAATGACCAGCAGTGCAGGTAGGACAGTGTATAGAGGATAATGACCAGCAGTGCAGGTAGGACAGTGTATAGAGAATAATGACCAGCAGTGCAGGTAGGACAGTGTATAGAGGATAATGACCAGCAGTGCAGGTAGGACAGTGTATAGAGGATAATGACCAGCAGTGCAGGTAGGACAGTGTATAGAGGATAATGACCAGCAGGTAGGACAGTGTATAGAGAATAATGTCCAGCAGTGCAGGTAGGACAGTGTATAGAGGATAATGACCAGCAGTGCAGGTAGGACAGTGTATAGAGCATAATGACCAGTATTGCAGGTAGGACAGTGTATAGAGGATAATGACCAGTAATGTAGGTAAGACAGTGTATAGAGGATAATGACCAGTAATGTAGGTAGGACAGTGTATAGAGGATAATGACCAGTAATGTAGGTAGGACAGTGTATAGAGGATAATGACCAGCAGTGCAGGTAGGACAGTGTACAGAGGATAATGACCAGCAGTGCAGGTAGGACAGTGTATAGAGGATAATGACCAGCAGTGCAGGTAGGACAGTGTATAGAGGATAATGACCAGTAATGCAGGTAGGACAGTGTATAGAGAATAATGACCAGCAGTGCAGGTAGGACAGTGTATAGAGAATAATGACCAGCAGTGCAGGTAGGACAGTGTACAGAGGATAATGACCAGCAGTGTAGGTAGGACAGTGTATAGAGGATAATGACCAGCAGTGCAGGTAGGACAGTGTATAGAGGATAATGACCAGTAATGCAGGTAGGACAGTGTATAGAGAATAATGACCAGCAGTGCAGGTAGGACAGTGTATAGAGGATAATGACCAGTAATGTAGGTAAGACAGTGTATAGAGGATAATGACCAGTAATGTAGGTAGGACAGTGTATAGAGGATAATGACCAGTAATGTAGGTAGGACAGTGCATAGAGGATAATGACCAGCAGTGCAGGTAGGACAGTGTACAGAGGATAATGACCAGCAGTGCAGGTAGGACAGTGTATAGAGGATAATGACCAGCAGTGCAGGTAGGACAGTGTATAGAGGATAATGACCAGCAGTGCAGGTAGGACAGTGTATAGAGGATAATGACTAGTGATGCAGATAGGACAGTGTATAGATAATAATGACCAGTGATGCAGATAGGACAGTGTATAGATAATAATGACCAGTAATGCAGGTAGGACAGTGTATAGAGGCTACTGACCAGCAGTGCAGGTAGGGCAGTGCATAGAAAATAATGACCAGCAGTGCAGGTAGGACAGTGTATAGAGAATAAGTAGGACAGTGTATAGAGAATAATAATAATCAGTGCAGGTAGGACAGTGTATAGAGAATACTAATAATCAGTGCAGGTAGGACAGTGTATAGAGAATAATAATAATCAGTGCAGGTAGGACAGTGTATAGAGAATAATGACAATCAGTGCAGGTAGGTGTCTAGCGGTAGTCCATACATACCGGTTATCCCAGATGTGAAGCTCATTGCTCTTAGCTCCAGGTAATACTCTGCCTGTACCCTGCTGTGAGTACCAGTGTGCAGTATAGTCTGCAAGCTTTTATATACACCTCGCTGACTCCTGATTGGACTGAGCTCCTCCTCACATGACCATCCTCCTGGAGAGCCGCCACCAGGCTCATCATTAACTGCAATGTAAATGGTTGCGTGAAGAACAGGAACCTCCTAGGAGCCATTCATTCCGAGAACAGATCTAATAGTCAGATAAGCATGCGATGGGGCGGCTCCGTCATTAGAAAGTACATAGAGACATGCGATCACGCTACACACGCTGAGTAAAGTGCTAGACTTCTGTCTGGAATGAAGGTAGATGTCCGCATGGAATGGGAACACTTATACCTGCAGTGCACACGGCTACACCTATCACACCTTTCATACCAATACTTGTATCGGGCTCATACCATCACTTGTATTGGGCTCATACCATCACTTGTATCGGGCTCATACCATCCCTTGCCTTGTATTGGGCTCATACCATCCCTTGTATTGGGCTCATACCATCCCTTGTATCGGGCTCATACCATCACTTGTATTGGGCTCATACCATCCCTTGTATCGGGCTCATACCATCCCTTGTATCGGGCTCATACCATCACTTGTATTGGGTTTATACCATCCCTTGTATCGGGCTCATACCATCCCTTGTATCGGGCTCATACCATCACTTGTATTGGGTTTATACCATCCCTTGTATTGGGCTCATACCATCCCTTGTATTGGGCTCATACCATCCCTTGTATTGGGCTCATACCGTCACTTGTATCGGGCTCATACCGTCACTTGTATTGGGTTTATACCATCCCTTGTATCGGGCTCATACCATCCCTTGTATCGGGCTCATACCATCCCTTGTATCGGGCTCATACCATCCCTTGTATCGGGCTCATACCATCACTTGTATTGGGTTTATACCATCACTTGTATTAGGCTCAGTATATCACTTGTATGGGGGTCAGTATATCACTTGGGCTCAGTATATCACTTGTATGGGGGTCAGTATATCACTTGTATGGGGGTCAGTATATCACTTGTATGGGGGTCAGTATATCACTTGTATGGGGGTCAGTATATCACTTGAATGGGGCTCAGTATATCACTTGTATGGGGGTCAGTATATCACTTGTATGGGGGTCAGTATATCACTTGGGCTCAGTATATCACTTGTATGGGGGTCAGTATATCACTTGTATGGGGGTCAGTATATCACTTGTATGGGGGTCAGTATATCACTTGTATGGGGGTCAGTATATCACTTGTATGGGGGTCAGTATATCACTTGTATGGGGGTCAGTATATCACTTGTATTGGGCTCAGTATATCACTTGTATGGGCTCAGTATAACACTTGTATGGGGCTCAGTATAACACTTGTATGGGGGTCAGTATATCACTTGTATGGGGGGCAGTATATCACTTGTATGGGGGGCAGTATATCACTTGTATGGGGGTCAGTATATCACTTGTATGGGGCTCAGTATATCACTTGTATTGGGCTCAGTATATCACTTGTATGGGGCTCAGTATATCACTTGTATGGGGGTCAGTATATCACTTGTATTGGGCTCAGTATATCACTTGTATGGGCTCAGTATAACACTTGTATGGGGGGTCAGTATATCACTTGTATGGGGGTCAGTATATCACTTGTATGGGGCTCAGTATAACACTTGTATGGGGGTCAGTATATCACTTGTATGGGGGGCAGTATATCACTTGTATGGGGGTCAGTACAGTATATCACTTGTATGGGGGTCAATATATCACTTGTATGGGGGTCAATATATCACTTGTATGGGGGTCAGTATATCACTTGTATGGGGCTCAGTATATCACTTGTATGGGGGTCAGTATATCACTGGGCTCAGTATATCACTTGTATGGGGCTCAGTATATCACTTGTATGGGGGTCACCGGGTCAGTATATCACTTGTATGGGGGTCAGTATATCACTTGTATGGGGCTCATGATATATTTTTAATGGGTGTCATCAGTTGTATGGGACTCATTTCATTGTCATACCATCCGTTGTATGCGGCTCAAGATTTCACCAGTGTGTATACCATCAGTTGCATCATTGCATGGGTCCGATATAACTTGTATAGGGCTATATCTTTTGTATAGGGCTCATCAGTTGTACATCATTCATTATATTATTTGTACAGGGCTCATCAGTTTTATGGGTCTGATGATATATTTTGCATAGATCTCATACTATTAGCTTTATGGGTCTCATGATGTCTTATGTATAGGGCTCATCATCAGTTTTATGGGTCTGATGATATCTTTTGTATTGGGGCCATGCCATTAGTTTTATGGGACTCATCAGTCGTATGGGTCTCATGATATTTTTTTTGTATGGGACTCATACCATCAGTATGAGTATGTATGGGACTCATTATATTATAAGTATAGAGCTCATACCATCAGTTTTATTGCTGATATCTTTGGTATGGGCTCATTATATCATTTGTACAGGGTTAATTTAATCAGTAGTATGGGGCTCATGATATCACTTGTGTAGGGCTCATACCAACAGTTGTGTGTGGCAAGTACCTGCTATGAAGCATTGTAATATCTCTGAATAGAAGCTACAGATAAGTCCTGACACCTTTTCATACATATCACATCTCATTGCTTTATTCTATACATATAATAAACGTATCCTGATCGTTACAAGCAACTAGAAGTTATATCAAGTGATTAAGCTGTATCTTATCAGGACACATGTGGTCGGAAGATAATGATGTATAAGTGAACACCATCACATATCAGTATACTATACAGTGATGACTTTGATAAACTTTTTTTTTAATCAAAGTGAAGGTTCTCAACTATTGCATCTGGGTACAAACTGCAAAGAGCACATTGCCACTCATTGTACTGGTATGTTCATTTAAATTGATATATGGCAACTTTGTAATACAAAAACATAGGTTATTAATAACAAAGCAGAGATTATTGGTAAAACAGTGTGCCATATATATCTAGAGGCAGTCACCCTAATGGAAAATAATTGCACTAGAGGTCACTAGACTACATGGGTTAATTATCTATCTATCTATCTATCTATCTATCTATCTATCTATCTATCTATCTATCTATCTATCATCTATCTATCTATCTATCTATCGGCCAGATCCACGAAGCGCGGCGCTTCTTAACGGCCGGCGTAGTGTATCTCAGATACACTACGCCGCCGTAACTTACAGCGTATTTCCAGTATTCTCAAAGAATTTGCGCCGTAAGTTACGGCGGCGTAGTGTAACTGTGTCGGCGTAAGGGCGCGCAATTCAAATGGATGAGATGGGGGTGTGTTTTATGGTAAAACGTCTTGACCCGACGTAAATGACGTTTTTTCTAAACGGCGCATGCGCCGTCCGTGGGGGTATCCCAGTGCGCATTCTCGAAATTAATCCGCAACAAGCCAATGCTTACGACGTGAACGTCATTCTACGCAAAGCCCTATTCGCAAGCGACTTACGCAAACGGCGTAAAATTTTCAAAATTCGACGCGGGAATGACTTCCATACTTAACATAGGATACGCCTCATATAGCAGGGGTAACTATACACCGAAAAAAGCATTACGGAAACTACATAAAAAAATATGCGCCGGCCGGACGTACGTACGTTCGTGGATCGCCGTATCTAGCTAATTTGCTGACTCACAGCGGAAATCGACGGAAACGCCACCTAGTGGCCAGCGTAAATATGCACCTTAAATCCGACGGTGTAATAAGACGTACGCCAGTCGGATCTAGCCCAGCTTCAGGCGTATCTTGTTTTGTGGATACAAAACAAAGATACACCGGAGCAAACTAGAAGTTACGCGGCGTATCAATAGATACGCCAGCGTAAACGCTTCGTGGATCTGGACCTATCGGTTTATTAATATATTTCCCATACGAATAGGACAGTGGATGTATAAGTTACTGCACTGCCATTGCAGCTGACTGTATTTTATTGAAAAAAAAGCTTATTTTTGGGGGTTTTTTGTTTTTGTTGTAATTATTGCACTTAGCACTTTGTTCAATACGTCTGATAGATATGTGACATTATAACTAGGGTTGTCCAGATACCGATACCAGTATCGGTATTGGGACCGATACCGAGTATTTGCACTAGTACTCGTATTCGCGCAAATACTCCCGATACCAAAATAGAATACTTTTTTTTTTTTTTTGTTACATCGAACACAAATTGGATGGCACCATTGGATGGCACTGATAGGTGGCACTGGCATTGATTGAATGGCACTCATAAATGGATGGCACTGATAGGTGGCACTGGCATTGATTGGGTGGCACTGATGAGATGCACTAATAAGCTGCCTCCCTGCACTGATGCACTAATGGGCACTGATCTGCACTGATAGGTGGCACTGGCTAGCTGCACTTTTGGGCACTGGCACCGATGAGCTGCACTGACAGTGATCACTCCTTCAATGATATGTAGTTTTCCAGTACCGTATGCTAAAAAACAGCCCCACACCATGATGTACCAGTTCTTCATAATTCTAAAGAAAATATCTTTGGTCTGTATTGTGGTTTGAAAACGGTCACATGACATTAAAAAAAAGTATCGGTAATCGGTATCGGCGACTACTTGAAAAAAAGTATCGGTACTTGTACTCGGTCCTAAAAAAGTGGTATCGGGACAACCCTATAACATATTGCTCTAAAAAATATAAAATTACATTATATACAGTATGTTTCAAGTCAATCATACTTTTTGTAGCAAAACTTCAGATCTTGAAGTAGCTGGCTCCTTTTATTGTCATAGGCTACAAAATTTGGTGACGGTGTCTGATGTGCCCCCCAAAAAATAAATAGTAATATATGGAGAATATATCACCTATGATGACATCAAATCGGGGGACATTCTGTCTTTTGTTTACCCGACATAAATTCCCTGGGGTACCCTGAACCCTAATAAAACGAATAAACATTGACAGTGATCATGTGATATCAGAGACACTTGATATTTCTAAATAAAATCATCCTTGGCAAAGGGCACGTTCCTCTATCACTTGTCATCCATCTCCAATAGCGTGACATGTTGTTGCTTAATACTTCTTTGTAACTTCACACTTCTGCACGGAAAGCTCAGCTTGGTGTACACTTACAATAATTAGAATGTTAGGTTATGACCTGATAGCACGCTATGGGAAAACATTAATATATATGTATAATGTGGATTTGAACCTGTCATATTATTGCAGGCTTTCATATATTGCAATGTTTATGTACACTGATACCAGAGGGGATAAGGGTGTATGAGGACATCGTATACATACATATACCGACATTACAAACATGCAATATATCCCCTGGTACAAAAATAAAATAAAAAAAATAGGCAATTATGAATATTACATTATTATCATTATTTCACGAACTCCTTGCTTTTTCCCCCCATTTTGGTATTGCGTTTTAGAATATGAAAGGTCATGGTTGTAGTTACATTACAAGGAAACTGCACTGGAGAAAATAGTCTATTAACGAAATAAATTATTGTATTTGCGGGCAGCCTATAGACATCCATATTGCAATAGCAGTCTATAGCGAACATTTGCCTTTTGCACTTTTTGATTTTGATCTTTTAATGTTTAATAATAATATTTTTTAGTATTAATAATTCCATTCTTGAAACAATAGTCAGCCATACAGAATACACTTATCTATTTATAAAGGTTTTCACACAAGAATCGCAGAGCTTTCTCCCAAGTCTGACACAATGGGGGTTATTTATGAAAGGCAAATCCACTTTGCACTACAAGTGCAAACTACAAGTGCAAAGTACACTTGAAATTGTACTGAAAGTGCACTTGGAATTGCAGTCGCTGTAAATCTGAGGGGTAGGTCTGAAATGAGGGGAAGCTCTGCTGATTTTATCATCCAATCATCTGCAAGCTAAAATGCTGTTTTTTCTTTTCCTTGCATGTCCCCCTTTGGATCTACAGCGACTACATTTCCAAGTGCACTTTCAGTGCAATTGGCACTTGTAATTTGCACTTTAGTGCAAAGTGGATTTGCATTTTAATAAATGGGAATAAGAGGAAATTCCTAGGGGAACTCTATCTGAAAACGTTTATGAATTGTTTCCAGAATATAAGGAAGCTAGCTAGGAAGACACTCCAACGTGCCATTTGTAATTCTGTCTTTTGTCTTTTTCTGGATTGATACAGCATCTGTGTCAATAAACTCATCAATTGGTATTAAAAAAATACATAAATGTCATAACATTAAAAAAACAGTGACCAATCATTTTAAATTAAGGCATACTGGTTTATAGATGGGCAATCATATGATCCTGCAATGGTAATATTTGAAGGTGAACTGAAATCCTGGAATCTGATACCTTTTCATTATTGGTTATAGTTACCAGCATGCTGGATCTGATGCATAGCTGCAAAAGTTACAAAGTTAAACATGCTACCAATAGTAACCAACCATAATGCTTGTTTAATTTTCCATAAAAGAAAAGAGGAAAAATAATTGGTTGCTAATGACAACAACTCTACTTGTGTGTTCATATTCTCATCAGCTCCTTTGTGTCCTTCTGAGGCTATCCAATAATACAGTGCAGAGTGCAGCCAAATCGAAATTGTTGCTATAGGTTGCAGCACTTTGTTCACACTCATTACACTAGCTTGTGAACTTTTAGAATGTTTGTGCTACAACAGCTCATATATACAGTGCACTACAGGATAGCAAGTTGTCTTCTCATCTGTTTCCAGCACCTTCCAAAAGTGATGGATTTTCTCGTCTTGACCTCTGGAACTGCCAGGGGGTCATGGCAATCCCTGTGATAGATGTCGGCGAGCCAACAAGGCTTATGTATAATTCAGCAGGTAAGATGGGCAAAATTCAGGCACATGTAGTATGGCTAGTGCTTGAACCCCTATATAGAGAACCATGCCTCTGATATTGGATAAGTGACCACTGTGATGAAAATAAATAAATACATCAATAAATAAAATATAAATAAATAAATATATAGATAGATATATATCTAGATATATCTCTCTAGAAGTCTAGATATATCTATACGTATATATCTATATAGATCTTTCTATCTATCTATCTATCTATCTATCTATCTATCTATCTATCTAGAGCGAGAGACCTATCTATCTATCTATCTATCTATCTATCTATCTATCTATCTATCTATCTATCTATCTATCTATCTATCTATCTATTTATCTATCTAGAGCGAGAGAGACCTATATATCTCTATCTATCTATCTATCTATCTATCTATCTATCTATCTATCTATCTATCTAGAGCGAGAGAGAGACCTATATATCTCTATCTATCTATCTATCTATCTATCTATCTATCTATCTATCTATCTATCTATCTATCTAGAGCGAGAGAGACCTATATATCTCTATCCATCTATCTATCTATCTATCTATCTATCTATCTATCTATCTATCTATCTATCTATCTATCTATCTAGAGCGAGAGAGACCTATATATCTCTATCTATCTATCTATCTATCTATCTATCTATCTATCTATCTATCTATCTATCTATCTATCTATCTATCTATCTATCTATATATATCCATATCTATCTATCTATCTATCTATCTATCTATCTCTATATAGATATAAATATATATATCTATATCTATATATCTATATATATATATATATCTATATATCTATATATCTATATCTATCTATATATATATCTATCTATATCTATCTATATATATATATATCTATATCTATCTATATATATATCTATCTATATCTATCTATATATATATCTATCTATATCTATCTATATCTATCTATATATATATCTATATCTATCTATCTATCTATATATATATATATATATATATATATATATATATCTATATCTATATCTATCTATCTATCTATCTATCTATCTATCTATCTATCTATCTATCTATCTATCTATCAATCTATCTATCTATCTATCTATCTATCTATCTATATATATATATATATATATATATATATATATATATATATATATATATATATATATCTATATTTATCTATTTATATATCTCTATCTATCTATATATATCTATCTATCTATCTATCTATCTATCTATCTATCTATCTATCTATCTATCTATCTATCTATCTATATATATATATATTACAATGGGTACTTGTTCCACATCAGATGTAATAAAAGGTTCTCTGTATAATACATTTTAGTGACAACTATCAATGAGTACATATCCTAATGTGCATTGCCAATCGATAGAATTGTAGATGGTTAAATCGATATTGATCGATCGCTGTGGAGTTTCTCCCCCAGGACCATGCAGTCATTCTCTTGCCCTGTCTCCGATGTAGTTAAAGTTTAAGCTGAGTAATCTGTCTCCTGTGGGTTAAAGATTGCCAGCTTGCGTGACAAGGGATCTATAGTAGTAGCAGACCCAGGGAAGGCTGTGGGGGGAGGGGGGGGGGCTGTGTGAGGGAATAGTTGGTGGGGTGACCAGGGACACCTAGGAGGAAGTAGTTGGGGGTCGCCTGGGGGCAACCAGGGTAATTCTTTACCTCCTCCCTAAGAAAAGCGAGGAGATGTGATTGCGTGTCAGGGCATTGCGTGACAAGAGACAGGTAACTGTACTTTAGAGCAAGGGACACACACCTGACATAGCATTCAGCTCCATTCAGGGGTGCCAATAAACAGCAGGCACACACACCTGACTTTATGATCAGTTATCTATCTCCCTGGCTCCAGCTCACCTGTGCCAAGAGAAATATTTGTCCCTGGCATGCAATCAGGTCACCCAGCCTCTCACCTGTTTATTTAGGTATTACTAGTGAACATTATTGCAAACACAGCCTGTGGCAGATTCACTGAAGGAGGCATGTCAGCCATGTGATCACTTTCAAAGGAAATGTCTATTTTATCTTTGACTCCCTTGAATTTCTGTTTGAAATTATCTAACAAAGACTTGATGAAAATATACAAAAAAACACATTACAGGTAGAGCATGGGGCGTTGCAGGGAAATAATAGACCAGAAGCAAGAGAAAGACACTTGTAGTTCCCCAAGAGCTTCGGTCTTAAAGGAAACCTGCACTGAATAAGACAGAACCCTCTGAAAAAAATGCTATTTGCCTGGCTGTCCTCGTAATTTCTGAGCCACTGACCCAGAGCAAGAATGCAGCAAGTAAAGTGAGAACTCCTGACCCGCCGACTCCTTCCTGATCAGACCAAGCAGCCAGGCAACCAGCATTTTCAAAAAGTCGTCAATGGCAGCCTTATATTTTGGTCAGTACTGGTCTATTTTAAAAACTGGTGCCTGTAGACAGAGTTGGCTGTAATAGCAGTACAACGCGTGGACTAGAGTGCAAGCTCTTGGGACGAGGCAAGATTTTTTTATTTTTTAAATGAGGGGACTGGACTGAGCAGGACAGGAGTCAAAGTCATTACAATGGATGTCTGATTAAAAAAAAAAAAAAAAAAAAAAAGGATTGTGTTCTTTTGCTTTCCCAACTAATATCCTGAAAAAAAAATGTTACTTTTAAAATTTTAAGTTCCAATTTCAAAAACGTGTAAATAACTTTCTGGTCCATGCCAATTGTATTGCAGACTTTAATTACATCTTATGTTTTGGTGATCACTAATATTTGAAGTCGTCAACTTTATATGTTTGACAGATATGAACGACACATTCAATTTATAATTAAATCTATTTCATCAAGGCCAGGCTGATCACTCAGCATAATTATACTGTATGTGTACATAAACATTAGCAGAGTCACATCAGAACAATGTTCAAATGGCATAATAAACCACAAGTAGGTCATCACACATCTATAAAAACAGGATATATATTAATAGGTGCTTTATGTGTTACTAATATGTTACAATATAATATATTACAATCCATATGTTACAATATGCTACACTATGTCACAATATGTTGCGAACAATACTCTACAATATTCCATATTACAACATAACATGCTACACTATGCTATATTACAGAAAGATATGCTATAATATACTTGTAACAATATAACATGCTACAATATGCTATATTACAGACAGATATGCTATAATATACTATGTAACAATATAACATGCTACATTACGTTATGTTACAGATAGATATGCTATTATGTACTATGTAACAATATAACATGCTACACTATGCTATATTACAGAAAGATATGCTATAATATACTATGTAACAATATAACATGCTACACTACACTATATTACAGATAGATATGCTATTATATACTATGTAACAATATAACATGCTACACTACGCTATGTTACAGATAGATATGCTTTTATATACTATGTAACAATATAACATGCTACACTATCCTATATTACAGAAAGATATACTATAATATACTATGTTACAATATAACATGCTACACTACGCTATGTTACAGATAGATATGCTATTATATACTATGTAACAATATAACATGCTACACTATGCTATATTACAGAAAGATATGCTATTATATACTATGTAACAATATAACATGCTACACTACGCTATGTTACAGATATATATGCTATTATATACTATGTAACAATATAACATGCTACACTATGCTATAATACAGAAAGATATGCTATAATATACTATGTAACAATATAACATGCTACACTATGCTATAATACAGAAAGATATGCTATAATATACTATGTAACAATATAACATGCTACACTACGCTATGTTACAGATATATATGCTATTATATACTATGTAACAATATAACATGCTACACTATGCTATAATACAGAAAGATATGCTATAATATACTATGTAACAATATAACATGCTACACTATCCTATAATACAGAAAGATATGCTATAATATACTATGTAACAATATAACATGCTACACTATGCTATAATACAGAAAGATATGCTATAATATACTATGTAACAATATAACATGCTACACTATCCTATATTACAGATAGATATGCTATTATATACTATGTAACAATATAACATGCTACAATATGCTATATTACAGACAGATATGCTACAGTATACTATGTTACAATATAACATGCTGCACTATGCTATAATACAGAACGATATACTATATTATACTATGTTGCAATATAATATGCTACATTATACTATGTTACAATATAGCACACTGCAATATACTACTATGTTACAATAAAATAAGCTATAACATACAATTTTTCAATATAATGCTACATTATACTATGCTACATTAATAGTATGTTAAAATATGCTATAATATACTATGCTAAATATATACTATGTTACAATATACTAAGTTACAATATACCTAGCTACACTATACTATGTTACAATATACTAAGTTACAATATAACTAGCTACACTATACTATGTTACCATAAAATATGCTATAAAATAATATTTTACAATATAATATGCTACAATATACTATGTTGCAATATAACCAGCTATAATATACTTTGTTGCAATAAAATATGCTATAATAAACTAGTTTACAATATAATATGCTTCAATATACCATGTTACAATAAAATAAGCTATTAAATACTTTTTTTTTTACAATATAATATGCTACATAATACTATGTTATTTTATAACATGCTACAGTATACTATGTTACCATAAAATATTCTATACTATACTATTTTACAATATAATATGCTACAATATAGTATGGTACAATAAAATAAGCTATAATATACTGTGTAACAGTATAACATGCTACCGTATACTATGTTACCATAACATATTCTATACTATAATATTTTACAATATAATATGCTACAATATAGTGTTTTACAATATATTATTTTACAGTACATTATAACATGCTATCGTATACTATGTTATAGTAAGATACACTATACTACGTTATAATATGCTAACAATATACTATGTTTTAGTAAAATATACTATACTATGTTATAATATAATATCCTACATATATACTGTGTTTCACTGCTAACATGTTGGATTGATTTGCCATGCTGTGTAGTAGTAGTACTAGTTAGTATTTCTGTTTTTTGGTGTATTGTTATATTTTGTAGAATAATAAAGAAAACATTTGATCCTATACAACACTTGAGGATACATTTGCTGACTTGCAGTTACAATGTATTCTCGGTCATGTTGTGACTCCCTGCATTTCCTATGTGGATATTAAGTTACTAATAGGATCCACATCTCTATTTTCTTAATATATGTGTATTTGGAGCCCCTCTGGTTCCCCCTGCAGCTGTGTCTCTGTATTTTATTAAAGTGCTATTGTGATGGGGGTTGGGAGAGGGATCCCTCCAGGTGCTGGCAGTGAGAGAGGGGAGAGGTCACAGTGTTTGGGGCATTGCGTGACAAGGGGACTGGGAGATGGTTTAACTCTCAGGACAAAACTTGCCAAACTTTCCTGGGTCAGTCACGCAATGGGCGGACTTAAAGAGACAGTGCAGCAAAGGAGGAGATTACACTTTGTGCAGGACGAGCTCCACCTTAAAAGTTTAAGGTGGCACCGTGACAAGAAGGGGAAGGGTTCTGTAGTGCTTGCATGCAAAACACCAACATTCATTCTCAGGTATTCATTTAACGATGAAAAAACACACATAGCACTACACTTAAAATATCACCATTAGCAGGCAATGAGTATAAAATTCCACTACCAAATCCTTGATTTCAGGCTTATGCAACAGTAATATTATACATTAATGTATAACAAATGAATGGGGTGGGCAACTACATGGCAAATGAGGTTTAATGTAGAAACATGTAAAATAATGCATTTGGGTGGCAAAAATATATATTGCAATCTACTCACTGGAAGGGGGGGGGGGGAGGGTGTGGCAGAGAGCCTCTGGGGGAATCAAGGATGGAAAAGGACCTGGAGGTCCTAGTGGATGGATGATAGGCTCAGCAATGGCTTTCAATGCCAAGCTGATGCAAGCAAACCAAACAGAATATTGGCATGCATTAAAAAGGGGATCAACCAGAGATAAAACAATAATTCTCCCGCTCTACAAGACTCTGGTCCTGCCGCACCTGGAGTATGCTGTCCAGGTCTGGGCACCAGTCCTCAGGAAGGATGTGCTGGAACTGGAGGAGTCCAGAGAAGGGCAACAAAGCTAATAAAGGGTCTGGAGGATATTAGTTATGAGTAGGGATGAGCTTCGTATTCGACTCGAACATCGTATGTTTCGATTGTTCGTCTAAAATACGAACAAAACGGGTCGTTCGCGGCAAATTCGAGTTACGTTTCACAGACCATAATTCACTGCAGCATCGCTGGCTGATGATTGGCCAAGCATGCACTATGACCCGCATGCTTGGCCAATCACAGCTTGCAAAAAACGGAGAGCCATAATTGGCCAAAGCCAGGGTGGCTTTGGCCAATTATGGCTATGGGGGTTTAGTACACGCCCCACACTATAAAAGGCCGCACGCAGGTCGGCCTTGTGTCGTGTGTTGCGGTGGTTGAGAGGACAGAGAGAGTGTCATTTTTTGCAGGTAGATAGAGCAGACAGGCAGACTAGTCAGTTAATGTTACAGTGTGTAGAGGATATATATACATCCCAGGTGTTGTACAAATATTTATACACTGTAAAGTTTAGCTAGATCAGTTCTTCCTAATTTACTGGAAAGCAGGTGATTGTGCTAGCTGCAGTATTCTTATGTGGTTTATTGCCTGTGTCCTCTGTAGTTTGCACCTAAAGCTACTTGGTGTGTACTGTCCGTGTGCTCTGTAGTTTGCACCTAAAGATTCAGGAGCAGTGATTTTAATGATGCTTAAATAAAAAATTAAAAAAAATGAAAAATTCCTTTAAATATTGTACCTGCTGGGTGTCTATAGTATGCCTGTGAAAACGTCTTTGAGAACCCAGGTCTTGCCCCAGGAGTCCTGAAAAAACCGACCATTTTTAAAACTCATTGATACCCATGTTCCCTGGGGCAAGACCCAGGTTCTGAAAGACGTTTTACGACAATAACTTGCATATTAGGCTTTAAAATGAGCACTTTTGAATTCGAATGTTCGAGTCCCATAGACGTCAATGGGGTTCTAAATGTTCGCGCAAACGTTCGGTCCGTTCGAAGGTTCTGGTGCGAACCGAACGGGGGGGTGTTCGGCTCATCCCTAGTTATGAGGAAAAGTTACAAGTACTGAACGTATTCTCTCTGGAGAAGAGACGCTTGAGAGTGGATATGATTTCAATGTACAAATACCGTACTGGTGACCCCACAATAGGGAAAAAGCTTTTCCGCGAAAGGGAATTTAAAGGGGTTTGTTTTTTATTTTCTAAATAGGTTCTTTTAAGCTGTGTTCACAGCGTCTACCCGCAGGGATGTAGTCCCAAGGGAGGGGGCGAGCACGCTGACTAACCCCCAGCCAGAACGGCTCGGATTATGGGGGCAACCTTACTGAGAAGGAACAGGAAGTGAGAAATTCAGACAAAGAAAAAAACATTTAGAAGGGAAATCGAAGGAAAAGGTTAGGGAACCAACAATGCACTAGCTTAAAGGAACCTATTTAGAAAATAAAAAAAAACCTTTACAACCCCTTTAATAAGACACGTGGCCATTCACTAAAATTAGAAGAAAAGAAGTTTTACCTTAAACTGCGTAGAGGGTTCTTAAGAGCGGTTAGGATGTGGAATTCTCTTCTACAAGCAGTGGTTTCAGCGGGGAACATCGATAATTTCAAAAAACTATTAGATACGCACCTGAACGACCACAACATACAGGGATATACAATGTAATACTGACATATCACACACATAGGTTGGACTTGATGGACTTGTGTCTTTTTTCAACCTCACCTACTATGCAACTATATGTAACATTCTGAATGCAGAATCATTTTTAACATTTAAAAAAGTAAGCCTGAAGAGCTAGCAATCTTTTTTTGCTGCTGGTATGTTGGTCTGTATAAAGGGAAGCCTATCCCACCGCTGCCTATCAACTGAACTTTTACTTCTAAGTCAATTCATCCTCACACGGTTATTACCTTGTCTATCCCACTTGCCCTTCCCTTGTAAGGTAAATGCTCTCCAAAAGGCTTGTTGGTCATTTCTGTTTAAGACCAGTTGATCTAAGGACTTATTGCTCTCCAAAGGGCTTGTTGAAAAAAAATTGCTTTGATCAGCGCTGCAGCCAATGTGCTGCAGCGCCGATCAGGGTATTCTGATAATGGAGGAGTCCCTGCTGTCAGAATACAACAACAACAATAAGTGTGGATTCCCTCAAATGTGTTGTTGGGGGGAATTTGTTTATTTTTAAATAGCCAGCTATGGCCAGCTTAACCCTCATGTCTTGGATCGTATTGTAACATTTGGCACCATATCAAAACTGTTTAACAACAACAGCAATAATAATAATAATAATAATAATAATAATTTATCATCAGGCACAGTTTTTGCTCTCCATTTGCAGCTTGTGTATGGTTTACAATTCTTTATACCAGTCACCTTGTTGCTCTTGGTGCTGGTGGGACAAGCATTCCAGAAAACCCATTGTATAGCCTGTACAGTGGAACCTTGGTTTACGAGTAACGTGGTTAAGGAGAATTTTGAATAACTATCAACTTTAAAAAAAAAAATCTGACTCGGTTTGCGGGTGTTGTCTCGCAAAACAAGCAGAATTCAAGCTAATGGAGCGTGCAGTACAACATTTGGCCAGAGGACGCCAGAGCTGAGCGGAGCTGTTCAGAAAAACGTGGAAATACTGCGTTCCCGAGCCTTTCCAAGGTTTTCTGAGTTCTGCCGAGCTGTCCCTGAGCCTTTCCGAGTATTTCCGAGGCTCTCCGGTGCCCCCCCCACCTCTGGCCATATGCAGTATTGCATGCCATAGAAGTCAATGTGGAACACATTATCTTCGTTTCCATTGACTTCTATGGGGAAACTTGCTTTGATACTCCTGGAACGGATTATGCATGTAATCCAAGGTTCCACTGTATAATGAATCCTATATCAGTTTAAGCTCATTTTTAGCTAGAATAAATGATTTGTTCAGATGAAAGCATCAGGGGAATCTTGCTGCACCCAATTTCAGGTAGGGTTGTCCAGATACCGATACTAGTATCGGTATCGGGACCGATACCGAGTATTTGCGGGAGTACTCGTACTCGCGCAAATGCTCCCGATACCTAAATAGAATACTTTTTTTGTATTTATCAACATGTTCTATGAAAATTCTTTGAGTTTTTTACTACTGCGTGACAAGCAAATAAAACATTTTTATTCATTTTTACTCATTTTTATTCTTTTATAATGTCTTGAGTTAGCGTTCTTCATAATTATAAAGAAAATATCTTTGGTCTGTATTGTGGTTTGAAAACTGTCACATGACATTTAAAAAAAGTATCGGTATTCGGTATCGGCGACTACATGAAAAAAAGTATCGGTACTTGTACTCGGTCCTAAAAAAGTGGTATCGGGACAACCCTAATTTCAGGCTATATCACAAAGTGTTCCTCTACATAGATTTCTACGGTGAGTTAAGTGGCCGGTATATACAATTTGGCAGATCTCAAGACATTCTTTGATGAGGAATGTGTTTCCTCATAAACTCTTAAATAGTTAATATCGTAATTGTACTAGACCACATAATCTAATTAATGGTGTTCAATTACATTAAGAAAATGGACTTCTATCTGAAGGACAATGTCCTCTGGTTCTCCTAAGGCAGCAATGACTTTCATTCCTGGTCTGGTTGACTCTGAATTCTGATCAAGGCACTGGGGAAGGGAGTAACATTGAACAATAGATGCAGAAAATGTGCTATCCAGGAACTCTGGGCCAGATTCACAGAGATCTGCGGCGGCGTAACGTATCGTCTTTACGTTACACCGCCGCAAGTTTTCAGCGCAAGTACCTGATTCACCAAGCACTTGCGTGTAAACTTATGGCGGTGTAACGTAAAGCCGTCTGGCGCAAGCCCGCCTAATTCAAATGTTATCTTGTTTGTGAATTACAAATTAAGATACGACGCGGCAAATTTGAAAGTACGCCGGAGTATCAGCAGATACTCCGGCGTACTTAGTCTGTGAATCTGGCCCTCTGAAACTAATTTGGAAGCCCTAAAGAAGAACTGAAGGCAAAACTTATTTTTTCTTTTCATTTTGGATAGCGTAAGGGAGGGCTATAACTAGGGTGACCACATTTCCAAACTGCTATTCAGAGACACGCCCCCTCTCTCACCTTCCCCAACAAAAAGATGAGGGGGAGGGGGAAATGTAGTCTCGAGGTTGATGGGGAATTTGGCGGCAAGTTATTTGTCAGGTGAATGGGCCACTTGCCACCAGATGCAGTGCCGCTTGCCACCCATAGCCTGCCACCAGATGCAGTGCTGCTGTCACTCCCTCTGCATGAGCCCCGTGCATAGAAGGAAAGGAGTTGAGTCACTATCTGGAGAGTGAAGATCACACCAGTCGCTGTTGCTTGCCGCTGGGTGCCGGAGAAGGAGGAGGTGCCGAGGTGGGTGGGGACAGCAGCGCTGCACTAGGCGCATGCCTCGCTCCCGACCTTACTGTCTGAGGTCCCGTACACACGGCCGAGGAACTCGACGTGCCAAACACATCGAGTTCCTCGGCGTGTTCAGTCCTGGAGCCGCCGAGGAGCTCGGCGGGCCGAGTTCTCCCATAGAACAACGAGGAAATAGAGAACATGTTCTCTATTTCCTCGCCTAGGTCCTCGTCGGTTTCCTCGGCCGAAAGTGTACACACGGCCGGGTTTCTCGGCAGAATTCAGCTCTGAACCGAGTTTCTGGCTGAATTCTGCCGAGAAACTCGGTCGTGTGTACAGGGCCTGAGAGTAAATTGTGACCGGTAGCAAGACGACAGGCAGCTCTGGCCCTAGCAACCAGTTCCAGAAATGTAGTTACTAGTTAGTAGGGGGTGGCTGTGTCCTCTATTTCATTTCGGGACACTGTATTGTCCCGGAATGAAGGTGCCCGTGACCCAAGACAGACATGTCAATTGCGGGACAGTTCTGGGCAATCCGGGACACGTGGGCACCCTAGTTATAACCCCTTTTTTTGCCATCTGTGTTTCATTGGGACGATTCCCCTTCACTTCCTGTAGCATAGCCACAACTGGAAATTAGGGGAAATCCCTCCAGAGCAAGAGAAGTCCCTGGTAGTCACCAGAACAGTTTCCCCCTCTATTCCTGTTCTGGTGGCCACTCAAAATTTGAGACTTTCTTTTACTTTCACTTTTGGTGATAACTATTGCCTGAAAAAATGGAGAAGGTAAATCTCAGTAACAGAAACCGACAGTAATGAAAACCTGATAGTTGTTCTAGTTCCGCTCTACTCTACCTGAGACTAAAAAAAAAAGTTTGGCCTTCAGTTATACTTTAAAGCATGCATAAAGCCAAAAACATTAATCTAGTATACAGTACACTATTTTGCCGAAAGTATTGGGACACCTGCCTTTACACGCACATGAACTTTAATGGCATCCCAATCTTAATCCGTATGGTTCAATATTGAGTTGGCCCACCCTTTGCAGCTATAACAGCTTCAACTCTTCTGGGAAGGCTGTCCAGTGTCCACAAGGTTTAGGAGTGTGTCTTTGGGAATGTTTGACCATTCTTCTAGAAGTGCATTTGTAAGGTCAGGCACTGATGTGGACAAGAAAGCCTGGCTCTCAGTCTCCGTTCTAATTCATCCCAAAGATGTTTCTATTAGGTTGAGGTCAGGACTCTATGCAGGCCAGTCAAGTTCCTTCACCACAAACTCGCTCATCCGTGTCTTTATGGACTTTGCTTTGTGCACCACTGGTGCGCAGTCATGTTGGAACAGGAAGGAGCCATCCCCAAACTGTTCCCACAAAATTGGGAGCATGAAATTGTCCGAAATATCTTGGTATGCTGATGCCTTAAGAGTTTCCTTTTACTGGAATTAAGGGGCCAAGCCCAACCCATGAAAAAAAAAACCACACCGTTATCCCCTCTACTAAATGATTTGGAAGGGTGGCCCAATGCGTGTGTATGAGTGAGTTTGGGGTGGAGGAAATTGACTGGCCTGTCTCAACCTGATAGAACACCTTTTGGGATAAGTTAGAGTGGAGACTTTAAGCTAGGCCTTCTCGTCCAACATGAGTGCCTGACCTCACAAATGCGTTTCTGGATGAATGGTCAAACATTCCCATAGACACACTCCTAAACCTTGTGGTTTAGGAGTGTGTCTATGGGAAGAGTTGAAGCTGTTATAGCTGCAAAGGGTGGGCCAACTCAATATTGAACCCTACGGACTAAGACTGGGATTCCATTAAAGTCTGTGGCCCAGATTCTCAAAAGAGATACGACGGCGCATCTCCAGATACGCCGTCGTATCTCTGCCTAGCGCCGTCGTATCTATGCAACTGATTCTTAGAATCAGTTACGCATAGATATTCATTAGATCCGACAGGCGTAAGTCTCTTACGCCGTCGGATCCTAACTGCAATATTTTTTTTGCCCGCTAGGTGGCGCTTCCGTCGATTTCCCCGTTGAGTATGCAAATTAGCTAGATACGCGAATTCCCGAACGTACGCGCGGCCGACGGAGTAAAGTTAAGACGTTTACGTTAGGCTTTTCCCGGCGTAAAGTTGCCCCTGGGTCTATGAGGCGCAGCCAATGTTAAGTATGGCCGTCGTCCCCGCGTAGAAAATTAAAAAATTGACGTTGTTTGCGTAAGTCGTCCGTGAATGGGGCTGGACGTCATTTACGTTCACGACGAAACCAATCACGTCCTTGCGATGTCATTTGGAGCAATGCACACTGGGATATTTTAGGGACGGCGCATGCGCAGTTCGTTTCGGCGTGGGGACACGCTTCATTTAAATGAAACACGCCCCCTACCCGCCGAATTTGAATTCCGCCGGGTGATTTAGGCTACGCCGCCGCAACTTTACAGGCAAGTGCTTTGTGAATAAAGCACTTGCCTGAAAAACTTGCGGCGGCGTAACGTAAATGAGATACGTTACGCCTGCACAGAGAAGATACGCCGATCTCTGTGAATCTGCCCCTGTGTGCGTGTAAAGGCAGGTGTCCCAATACTTTTGGCAATATAGTGTCAGCTTACCAGTTCTCAGATCTAGTAGCTGAATTCATTTCCTTTTATTCCCAATGGGCCAGATCCTCAAAAGAGATACTCCGACTTAACTGCTGTTCAGTCTGTGTGTAACTTTGGAAACGATCCTCAAAAGGCTTTTTCCAAAGTTAGACAGAAGATCCGGCATGTGTAATTGAATTACACTGCCGAATCTTAGGATGCTGGGGGCATTTCGAGTCGAAATGCCGTTGCTAGTATGCAAATTAGCACTTAAGGCGATCCACAAAGCTTTCTAGCTTCGTTTTTGCGCCGTAAGTGTTATTTTGCAAGTGTAAAATTAGGGCTGGTTCTACAAAGTGTAAACTAGTCACACCTTGTAAAAGCCCATTCCAGCGACGGCATTTGGTATGCTTTCCCGAGGGAGAACTCCACGGCAATTTGTAAAAAACAAAACCGGCATGGGTTCCCCCCCAGGAGCATACCAGGCCCTTAGGTCTGGTATGGGTTGTAAGGGGACCCCCCCTACGCCGAAAAATCGACGTAGGGGTCCCCCTACAATCCATACCAGACCCGTATCCAAAGCACGCTACCCGGCCGGCCAGGAATGGGAGTGGGGATGAGCGAGCGCCCCCCCCCCCCTCCTGAGCCGTGCCAGGCCGCATGCCCTCAACATGGGGGGGTTGGGTGCTCTGGGGCAGGGGGGCGCACTGCGGGCCCCCCCACCTCAGAGCACCCTGTCCCCATGTTGATGAGGACAGGACCTCTTCCCGACAACCCTTGCCATTGGTTGTCGGGGTCTGCGGGCGGAGGCTTATCGGAATCTGGGAGTCCCCTTTAATAAGGGGGCCCCCAGATACCGGCCCCCCACCCTAAGTGAATGTATATGGGGTACATCGTACCCCTATCCATTCACCTGGAGGCAAAAAGTAAAAGTTAATAAACACACAACACAAGGCTTTTTAAAATATTTTATTATTCTGCTCCGGACGCCCCCCCTGTCTTCGTTATTAGCTCAATTACCAGGGGGGGCTTCTTCTTCCACTCTCCGGGGGTCTTCTCCGCTCTCCGGGGGGGGTTTCTTCTTCCGCTCTCCGGGGGGGGGCTTCTCCGGACTCCGGGGGGCTTCTTCCATCTTCTCCCCTCTTCCGCTCTTGACTCGGCGAACCCCGGTTCTTCTGCAGCTCTCCGGTGCCTTCTTCTTCAGCGCTGGCTGCCTGCTATGTTTGTGTGTTAGCTCGATTTCAAACAGGCAGCCAGCGCGGTCTTCTGTGGCGTCAGGGTCTTCTGGTCTTCTGTTCTTCCGATGTTGCCTCGTCGCCTGTTGTCGCTGTAATGATGGAAGCGCGCCTTGCATCCCATTTATATAGGCATCACCGTCCCATCATGCTCCGGCAGGTACCCACGTGGTGGGTGCCTACCCACGTGCACCCACCACGTGGGTACCTACCGGAGCATACGGATACGGGTCTGGTATGGATTGTAGGGGGACCCCCTACGTAAATTTTTCGGCGTGGGGGGGGTCTCCTTACAACCCATGCCAGACCTAAGGGCCTGGTATGCTCCTGGGGGGGAACCCATGCCGGTTTTTTCTTTGAAAATTGGCATGGAGTTCTCCCTCAGGAATGCATGCCGCTGTCATTTTTTTTTTTCCCCGACGCAACTTTTTTAAGCCGTCGCGATCCTCAAAACTCGGCGTAACGTAACTTCGCGCATGCGCAGTACGGCCGGCGTGGGAGCGCGCCTCATTTAAATGGGACTCGCCCCATTTGAATAGGAACGCCTTGCGCCGGCGGAATTTTAGTTACACAGCCTGAAATTTCTAGATAAGTGCTTTGTGGATCAGGCACTTAGGTAGAAACTTTAAGGCAGTGTAACTTAAATTGGATTTTTTAAGTTACGTCAGGTTTTTGTGGATCTGGCCCTATATTTTCACTTGGTAATCCTGTGAATAACACAATTCCTAACCCTTCCTGTCTACTTTGTTCCTCTTCTGTATACTTGTGGGTAGCCATACAGACTGAACTTCAAGCATGTCTGCCTTTGCTCATCTCCCTTACATTATAGTTGATGGGTTTAGTAGTTTACACAATAAAGATGACATTCTTGGAGCTTTCTTGTAATTGACCAGGACTCTGCATTTGTTGAGATCAGTAGGTATTTTTTGTAGTTGCTGAAAAGGTTTTTAGCCTGAAAAGTCAAAATGAATGCACACACCTTATCTAAGCACTTGTAAGCAGCAATATATTCAGATTTTGTTTTTGGGTTTATATGCATTCTAATTATGATTCCTGACAAGCCTTGCAGATCAGCCTCTATTGTGGTAAGTTTTCAATCAACGAAAAATACCTAAAAAAATAAATGTACGAGACATTACTTTTATAAAAGTCCCCCAAAATAGAAAACTTTTACACTATGATGTTATGTCTATGTCTCAAAGGAAGAACCCAGAATGTTACTTTTATGGTGAGAAAAAAAATAACCTTCACAAATGGTTTATTAGCCATTTATGATTTTACTGCCTATTCTTTTTAGCCCCACCATAAGCATGTTGCACTGTGGGAAAGCTACAGGTTCTTACTATGGACAGATTAAACCATCTTGGAATTAGGGTGTGTGTTTAATAAGGCACAATCGGGCCTGCCTTTACACATCATGGCCATTCACCGTGCATACAGTTCCCAGATAAGAGCACATTTGTCAATAACCAACTGTGTGATAGACATACATGGTGAATAGACACAGTGGTGTTTATTTACTAAAACTTGAAGGTGCAAAATCTGGTGCAGCTGTGCATGGTAGCTAATCAGCTTTTAGGCTGGGTTCACACTACTACACTACTTTCATCCTACTTTGCTCTGCTACATTGGTCCTACATTTATCCTACATTGGTCCTACATCCATCCTACTTTCATGAACAGGATACTACTTTGGTCCGACTTCAATGATATTCAATGGGCCTGAAGTAGGATCAATGTAGGACCAAAAGTAGTACAGGGAGCATTTTCAAAGTCGGACCGACTTGTGTAGGACGCTACAAGACGCTCTCATAGGGAAACATTGAACACAGAGCAAAGTAGGATGAAAGTAGTGTAGTAGTGTGAACCCAGCCTAAAAGCGGGAGTTCACCCAATTCCTTTTTTTTTCCTATTTTCCCCTGCTCGTTGTGTCTAGGGGAATCGACTATTTGTTTTAAAATATGATCCGTACTTACCCGTTTTTCGAGATGCATCTTCTCCGTTGCTTCCGGGTATGGGTCTTCAGGAGCGGGCGTTCCTTCTTGATTGACAGTCTTCCGAGAGGCTTCCGACGGTCGCATCCATCGCGTCACTCGTAGCCGAAAGAAGCCGAACGTCAGTGCGGCTCTATACTGCGCCTGCGCACCGACGTTTGGCTTCTTTCGGAAAATCGTGACGCGATAGATGCGACCGTCGGAAGCCTCTCGGAAGACTGTCAATCAAGAAGGAACGCCCAGTCCCGCAGCCCATACCCGGAAGCGGCGGAGAAGATGCATCTCGTAAACGGGTAAGTATGGATCATATTTTAAAACAAATAGCCGATTCCCCTAGACAAAACGAGCAGGAATCTAAGGGGAAAATGTGTAAGCTATGGGTGAACCTCCGCTTTAATGTAGATGTCAATCCCAAAATTAATTACATGTAGTTTGCCAAAGCATTGTGTATGATAAAATGTTTGTTTTTTTTCTAAAAATAATTGTTTAATTTTCCATTCATCCTTTGTTGCATTCCAGTCCTGCACCCTTTTTTTTTGTTAATTCCGGTCTATATGCATGCTCTACAACAATGGCTGCGTAGCATTCCTCAGGAAGGGTTTCTTTATGGTGATAACAGTGGACCATGTCTGCATAATGTTTGTTAAAATGGCTACTTAAATAACACAAGCACAATTGGTTGACAAGGACAGTGTGTTGTAAACATATAAAAGGACCTGCCTGAGGCCCCTTTTACATTTGCATGACTTGTCATGCGACTTGGGACTGCAAAGTCAAGTCGTACCCCATGATTTCCAATACCATTCATATCTGTGCGACTTTAAGTCACAGCGACTTCAAAGTAGTCCCTACTTTGGTCCGACTTTGATGCGATTTGAGGTCCATAGACCTCAAGATTACGCAAGCATTGTTTTAAGTCACGGCAAAATTTGCGGCAAAATCGTGTGACTTTCAGGTCCCAAAAGTGTGAAAGGGGCCTGAATAAGGACCTTGCCAGCATCACCAGGCATTATTTTAATGAAAACTTCAGATTTAAACAGATGAACTCAGGGAAAAGTGAAGCGGTAGGTGACTAAAGCTAAGGTTAGATTAATAACTCATAAGTTCACAAACTTAGTTATTCCAAATGACCTGGCCCTTTTCCTGCTTCACTACTCTGATATCCCCACAAAAACCTAGAAATCCATCTGCTACCCAAGTTTAGCTAAATCCTGCATTCTCCTCAAGTGGGAAAATACAACCACCCCCTCCAGATCCTTTTCACTCCTAACAGAATAAACATGATATACAGTATATAAAATGACCTGGTTCTATTGGAATAACTTTTCGAAGGGTGGTAATGTCCTTATGAGATAAAGTACCTTACCTATTGTCTTATTTATCTAACCTTTACATGAGGGATAACCCCTCCTTTTACCTCCTTTTTTATTGCCACCCTACTCCCCCACTCTTCATTTATCTTCACATCTTGGGGTCTTCCTTATCCCTTCCGCCAGTGACTTTTCCCCCTTCCCTCCACCAGGGGAGGGTTGGGCCAGGGGGCAGGGTGGCAATTGCCTTCCAGGCCGCCCTGACTTATGTTAAAAATGGCCGGCAGCCGCTGCCCGCTACCATTTTTTTTATTCTGGTCTAGGAAGTTGGGCCGGGGGCCGACCGCTAGCTGTTGCATTCCGGGAGTTGTAGTCCACGCTCAAGCTCCCGGTATGCGGAAAACAGAGCAGTGCAAAAGAAACTACAACTCCCGGAGACTGGATTTTTGGAAGCAGGCAGAGGCAGGGTGTCCTAGGGAGTCGGGACGCAGGGCTGGGTGCTGGCTGCAACTTGACCCCAGGGCCAAGAGCATTACCCCCCCCCCAGGAGTCTGTGGCTTGCAAGGACCTGCTCAGATCACTGGGGTGAGACCCTGAAACCCATAGCTGACCCCCCACCCCCCACCCCCATACACCCCATGTAACCTGCCCCTGTGATCAGGCTGCATTGATGGGCACTGGAGTTGGATGCACTGGTGAGGCTGCATTGAAAAACCAGATGGGCCATAGATGGTGAGCTGATTTGTCGGTTCAATTGCCACTTGACTGAACTTGCCCCCCAGGCCTAAGGCTGCCAGCCCTCCCCTGCTCCTCCACCTGTCCCAACAGGATTCAACAGATACAGATGACCACCTTCTTATGCTATACATTATATTAACTGTCTGAGATTATGATTATATTTTCCTACTGATATTCGTTAGTAGAATCCTGCTTCAATCTGTTAAAACCTGACTTTGCAGTAAATCTAGTTGAAACATAGGGGCTGACTCCTAAAGCCCCGTACACACAATCAGAATTTCCAATGGAAAAAGTCAGATGGACTTTTTCCATTGGAAATTCTGACAGTGTGTATGCCCCATCTGACTTTTTTCCAAGGAATTCCATCAGAGTTTAAATAGAGAACATGTTCTCTTTTACTCTGATGGAATTCCGTCAGAATTCCGATGTGAGTTTGGCCGGGCAAAAGCCTGATCATGTGTACGGGGCATAACACTAAACTCTGACCATTTTGTAAGGAAAAAGGAAAGCAATTGTCAAAAAAGGCATGGAAAGCTGGGCACTGCTACGGGGGATGTTTAGCAAATCAAACAAAAACCAAACAGACTATTATTTAAATACTGTACAGCGAGAGTGTAAATTCATTGCAACTTGTATATAGTAGTGTGGTACAGTACAATTTTCATGGACAGTGTTAACACCATATTCTGACATACTTTTAAATTTTGCTTGACTTAATGTAAGTAGAACTAAAAACTAGGGAAATTTGACTTTTAGAGGCACACGGGTAAGTATTGTAAAACCCTAGAAGTTTTTATTGTAGATTTTTTTTTTTTAAAAACAATTAAACACATGAAATTGTTTGTAGCAACATTACTATATGGCCCTTTCAAGTGTTATCATAGCATTTCCAATAGTATACAGTTGTATCAAGATAATTCAAAACATACAGTAAAATGAAAAGAAAAAATTGGCAATACAAATGTGGAATGGATAACCATGAAGAGGGTCCAGATGTAAAAAAGAACTTGCTCTACATGTTACGCGTCTAGAAACGCTTCTTCAGGAGCATGAATGTAGAGGTGGCCGTGTTAGATGAACTAACGGTCAGTCTTGACACCAATATACTGGTATTGTATTAAAACAAATTACCGGTCAAGGGTAAATAATCATAATAATGCAAACGCAGAAATAAAGTATGTATATTTTTGCTGGTAAGCAACGGGGAAATCCAGGGGATGCTCAGCTAACGCACCAAAGTATATGCACTGGTGGGATAGACCAGTGTATGTTATGGGCAGAGGGACCTCGGTCCAGTATAATACCCAGCAGTAAGCTCAGAGCCTCGGCGTCTTGGATAACAGGGTGCGAGAGGGTCCCCAGTGGTAGTATTTTTAAAAAATAATTATTCTACAATAAAAACTTTACAATACTTACCTGTGTGCCTCTAAGGCCCCGTACTCACGACCAAACATGTCTGCTGAAACTGGTCCGCGGACCAGTTTCAGCAGACATGTTTGGCCGTGTGTAGGCACGAGCGGACCATTTTCGGGCGGATCGGACAGGTTTCCAGCGGACAACTGTTTCCTGGACTTGCTTTAAAACAGTCCGCTGGAAACCTGTCCCCCCGACATGTACGGTCGTCTGTACAGACCTACCGTACATGTTCGGCCGCCCGCCATCCCTCGCATGCGTCGAATGACTTCGACGCATGTGTGGAAGCATTTTAAAGGCAGGCTGCCCACGTCGCCGCGTCATTGTCGCGGCGACACCGCGTCATCGACGCGGCGACACCCCGCAGACACGCCCTGCGTATTGTTTACGCGCGGACTTCTGTTCGATGGTGTGTACAGCCCTCGAACAGAAGTCCCCGGGCAGACATGTCCGATGAAAACGGTCCGCGGACCGGTTTCATCGGACATGTCTGCTCGTGAGTACTCGGCCTAAAAGTCCAATTTCCATAGTTTTTAGTTCTACTTACATATAATATCGGGACGTTGGCATACTGTTACTGCTGTATCCACAGTGTCACCCTGTGAGGATACACATAAAATCTAATTCTCCTTTAAAAATGTGCTTGACTTAAAGCAGACCTTCAGTAATTTTTTCAGCTTTCCATCTATTAAATCTTCTACCCTTGTGGTTTTAACTTTGGATAGTAAATATTTTTTTTCTCTGCCAGTAAATACCTTATACAGCCCACTTCCTGTTACTTGTCTGGTCATTAGACTAGGCTTATGACACCATGCACAGCTCTCTCTCTCACTCTCCTGAGGCCTCGTACACACGACCGAGTTTCTCGGCAAAAACCAGCAAGAAACTTGCTGGGAGATATTTTTTGGTCGAGGAAACCGGTCGTGTGTACATTTTCGTCGAGGAAACTGTCGAGGAACTCAACGAGCCAAAAAGAGAGCAAGTTCTCTATTTTCTCGACGGGAGTCTGATTTGGCTCGTCGAGTTCCTTGTCGGGCTGGTTCCTAGCAAGGAACTTGACGAGGAACTCGACGAGGAACTCGATGTGTTTCACCCGTCGAGTTTCTCGGTCGTGTGTACGAGGCCTGAGAGTTTGCCAGGAAGGGAGGGGGTATGAGTCATAAGAGGGTCAATGAGAACTGAATGGCTGCAGAGCTGGAGGTGTGCTTCTGTGTGTCTGTGTAAATCCAAGAAGTGAACAGACAGTAGCTTTAGATGCCCAAAGTTAAAATGGATGCAGCCAGACTCAGTGGAGAGAGATTTTTGCAGCATATTTGGCAAGTACAGAATCACAGTATATATAAAATAATATGCAAAGGGAAGTTTCAGAATGGCAAAGATGTTTTTATTACAAATTATGTGAGCAGACTGCAGTTCCTCTTTAAAATGTAACTAAACCCAAAAACAGTTACATTAAAGGCATGACATGAATGGTAACTGTTACATTTGCTTGTGCTTTCATCCGAACTGTCAAACCATCAAACGGTTGGTGTCATAACTGATCACATGTGCGGCATTATGATAACTGCAGATCAAACAAACAGAGGCTAAGATAGCAGCTTCCTTTGCTGTAAAGATGAGGAGGGTTTAGTTTTGATTTAAATACAATAATAATTAAATTATTTTTGAATTTTTTAGGTGCTTTGTTTGGGTAATTTTGCATCCAAACCAGATTTTTTTTTTATGAAGTGGTAATAGGCCTAAATTGAACTGTGGGAGTAGCGCCACAAACGATCTAAAAGCTATTGGAAAAAAAAGCATAGTACAGATTGATAGTTTGTGAACTTCTTTTTTTCGCAGCACCACACTGCATTGTCTTAAAGGTTTAATAAACAGTCAATACAAAGTGCACAAAAACACTTCAAAACCACATTCCCACTCATTCTTGAAAAATGTTAACTAGAGTTCAAGTATATGTTTGGTAGAAACTGGTTACCATCATGGCAGTACCGGAGTGCTTGAATTATGTAATAAATTCTATAGAGACAAGTTAGGTTTTAATGCGTAGTAAAAATTAGCATGTATTATCTGAGAGACAATAGCTAGAAATATTGTTCAGTGGCTGGACAATATATATGAAGCTTGGCTAGGCTACAAAATACAGTAAGAAGGAGAGACGAGGCAGGCTTTATCTTCCAATAAAAATTGGAGATTGGAAATGATCTGAGAGACAAAAACCACTAATATTGTTCAGTGACTGAGCAGCTTGGCTAGGCTATGACGTAAGGGGTAAAGGTGAGGCAGGTTTAATCTTGAAATAAGTAATGCAGTGTATTATCTAAGAGATGGTAGCCACATTTTTTTTTTTTTTGCGTTGCTGGAGCACAATAAAATACCATAATCTTCAGGGTGGAATACAATACTAAAGCCCCGTACACGACTGGTTTTCCTGGCAAGAAAACTGCTGGGAGAGATTTTTGCCGTGAAAACCGGGCGTGTGTATTCTCCCTCGCCGGGAAAACTGCCGGGAATCCTGACAGGAAAAATAGAGAACCTGCTCTCTATTCTCCCGCCGGGATTCCCAGCGTTTTTTTTCCCTGCAAGATTTACTACACTTGCCATAGTGCCGAGGGAGCATAAGCACCTGTACACACGGCCGGGATTCCCGGCCAAAGTTCTCCCCACAGTTTTCCCGTCGGGAATCAAGTCTGCTGGGAATCCTGGCCGTGTTTACCCTACAGCACACATTATAAAATTGGCAGCTGATGTCCAGCTGCACTACCAAGTTGAGGAACCATGCTGTGAATTTTCCTTGGTGAAGGGCAGCAAGCAGGTTAGTGCTATGGCACATACAACCTTGTTGAAGATAACATCTCTTGGCCTGGGCTCTTGTCCAGTGTGGCATCCTTGCCCATGCTTAAGGAAACATGGGCAAAGATACACATCAGTGGTTATGTCTATCCTGCTGCTGACAGCGTGTTCCATGGCGCAGACATATTTAATCCCACATCATAGTGGAGGGTAGAGATAGCCTTTGGGGAAAAATAATGGCAGCTATAGCACAAGCTGATCTCATGATCTTCAGTGGAAACAGTTACGAAGCAAGCAGTTTTGCCAAGTTGGCGTTAAAACGATGGGCATAGGGGCGATTTTCAAACATTTTTAATTGCCGCTCCTGCAGCATAGAAAAACCTGCCTTGGGAAGTTTATTTAAGTAAGATAATTCTGCAGCAGTTCAAGTCTATGACTCGACTAGGGATAGCAATGGGCTGTACTTTGGGGCCAGTGCCACCAGGTGGGTTAGGATGGCTCTGCAAGTTGCTGCTTCCCCTGAACCCAACCCTCCCTCGCTGCTGTTTTACCTCTCCTTCAGAACTTTCCTCCTCTTCAATTGATGGCCATTGATCTACCACCTCATCATCTATTGGATGAAAAGAGGTCCTGGACTGCCGCACTCCTTAAAACGATACCTTCATTCAGCAAGTGAAATCCAAAAAACAAAAAACAACCAACAATGTTGCAGTCAAAAAGAAATGAACAAAAGGAGTTAGCACTTGTAGATTATTCGAGGTGCCCCCCTCCCAAAAGGAAATCTGAGACTACTCTATATTTGGCCTGAAAAATAGTCTTAGGGATCCAAACAGGTGAGTTTCTAAACATTTTAACGTATAGGAGGGGGAGACATTTAATTTTTAACTACCCCGGTAATTAATTTTCCCGGCAGGGAGAGAGGCGGGTTTTGCCAAGCTTGTGCACAGGATTTGAGGGTAAGTAATATTGGAGTAACAATAACAGGATAAAATCCATTACAGACCAGTGCTCAATCTTCTTGGTGGGGGGGCAGGCACCCACGGCCCCCCCAGCCAGTCAATCAACCACCCTACTGGTGCTTGTTCGCTCAATCTCCGCTCCCCCATCGCTTGATCACCGCATTGCTTGCCAGGCCCCCGCCAATCCCGCACTTACTCCATCCAGGTCGCGGCTTCGGCAGCTTCCCCCCTGTATCTCCTCCCAAATCCAGGCGTACACTTCTCCTCCCAGCCAATCAGGACTTAGGACTCGCGGCAAATCGGGTCTTGGGGCTCCTGGCCAATCGGGTCTCAGGACCCTCTTCCTGATTGGCCGGGAGGAGAAACAGGAAGGCATTATCGAATATTAATTTGCTAATGTCACACGACTGGGTGGGCTTCGGACGCAATGCTCTGTGCCCTGAAACCACCCTTTTTGAAGCCAATTAATGTGCTTCTAAAAGAAACAAAACAAAAAAACATTTAGAATCCATGTGTCCGGCACCCTGCATGTAGATTAGAGGCTGGGCACATGGATTGGGGGGGGGGGGGCAGGCGGCATGAGCGTCCGCCACTGGTATAGACTGCGATACAGTTAAGCCCAAATATTTTACCTTATTTACCCACTGGAGTGGGAGCGCTGTCACACTTTGAATGACAATTGTGCGGTTATGCAACACTGTACCCATATAACATATTTATCATTTTTTTTCCACACAAATACTGCTTTCTTTTGGTATTATTTAATCATCACTGTTTTTTTATTTTTTTGCCCAAAAATTATGAAAAAAGACAGAAAATGTGAAAAAAAAATTCTTGTCATAAAATGTTGTAAATAAGTAATTTTTCTCCTTCGCTGATGTGTGCTGATGAGGCGGCACTAATGGGCATGGATAAGCTGCACTAATGGGCACAGATTAGATGGCACTGAGGGCACTGATGAGGTGGCATTGATGAGGAGGCGCTAATATGCATCACTGATGGGCACTGATGAGACGGCTCTGAAAGCACTGATTAGGTGGCACTGATGGGAAGGCGCTATAATGCAGTACTGATGGGCACTGATGAGACGGCACTGAAAGCACCGATGAGGTGGCACTGAAGGGAAGGCACTATAATGCAGCACTGATGGGCACTGATAAGACGGCATTAAAAGCACTGATAAGGTGTCACTGATGAGTACCACTGTACAAAATGTTAAAAAATGTTGCATACTGCTACCTAATACATGATTCTTTATAACATTTCTCAAACACTGTTGAAAGCCTATGTGGTATGCAGCCTTTTTTTCTCAAAACTTCTACCACCTGCACAGATACTGAGATCTGAACAAACACATACTATATAGTGTATGCGTGCAGGAACCCTCATTCCTTGCACATAGCTGTCTATGCTTAGTCAATCACTTGTGGGCCCAGTGAATACACTGCATGCAGGGTGCATTCAAGTTTAGTTTCAGGTAACAGGCAGGATCCCAGAAGAAGAATCCTCAGTTTTCAAACTGTTAGCCAGTAGCTGGGATCTTAAGTGTATTATATTTATTGGAAAATAAATATTTATTTACATTTTGAAGTTAGATAAAAGAGCTGCACTTGTCCTTGCTAATACAGTGAATTCCCTTAATAAATATCAAGTGCAATGTAAATCCAATAGATCACTTATGATAAAGGTGCCTAAACATAAGAAAGTGCTTGACAATAGTGCCTAAATAACAGTACTCAAATAAAATCCATCATAAAATGCTCCAAGTCTTCACATTATAAACTTGTATGAATTTATCAAGTGACTGTCCCTTTAAAAGAATGCTGTACCAGTGCTCTGGGGTGAGTAATTGAAATATTTCCTAGTGACAATCCACTATCTGTGCCCACCCACCAAAATATGCAATCACCTTCAGGAATTTACCCCCTAAGTGTATACTGAGGTGGGTCACACAGGCTTTAAAGCGGAGGTTCACCCTAATAACATGTATATCTGACCAACTCCCTTATATTCGTAACAAGTACTCCCTTATATTCGTAACAAGTACTGTCCGCAATTTTTTTTTTTTTCTATTCTGTACGTACCTTGTAATCCATTTTTTCAATCTACTTCTCCCCGCGGGAGTAGGCATTTCTATGCCTAGGGGGATTGTCATCTGGGAGGTCGCCCAGATGATTGACGTCTGTTCCCCCCGGTGGTTAAGGCCCCGCCCCCCGTATTGCGTAGGCGCGCACGAGTCACGGGGTTTCCGAAAGAAGCCGAACATGCAGAGCGCAGGCGCCGTATAGAGCTGACTCACATCTCCGCATGTTCGGCTTTTTTCGGAAACCCCGTAACTCGTGCGCGCCTACGCAATACGGGGGGCGGGGCCTTATCTGCCGGGGCGAACAGACGTCAATCATCTGGGCGACCTCCCAGATGACAATCCCCCTAGGCATAGAAACGCCTACTCCCGCGGGGAGAAGTAGATTGAAAAAATGGATTACAAGGTACGTACAGCATAAAAAAAAAACTAATTGCGGACAGTACTTGTTACGAATATAAGGAAGTTGGTCAGATATACATGCTATTAGGGTGAACCTCTGCTTTAATGCAGTAAATTCAAGATCAGGCTGATGCTAACTGTGTGGAGTAAATTGTCCACCTACTCACCCGAACCATGAGCATCCATCGAGGTTGACCATACTTTGTCAAACTTTTTAGGGCAATTTCTATTGTCATAGGTTAGCTTATAAAGGGGCAGTACTGCATTTACTGCTGAGATCCAATTCTGTAGAGTAGTCAGATTCCACCGAAGGAGACTCTCCCTACATGCATAAAAAAGTGCATTTAATAAAACAGTTTTATATGCCTGGAGGCCACAATATCATTCATGATACCCAGTAGCGCCATATGTGGCTCAGACTGTAGAGACCAGTCATAGAGTGCATTAAGAGCAAAGCCTCAAGCACAGACTTCCAATAGGTCAGAATAACCGGACATTGCTAAACCATGTGGAAAAAGGTTCCAGTAGAGGACAATCATCGTGTACAGCCGTGGTGTCAGGGGGTAACTTACCAAGGCGGAGATGCTGAGGGCGTCTCACCTTTGCGACCTGGCGCGATCCGCCCCCTGGATTTGGGACAGGGGGAAGGACGCACCGGGAGGCACCGGTACCAGTAGCAAGGTGGAGGTCCGATGCGGGGAACAGGAACTGGATGGTGGTAGCCCGCTGGGGACTACTGATGATCAGAACAGGAAAAAGTCCAGGAACAAGGCACCCCAAACAGGGACAAGGCTCAAGAGTGATCCGAGAAACAAGCTGTGGTCAGGGGTTGGAGAAAGCAGGAAGTCCAAAGTTCAAAGCCGGAGGTCAGGGGTTGGAGAGAGCAGGAAGTCCAAGGTTCAAGCCGGGGTCAATGGGTTAGAGAGAGCAGCAATCCGGGATGTCAGCCAAGGGTCAAGTATAACAGGTATCAGCAGGAATATTCAGCAGCAAGGTACTCAGAAGCTGTTACGAACCAGCAACCCGAGAGGAGGAAGGGGCTGGTTAAAATAAGCCACTCAGGCCTCTGATTGGCCAAGGGCAGAACGAGCCTGTGCGCGTCCATGCGCGCGCCCGCGCACACGGCGCGCGGTCACACCGCGAATGCGCGCACGCACTACAGGCGAGCGCAACAGCGCTGGCCTGCCACGCAGCTGAGGAATTTGGGGCTGCACAGAATTGGTGCCCTGACACGTGGCCAAAAGTTTTGAGAGTTATACAAATAATCATTTTCACAAAGTCTGCTGCCTCAGTTTTTAGGATTGCAATTTGCATATACTCCAGAATGTTATGAAGAGTGATCAGATGAATTCCAATTAATTACAAAGTCCCTCTTTACCAAGAAAATGAACTTAATCCCATAACAAAAACATTTCCTATTCATTTGTGAAAAAAGCTTCAGGGCACCCAAGAAAGCCCAGCAACTGCCAGGACCGTCTCCTACAGTTGATTCAGTCGCGGGATCGGGGCACCACTGGTGCAGTTTGCTCAGGAATGGCAGCAGGCAAGTGTGAGCGCATCTGTGAAGACATTAAGGAGAAGACATTTGGAGGCTGGCCTTGTGTCAAGAAGGGCAGCAAAGAAGCTACTTCTCTTCAGGAAAAACATCAGGGACAGACTGATATTCTGCAAAAAGTACAGGGATTGGGCTGCTGAGGACTGAGGTAAAGTAATTTTCTCTGCTCAATTGCGATTGTTTGGGGCATCCGGAAAAAACCTTGTCCGGAGAAGAAAAATAAGATTGAGACAATTTGTCTCGAGATCTCCACTCTACAGACATCTTCCTCACTTTACACTCCTTGTCCTCCTGCACAATCAATACTTCCCTCTATAGAGGAAGTCACTAAACTTTTTTCTAACGCCCACCTAACCTCCTGCTCCCTGGACCCTGTTCCTTCTCAAATACTACGGTCACCATCTGACTCTATCCTACACTCTTTAACTCATATCTTCAACCTCTCACTCTCTACTGGCTTCTTTCCCAACCCTCTAAAACATGCGCTAGTCACTCCTATACCAAAAAAGGCCTCATTAGACCCCACCAATCTTAACAACCTAAGGCCCATCTCTTTACTTCCTTTTTCCTCCAAACTCCATGAACGTTTAGTTCACAATCGAATGAGTTACCACCTCATTGGGAATATTCCCTTCAGTCTGGATTTCAGCACTCCACAGAAACTGCCATCCTAACACTCACAAACAACTTACTAATAGCCAAGACCAACGGTCATTGTTCCATAGTCTTACTCTTGGACCTTTCCGCTGCCTTTGATACAGTTAACCACCCCCTCAAAAAACGCAATTTGCTTGGTCTGCATGGCTGCACTTTCCAATGGTTCGAATCTAGTCTATCTCACTGTACCTTCAGTGTCACTTACAACTCCACTTCCTCCTCTCCAACTCCTCTTACCGTTGCGTTCCCCCAGGTTCTGTCCTTGGACCTCTACTATTCTCCATCTACATGTCCTCCCTGGGTCAGCTGATAGCCTCCCATGGCTTCCACTACTATTTATATGCTGATGACACCCAAATCTATCTCTCTGCCCCTAAGCTCACCCAATGAATCTCCTCAGGCATCACTGATTTACTAACAGACATATCAGCCTGGATGTCAACCCACTTCCTCAAACTGAATCTATCGAAAACCAAGCTCTTAATATTTCCTCCCCCACGTGCCTCTTCCTACGACTTCTCTGTCAAGATCAATGGCACATCTATCAGTCTGTCCCCACATGCCAGAGTGCTAGGGGTAACCTTAGACTCTGAACTGTCCTTTTAGGCCCACATCCAATCGCTGTTCAAATCATGCCGCCTTAGCCTCCGCAACATTTCAACAATACGCCCCTTTTTAATTAATGACACCACCAAGCTTCTAATTCACCACCAAGCTTCTAATTCTGGTTATCTCTCGCCTCGACTACTGCAACTCCCTCCTCATTGGATTACCGTTACATAGACTATCCCCCCTTCAGTCCATAATGAGTGCCACTGCAAGACTCATCCACCTTACCAACCATTCAGTGTCCTCCACCACTCTCTGCCAATCCATCCACTGACTTCCACTCACCCAACAAATAAAAGTACTAACAATAATTTACAGAGCCATCCATAACTCTGCTTCTAACTATATCACTAACCTAGTCCCAAAATACCAACCAAGCCGCTCTCTTCGGTCCTCCCAAGACCTCCTGCTCTCTAGCTCCCTTGTCACCTCCTCTTATGTTCGTTTCTCCAAAGCTTCTCCCATCCTTTGGAACTCCCTACCCCAATCTGTCCGACTGTCCCCTAATCTATCCATCTTTAGACAATCCCTGAAAACCCTTTTCTTTAAAGAAGCCTATCCTGCTTCTAACTAATACACCATCAGCTCACCCCCCACAGCTTTTACCTTTTGTATCAATTGACTCTCCTTTTTTAGATTGTAAGCTCTAATTAGCAGGGCCCTCTGATTCCTCTTGTATCAAATTGTAATTTAACTGTAATGTCTGCCTTTATTTTGTTAAGCGCTGCGCAAACTGTTGGCGCTATATAAATCCTGTATAATAATACTAATATTGAGTTTTTTTTTTGTTTGTTTGTTTAATACTACTTTCAATTTTATTTTATTTGGCATTACACAGTCCCAGGAATTCATAAAGGCCCTTTTCACACAGGCGCCACCGCATAACCGAATCCCGCTTTCCTCTATGAGGACAAGTGGTATGTTTCCATCCGATCCAATCTGCTCGACGGATGAAAAATAGAACCACCATCCGTCTGTTTTTGGTGGACAGGATTGGATCGGATGCCGCTCCATAGAGGACAATGCAGAGTCCAAACAGGTCGGCCTAAAAAACTGAGAGACGGACCTGATCGGACAGCCCGTGTGAAAGGGGCCTAAAGACTGGTGCAGACAGATTTTAAGAAAGTGTCTCACCTGCATTCTAAAAGTGGTGTAGCGTGCACCAAATTCATGTACCTGTTTAGAACTTGTACTTTTTTTTTTGACGCAATTTTATTTTATTTTTTTAATCAAAAATGTTATTGTTTTTTTTTCTTTTTAAAACAGAAAAGTAAAAAAGATAGGGTTACAAACAATGGACATTGTATCAGTGGCGTCCGCTCCCCCCCCGATCCATGAGGGATGCCGGACGCATTGATTTCTATGAGGTTTAATTGGCTTAAAAAAAGGGTGGGCTCGGGGCGCAGAGCACTGCACCCCAATCCGACCCACTTATGTGATGTGTGCGGCGGTGGTTGGAGCGGAGAGGAGGAGTAGAGGAGTGGAGGAGGAGGCGGGGGAGCTGACAGCGTCCAATGGGTGTGCAGTCTCCGGTGTCCTGCCAAAACACTGGCGGTGATGTGCAGAGGCAGAGTTGAAGCAGGGAGAAGAAAGATGGCGATTTCTGTTGGGAGCGTGCTGCGCCCTGGCTCTTTCCACCTGCCTGCTCTTCTACTGCTTCTGCCGAGAAGGAGGGGAAGCGATCCTGGATGGGGGGTTGGTTTGCCATCCCTCTAAATAAATGGAGCACCAGCCATTACTGCATTGTATAGGACCAAAAGCAGACCAATATACAAAAAAGAAAAACATAGGTCAAGGAGGATTCAATGGACGCAGCAGCACTAAGACTTCAAATCATTTGGTGCAATTTTTATGACGCATGTGAGGCCTCGTACACACGACGGGACCTGTCCGATGAAAACGGTCCGTGGACCATTTTCTTCCGACATGTCCGCTGGGATCATTTGGTCTGATGGCTGTACACACCATCAGACCAAATTCCCCGCGGACAGGATACGCGGTGACGTGGCCGCGACGATGACGCGGCGACGTGTGCGACCCTGGAATCACTTCGACACATGCGAGGGCTTTCGGCCGAGCGGACATGTCCGGTGAGTCATACAGACGACCGAACATGTCCGACGGAGAGGCTTCCAGCGGACATGTTTCTTAGCATGCTAAGAAACATTTGTCCGCTGGAAACCTGTCCGGTCGGCCGGGAATCCGGTCCGGTCGGCCGTACAGACGTCTCAATTAGCTCCACTTTTGTAAAATACGAACTGACAGTATTTTATTTTGAAATTGACGTTGCGCCATAATATAGAAGTGGCACTGTCAGAACCAAAACTGTCGCAGATGTTTTCTGAAATAGGCGAAACACGTTAACAATAGCAATTAACACCAGAAAAGTGGAGCAGCAGCTTTATTGAATTCCTCCCATTCTTTTGGGATGAAATCGGCAGGTGAAGATTTATTTTTTTGGCATCTTTAACCGTATACAGGAGATTTCATAAGACGGAACGTTTTGCAAGGCTGGAGATCATCTACAGGTCATTCTAATAGATGCCATGAACCTTATACCAAGGCCGGTCCGTTCCATGCTGTACAGAGTACATCAGACATTACATAAACATTTTTGGAACAACATTCGGTCACATCATGTGCCGATCTGATATTTCCTGTTTGATGTACAAACATTGTTACCGATACTGGACTAAACAGGGAGCATCTCATGTAACCAGGGAAAGGGTTAAATACCAAGAACCCAACAGAGACTCTATAGTAGAACCAATGTAAGAAAAGCCCAGGGGTGGATACTGTTTACAAGCTGAAAGATTAAACAATATCCTGTTGACAAGTATACTATTATCCTCAACACACACACACACACATACACACGCACCTTTTAAAAATGACACTGCAGCCTGTAATGTGATAGGGGCAGTGACACAACTCGCTGTCTGACACGCAAGGACCTTATCACCTCCGCACGGACACATTTGTGGGAACTGCAGTGACATTTTCCAGTCTGCTTTTAGCAAGTGCAACACTACAATTAGCCTTTGTGCTATTCACAATACAGGAAAAATTGTTAATCATTATAGACAAAGAAATCCAACAACGCGCATAATAAAGTATACATTTATGGAATAAAGATGACGTCTGATCTTAAAAAAATAAATATCCGATTATTCTTCTTTTTCTATGACCTATATGTCAATGATAAATGCTAAAAACAGCTTTAACTCTTTTGCTGCCAGAGCCCTATTTGCAGGGGCAGACTGACAACTAATGGGGCCCCAGGCAAAAGGAGATTATGGGGCCCCCGGTATTCCCTCTTCACTCCCCGATTCTCCACCTCTGAGCTGGTGAATCTGGGAGGTGAATTCTGACACAGATCACCAGTGAAGCGCTGAGATCGCAGCTTCATAAACTGGCCGTTACTGTGTCATTCAATGAGGATTCTTACTGTGCGGAGATCATCGGCGGGAGGACATGTTCAAACACTTCTCCCCCCAATTATCTCTGTTTCATAAAATGTTTATGAGCTGTGTCAGTGACGATCCTTTTACATCTGAATCCACAGAGTTCCCCTTTTACTTTTGAACTCCTAGAGTTCCCTTTCACTGTAAAGGGGGACTCTGCAGACTCTGATGTAAAGGAGAACTCTGGGGCCTCTAACATAAGGGATGCTCTGGGAACCCTGATTTAAGGGGGAACACTGAGAGCTTTGATGTATGGAGAAGACTCCGAAGTAAGGGGAAACACTGTGGCCTCTGATGTAAGGGGTGCTCTGAGAGCCCTGATTTGCCTTAGGCTGCGTACACACGATCGGTCCATCCCGATCGGATGACCCGGCTGATGGTCCGTCGCGCCTACACACCATTGGTTAAAAAAACTTAAAACACAACGACGTGCTGAAAAAAACGAAGTTCAATGCTTCCAAGCATGCGTCGACTTGATTCTGAGCATGCGCGGGTTTTTAACCGAAGCTTTTGCATACTAACGATCGATTTTGACCTATCCATCGGTTCAATTTTAAAGCAAGTTCTCATTTTTTTGACCGAAGGTTAAAGTGGGAGTTCACCCAATTCTTTTTTTTTCTCTCTTCTCCTCTTAGCTTCATGCTCGTTTTGTCTAGGGGAATTGGCTATTTGTTTTAAAATATGAGCTGTACTTACCCGTTTTCGAGCTGCATCGTCTCCGTCGCTTCCGGGTATGGGTCTTCGGGAGCGGGCGTTCCTTCTTGATTGACAGTCTTCCGAGAGGCTTTCGACGGTCGCATCCATCGCGTCACTCGTAGCCGAAAGAAGCCGAACGTCGGTGCGGCTCTATACTGCGCCTGCGCACCGACGTTCGGCTTCTTTCGGAAAATCGTGATGCGATGGATGCGACCGTCGGAAGCCTCTCGGAAGACTGTCAATCAAGAAGGAACGCCCGCTCCCGAAGACCCATACCCGGAAGCGACGGAGACGATGCATCTCGAAAACGGGTAAGTACAGATCATATTTTAAAACAACTAGCCGATTTCCCTAGACAAAACGAGCATGAAGCTAAGGGGAAAAGGTGTTGGCTATGGGTGAACCTCCGCTTTAAAGAAGCTATGGGGCCCACACACAATCGGTTTGGACTGATGAAAACGGTCCTTCAGACCGTTCTCCTCTGGTGATCCTATCGTGTGTACGTGGCCTTAGTGTACTTACTCAGAGGCAGGGGAGAGAAGGGGGAGACTTCAGACAGGGATGGATGGAGAGCTCACTCACCCCTTAGCAGTCAGCACCTCTCATCTAGGTATATCTGAGGCTGCTGATCTTCAAATTTCCGTCCACCACTTTCCTTTTCACAGACACAGGGGGTTAGGGGTGGGGGAAGAGGTGCAGATCGAGCCATCTCTCCACTCCCGTCTGTATGTGTGTTTGGATGGGGGACAAAGTGCTGGCTTTGGGCAGTGTGAAGATGTGTAAAGCCTCATACACACGATCGGACCCTTTGGGCAACTTCTTTTTATTGTTGTCTGATGTTTTGCATTGGTTCGGAGCATGCGTGTTTCTACTTTGGACTTTAGTCCGATGGACTTGTGTACACAAGATCGGATAATCCTCCATTGAACATTCGCTGTCAAAAAGTTTGAGAGCATACACAGCGAACATTTGTCCATTGAAAAGTCAACAACAATTGTCCATTGGATTGTCCGATAAAACACATCTGTCGGACCGTTATTGTCAAAAAGTCAGATCGTGTGTATGGCCATTTACAGACACTCTCAGATTAGACAACTGCAGCCAGAAACCCTGCTGGGAAGCCATAGTCCATTCTGAATAATGTGTCCGGGTTTCAGGCAGTCTGAAACCTGGAAGCATGATTCCAAACCCAAACTGTCCGGGTGAATCCTGGACAGGTGGCAACCCTAGCGTATATATACATGAACACACATACTAAGGGCTAGTTTAAAAAGCAGACAATTACTTTTTTAGAGTATGGTAGGAAATCTGAGTGCGCAGAGAAAACCCAAGTAAGCAACGAGAGAACATGCAAACTCCTCGCAGATAGTGTCCTGATCTGGATTTTAACCAGGAACCCCAGTGCTGTAAGGCTGAAGTGCTAAACAATGGTTGTCACATACACAGCGCAGCATTCAGTTTTGGGGATTTTCAATTCCTTACCCTACAAGTGACTATTAGTATTGGCCATTTAGCAGCACCAACATCTTCCCGATCATGATTTTAGGTTTTCTGTGTTTAACCCTTTCATGCCTAAGCCTATTTATGACATTTGGTGTATACAAGTTAAAATCCATATTTTTTGCTAGAAAATAACTTTAGCAGAGAATATAGAGAATAAAATGGCGATTGTTGCAATATTTTATGTCACACGGTATTTATGCGGCGGTGTTTTAAAAGCAACTTTTTGGGAAAAATTTGCTTTCATGAATTAAAAAAAAATAAAAAAGTAAAGTTTGCCCAATTTTTTTGCATAATGTGAAAGATGATGTTGCGCCGCGTAAATAGATACCAAGCATGTCATGCATTATAATTGCATGCACTCGTGGAATGGCGACAAACTACGGTACCTAAAAATCTCCATAGGCGACGCTTTAAACTTTTTTTACGGTTACCAGGTTAGAGTTGTCTAGTTTTCTTTAGAATTATTGCTCTCACTCTGACGATCGCGTCGATACCTCACATGTGTGATTTGAACACCGTTTTAATATGTGTGGGCGCGACTTCCATATGCATTTTCTTTGTTGTGCAAGCTCGCGGGGAGGGGGGCGCTTTAACATTTTTCTCTTATTTATTTTATTTATTTTTATAATATTAAATTGTGTTTTTTTTTTTTTATTTTGATCACTTTTATTGCTGTCACAATGTAAACATCCCTTGTGACAGTAATAGGTGGTGACAGGTACTCTTTATGGAGGGATCGGGGGTCTAAAAGACCCCCGATCCCTCTTTTGCACTTCAAAGTATTCAGATCGTCGAAAACGGCGATTCTGAATACTGTGTACTTTTTTAAATCCGGCGCCATTGGCAGCCGAGAAACCCGGAAGTGACGTCATGACGTTGCTTCCGTGTTTACATTGCGGAGACTGAATCAAAGCCATTTACGGCTTAGTTTCAGTCTGCGCCTGGACACTAAAGGCGCCGGATCGAGGATCGGGTCTCCCGGTGAGAGGCCCGGTCAGAGTGGCGAGAGGCGGCTGGAGGGGGGGATGTCCCTTCCCGCTCCTCCGACATAACAACCGAGCGGCTTTTAGCCGCATCGGTTGTTATGTCTGGATAGCCAATCGCCGGCTCTAAACAACGGTACCGGGATGATGCCTGCAGCCCGAAAGCCGAGGATGCATATATGCGTACGCTCGGCGTGAAAGGGTTAATGACAACTAGAGTTTAGTAAGTTTAGCATAGGGAGGTTCAGTTGTGTTTTTCATTAGTGAAAATTATCCAAAGCTCCTATCTTATATTTAATATTCATACCAAAGCCCATAGACCTGCCGGCTCATGATGAATTTGGACCCAGTTGGGTCTTGGACCACAAGCAGACAAACCAGTTTACTACAGTCAGATTCCACCGAGAATGAGCACAAAAATCTTGTACAAATCTAGTTAAGATCAGTTTGTGTTTTCTTAGTTTTTGCTGTAAACACTCCCCTATCGAGATAAAACATTGTATATAATATAAAGAAGTGAATGCTCCTTGGAGCTATTTTGTTATTCGTTATTTTCATTATTTTTTGATTCAACATATACATCTGCATGTTTCAGTCTGACACAGTAGACAGGCTGAGTAGCATGCTGGGAGTTGTAATTAACACCATCTGGAGAGCCTACATTTGACCTTGTTTCAAATATACATCTATGTTTCAAATACATTGAGGGAAACTGAGCATCTTTATCATCATACATATGCAATGCTTACATGTAATCAATCATGAGAAGATAATTGAGTGCTTTGGTAGGCCTCCCCTTTGCTTGAAGCAAGGACACCCCCTAGAAGAGTACATGAGCAGTAGTCACGCAAACACTTCATCAAGAAAACGCTTAATCACGCTACTTCCCCCAGTGTATCATTAACCTTAAACCTGAAGATCTGTCACTCTTGGCAGCTGGATGAGTGGGGTAGGACTGAAAGAGGGAAGTCTTCTAGACACTATCCAGTATTTACTATGTTATTGTAGACGTCTACCTAAGGGCTACATTTTTCCACCAAACAAGCATCAAATTACCAAAAATTGTGCATTATTAGAGATTAAATCTGTACTTGACCTTCCTTGTCTGCTGTAAAACTCAAATCCTTATTTCAACTTTAACCTTTATTTTATTTTATTTTTTTAATCAGGCCTACACTCCTATCTGTGCCAGTTTATTTTATGCATTGCATCATGTTGACATTTCACAGAGACCCCACAAAGCCCCAGGAATCTTTAGGCAAAGAAATAGTAAAGCTGCCTTTCACCCTTATCGTTCATATATATGGGCCTTCTTTTTTGCTCTGGTGCCACCTAATCAGTCTGCCTCCATAGGAATGTCAAACAGCCACGGCGGGCTGTAGAGTCTGGTATGCAATGCAATAAAAGATACAGTGATACCTCGGTTCGCGAACGCTTCTGTTAACGAACAACTTGGTTCATGAACAGAAGAAGTCACAAAAATTTGCTTTGGTACGCGAAAGCCGCAGTCTTCTTCCCTACTCTGAAACATTCATATTGAGAGGAGCAGTGCTAGATGAGAGTCTTATACCCCGTACACACGATCTGAAAATCGGACGACAGATCGTACGACTTTTTTCGCTGACTAGTTGCAAGTAGAAATTGGATTGGTTACTAAAGTTCTCGTACGACGGAAAACAAAATCTGAAGTGATGTCATGTGTTGTAATGTATTTGTATTGTATTTTCGGACAACAACTGTACTGATTAAATTAAAATCGTACGATCTGGCATCGTACGAGAAAATGTTTTGTGCATGTCCGATAAATTAAAGCAGGAGTTCACCCGAAAAACAATTTTTACCATTAGATTGAGGCTCGTTTTGTCAAGGGGAATCGGGTGTTTTTTTTTAAATCGAAGCAGTACTTACCATTTTAGAGAGCGATCTTCTCCGCCGCTTCCGGGTATGGTCTTCGGGACTGGGCGTTCCTATTTGATTGACAGGCTTCCGACGGTCACATCTATCGCGTCACGAGTAGCCGAAAGAAGCCGAACGTCGGTGCGACTCTATACGGCGCCTGCGCACCGACGTTTGGCTACTTTCGGAAAATCGTGACGCGCTGTATGCGACCTTTGGAAGCCTGTCGGAAGCCTGTCAATCAAATAGGAACGCCCAGTCCCGCAGCCCATACCCGGAAGCGGTGGAGAACATCGCTCTCTAAAACGGTAAGTACTGCTTCGATTTAAAAAAAAACACCCGATTCCCCTTCACAAAACGAGCCTCAATCTAATGTTAAAAATTGTGTTTTTGGGTGAACCTCCACTTTAATATCGGATGAACTGTCAAGATCAGCTCTCGAAAGCTCTGTACTAACGATCTGATTATCATACGATCGCGTAAAAAGCGGTATTTTTCATCCAATTTTCGGATTGTGTGTATGGTGCATTAGGAGAACCTGTCCACTCAGATAGGGGTTTCTGCCTCCTGCTTACCATGAGGGTGACCTCACTTGATTTGGAATCATGGAAAAACAGTTCATATGAATTCTACAACTTTATCATGCCCTCAGATGATCTTTTCCTGGATGCACAGTGCTGTTTTCTGGCCCCTAGATTAGTCATTTAAATTGGGGTTTTGGGATTGTTTCATACTAAGGCCTCGTACACGTCCGAGAATCTCATCAGGAAAAACCCGTTGTTTTCCCTGACGAGATTCTTGGCAAGAAACTCTTGCCGCCGGAGTGTACTGACTTTAATTTCAAAAGAACAGCAGTTCTCTTGAAAGGAAAGAACGCAGTGACGTCATTGCGTATGACGAGCATGCGCTCGCCACATTCGATGCCATCGCCGCCATCTTGCTTCACACTACCTATGCCGTCAAAGTCATTTCGAGCATGCGCGGGTTTCCACAGCGACAGGTAAGTAAACACACTCTCGTGTTTCTTGTCGGGAAACAAGAATCTCGACGAGAAAAAAGAGAGCAGGTTCTCTTTTTTTCTCGTTGAGATTCTGGCCAGATTTCCAGACGAGAAACCTGAATGCCTCGTACACACGAACCGGAATCTCGGCAAGAAGTAGTTTTCTTGCTGGTTTTTGCCGAGAAACCCGGTCCTGTGTACGAGGTCTAAGATTAAAGAGGAGCCATCGTTTTTTTTTTCTTTTTAGATGTATACATGAAAGAGGTCAGCTTAAAGCGGAGTTTCAACCACAATTAGCATTTTTTAAATGTATGTCCTTTCATCCTGCGTTTTTATAATATAAATCTGGTCACTAACTATTTTACAATCCGCCGCCGATCCGCATAGATATTCAAAAAAGATAGTTTATAAAACTATATCTATACCGTTGTCATTTTGCTTGTGGGCATTGTGAAGCCTACAGGCACTTACTTCCTGGAAGTCTTGGATGGGGAGTGATAATTGAACAGCGCACTGCATCCTGGGAAATGATGACACACATTTCCCAGGAGCATTAGAGGGAGATGATGTCAGAATCCTAGGTGGTTTTCAAAGGCAGATTTCGTGGGACCGCATAGCAACAGGCATTTCCAGATGAGTAAAAAAAAAAAAAAATCTTTTTTTTTTTCTTTTTTAGTCGTAAGCTACAGTTTAAAGCAAAATAGTTTTTTTGATGGAACCTCCACTTTAATGTAAAAGACTGTATGTAATATATGTTTAAAATCCTTTTTTTGTACTGTACATACATTACATATGTAGCGGGGTATCACCCTTCCTGATGTGGTACAAAAGACTACATTTGCTGATCGTGAAGGATCTCAGCTCCCTCCTGTGGCCAAGTTGGGTTAGAGCCACCTGTTGTTTACAATTCATCCTGGTACCGCAGAGAATGTTGGGGAATTGAGTTCAGAAGGAGAAGAAACTCCATTTGTCCTGGCCTGTAATGAACTACATTACCCAGAGAGCAGCTGGGCCACCCCAAGATGCTTTGCCTTCCGCACCGCCTGCTAAGGGAGGTAATTTAAGGGAGAGGACGTGTTTATCGCGCTCTCTCGGGATAGCCTCTTCAACCCAGGAGGACACTGCCAGGAGTGTCTCCACGTAGGGTTGCCACCTCATCCCTTTAAACCCGAACACATATTGATTACACAGGTTCTGTGGCTGATTAAGGTGGTAATTCAACTCACTTAGTACCTTATCTGCATTAAATCAGCCTCAGAACCACCTGTGTAATTCATATGTGTTCGGGTTTAAAGGGATGAGGTGGCAACCCTATCTCCACGGGGAGTGGGCCGCAGTTGAGGCCTACATACGCCCGGGCGAAGCGGCTTTGAGAAGGAAGGACAGAGCTTCTGTCGGAGTCCTTGGACGAGATCCCAGTAACCCTGCGACCTGTCTGAGGACCGAAGACTGCTGACCGATCGGACAGTGTGCCGTAGAAGGACAAGGCCTGAACAGGTTGGGTGAGACGGGCACTTTCCTGAAAGTACTGATTGTATTGTGGAAGGGCGGATCGGTGATATTCATCTTTAAGGTTTGACTACCCAGGAAACTTTTAGCAGTTACTATCACCCTTTTGGATTATAAATTGTTATTTGCACGCCATCGCATGCCACCGTACAAGTGCACGAACTGTTAACAAGAGACTGTTGAAGTTTGACCTGGGACGCCAGGTCATCCTGATTAGTTATAGTCATAGCATCTAAAGGTTATCTATTTGGAGTTGTATATTCACTACATTCATTACATTGCTCGTTTACCGAGTAGTCAGTTCTATCACTTTATTTGATATTATAGATAGAGAAGGGGAGCTGGGTAAGGTTTGGCAAGAGAGCATTTCAATATACATGTTTTGTTGAAGGGGTTCCTCTTGCTGTGAGCTCACACAGGTCTATTTGACATTGCATTATAGCTCACACTTAAACTTTAACATTATTACTGATATTGCTGATATTGCAGGTATCTGCAAATAGAGTGTCACTGTTTATTCATGTTTTTCTGTTTCTTCTTTAAGTAAAGCATTACATTGGTTATCTTGAAGTTTGTGTGCAGCCTGTCCTTCATATTGCAAGACCCCTTTCATTTAAGGTAACCCCTTTTATTTATATAATCTGTTGCAGTGTACTGAGATCGTATGTTTCCCCACAAGCTACTGGGGCTCACAACTTCCATATTACCAGGTGTGTCAAGGGAGGGTTTTGAGTCACTTTAAGGGGTTAATCACAGAGCTAGACCCAAAAATAACCAGCAGCTCCTCCGGGGATAGTGCTACACATAATTTTATATATAAACAAATAAAAAGTTCAAAGCGGATTACGGATTCCTGATTTACATTGAACCCTATGGGAAAATTTGTCTCGGTTCGCAACCAATTCGGTTTTGCGACCAGAGTCGTTTCACTAACTAAGTTTGTGAACCGAGAAAATGCATAGGTGTGAATCAGGCCTGAGGGTAGACAAAGTACAGATCTTATCTCAAATAATTTACTATTATTTTGTAATATGATGCTTGTCTGTTGTTTATATGAGATTATATGTAAGCTTTGCACATGCAGATGCTTTATTGTTATTATCACTTTTGTATCAATTGACCCTCCCCTTTTAGATTTTATGCTCTGATGAGCAGGGCCCTCTGATTCCTCGTGTACCAAATTGTTATGTAACTATAATGTCTGCCTTTATTTTGTTAAGCACTGCGCAAACCGTTGGCGCTATATAAAACCTGTATAATAATAATAATAACAACAGGGTGGCACATCTAGGGATAAGTCCAGAGGCACGGGCAGCAATTTAGTACAGCAGGGACTTAGTCCAGAATCACAGGGCACAACCCAGGCACAGTGAGTAGTAGGCCACAATCACAGTCTGGGGGCACAGGGCAACAATCTGGGCACAGTGAGTAGCAGGCCACAATCCGGTACAGAAAAGTCCAGGGGCACAGTTTAGCAATTTAGTACAGCTGGGACTTATTTCAGAGTCATAGGGCACAATCTGAGCATAGTGTGAAGCAGGCCATAATCCAGTATAGCAAAGTCCAGGGACACAGAGCAGCAATTCAGGGACTCACCAGCCAACAGTGACCTCAACAGAGGAAGTCCAGGCAGAATCTCAGGTAAAAGGAGGTCCAGAAGGTAGAGGTCCTTCACAAAGCCACCACAGGTCCTTAACCTCCTTAGCGGTAATCCCGAGTCAGGCTCGGGGTGAATTTTTTATACCAAAAGCGGTATCCCCGCGCCAGACTCGGGATTGTATTGCAGGATACAGGGGGAAGTTACTTACCTTGTCCCTGGATCCTGCAATGTGTCCCCGCTGTGTGTGCGGGCTCCTCCGCTGTGTCTCCTCGCTCGATTCACAGTGCCGCCGAGCTCCGTTCCCTGCAACGTTACAACGCACGGGGACGGAATTCAGCGCCGAATTCAATAAGTGAAAAATACAATACACATACAGTATACTGTAATCTTACAGATTACATTATACTGTATGAAATAAATACACACACTCTTTGTCCCTAGTGGTCTGCCCAGTGTTCTGCATGCAGTTTTATATAATAAAAACTGTTCTTTCTGCCTGTAAACTGTAGATTGTCCATAGCAACCAAAAAGTGTCCCTTTACATCAAAAGTGCTTTTAGACCAGCTAGAAAACAGCGATAATAAATTAGAATAACTTGCAGAATTGAGCGATAGCGATTTGTGGGGAAATTCGTCATCAAACAATAAAAATAGTGACAGCGACAATTCTGCAACTGAGCAAATTTCAGTGTTTTTGATTTGATTACATTATTGAATAATTTTTATTATAATTACATTATTATTTGTTATAATTATTTATAGTTATTTATTATATTATAATTTATGATTTTGTGTTTCAAACTTTATCATACTCGGGGATGTCTACTAGACTCTTGTTTGGACAGATTTAAGTGAGTTATTCCTAAGAATTGCAGGCCTACAATATAAAGCGCCAAATTTCCATGCAAAAAATTGTACCGCTTTTGGTACAAAATTCCAGAAGTAATTATACTGCCAGGGAGGTCAAAGGGCTGTGTGTCTTGGCCTCAGCTTCAGGGCCACACAGACAGTAGTTGAAGGAAGAGCAGAGTCAAGTCCCAGTGTCCAGGATGCCACACATAACTACAGGTCCCAGCAGTGCAGAAAGCAGTTCCATGTATTTTCTCTTGTTCGCATTCAAAAAGTGACTAGCGCCCATTATTTCATCTTGTATTACACCCACCATGCCTGTTAACCCACTCTACAAGGAAAGATGTAAGCTCTCCCTAACTCTTGAGGTCACCATCAGGCCCCTAGAGGTCCAGGAGGTCGCTACATATCCTTCCCAATAAAAATCTGAGAGAGGTTCTAACGCTTCTGTACTCCATTCAAAACAACATCAAATTATTTTAGCTGGATTTTTTCACACAAAAATTGTGGATATTCACATCAAATATCAAATCACGTGAAAAGCTAATATCCATTTGCTTATTTCATCTGCCTGTGGTTGCCTAATTGAAGTAAATATTCACACAAGTTATTGTGTGAACATTTTCAACGTCATTGGGAAATCAGAATTATGAATATAGGGCCAGATTCTCAAAGGACTTACGACAGCGCAATGCTATTTGCGCTGTCGTAAGTCCTAATCTGGCCCGGCGTATCTATGCGACTGATTCTTAGAATCAGTTACGCATAGATATCCATTAGATCTGACAGGCGTAAGGCTCTTACACTGTCAGATCTTAGATGCAATTTTTTGTCCCGCCGCTAGGTGTCGCCGGCGTCGTCTATGCAAATTAGCTATTTACGCGAGATTCCCGAACGTACGCGCGGTCGACGCAGTGAATTTATGACGTTTCTGTAGCTTTTGCGACGCATAAACTTGCCCCTGCTATATGAGGGGCAACCAATGTTAAGTATGGCCGTCGTTCCCGCGTTGAAATTTAAAAAAGTAAGTCGTTTGCGTAAGTCGTCCGTGAATGGTGCTGGACGCCATTTACGTTAACGTCACAACCAATGACGTCCTTGCGATGTCATTTAGCGCAATGCACGTCGGGAAATTTTAGGGAAAGGCGCATGCGCAGTACGATCGACGCGGGAATGCGCCTAATTTAAATGATCCACGCCCCCTACCTTAATCATTTGAATTAGGCGGGCTTGCGCCGGAGAATTTACGCTACGCCGCCGCAACTTTACAGGCAAGTGCTTTGTGAATCAAGCACTTTCCCGTAAAACTTGCGGCCGCGTAACGTAAACAAAATACTACTCCATTCTACGAGAATCTGGCCCTAAGCTAGTCAGACATAGGATATTTGTTTCAGAAGATTTGTTGGAGATATAGTGGTGAGAACAATCAATGATCTTAAATGCATGAACATATGTAACTTATGTTTTTCAATAGTTGTATGCAATTTGTATAATTCTAGGATGATTGGTTCACAATCATTTGTGGATTGAACATACAGTGATATCATTTGTATAATATTCACCTTGTTCTGATCCTATCATACTGATCGCAATGCTCATTGTATCAAGAACCATTTTAAAAAATGATCATCTGCAGCAAGTTGAACAATTATTTGGACCAATATCTCCTTATTATATCAGTATTTAGCAATCAGTTTTTTTTTGTATGTCTTTTTCTGTCATAGCTTCTACAAATTAGCTATGAAATATAAAAGTAATCAGTTTATTTTTATATTTACTTTCTAATTTATTAAGGCTTCATGGATCTCCCCTTTAATTAGAATAAACTAGGGCTGTGCAAATTAACTTTTAATTAATCGATTAATCTTTAATTTTTTTGATCGATCAAAATCTTTTTGAACGATTAAAATTCTTTTGATTGGTACTCACCTCTCCGCCGGCTTCTGGGCCTTCAGGGAGTTCCGTTGAGATCCAGTAACATCACGGACACCGGCGGGGCTTGCCGTGTCCATCTGAATGGCTCCTTTGCTGTGCCTTCATATCTGCATGCTGGCGGGATCTTACTATCTGCCACACACAAGGGCTGTTACACTTCCCTCTATCACTTCCCTCTATCAACCTGGGATTCTACAACCATCCACTGGGAGTTGTGATAATTCCCTTCATTGGACATCTACATGCCGACGGACTGATGTTAACCTCTCCTCATCTGGATTTAGCAGTGGTATCGTTGTACACATTTTTATACCAGTATCATACTTGGCTACATGTTTTTATGACTGCTTTTGGTACCGTTTGGTATTACTTACACCATTTTTACAGTTTATGTAGCTACATCGATTTTATCTCCAGTGCAATATTTATTTGGTTACCTACTTGAAGACTATAAAACTTTTAATGCTATTCCCATCGAGCGCTGCCTTTGTGCGTTTTTTGTATCCTGCTATCCATTTTTCCAGTGGTTGGTAGCTGCACTGGGAATCAGCCTGCAAGGAGATCAGCTAAAAGTAGTTGGATCTGTATGTGCGTTATAATTAATCGAAATTAGTCGATTAATCGATTAAAAATAAAAACGATTAATCGAACAGAAATTTTTTGATCAGTAACAGCCCTAGAATAAAGTAACATAAGCTTTGAGGTTGATTTACTGAAGGCAAATCCACTCTGCACTACAAGTGCACTGCAAGTGCAGTCGTTGTAGATCTGAGGGGGAAGCTCTAAGGCTGCATTCACACCTAGGCGTACAAAATCGCGTTTTGTCCCGCGAATTGCGGCGACAAATTGCAGCGTTTTGTACCGCGATTTGCGGCGACAAAACGCCGTGATTGTGAATGCAGCCTTGACCCCCTCTATGGAGATGGTTCCCATCTCCTATGCCGAACGCCGAAAGCCGCCTGAAAAAAAGGTCCGGGACTTTTTTTCAGGCGGCAGGCGTACGGCGTACGGCGTGGAGATGTGAACCATCTCCATAGAGGTGCATGTTAAATCATCCCTCTGGCGTCTCGGGGCTGCTGCGGCGTCACACTACAGGCGACAAAACGCCTAGGTGTGAATGGGGGCTAAAATGAGGGGAAGCTCTGCTGATTTTATCATCCAATCATGTGCAAGCAAAAATGCTGTTTTTTATTTTCCTTGCATGTCCCCCTCAGATCAGCTTCCAGGTTTTCAACTGTTTTCAACTGATCAACTGTGGGTATAGAATTGGGTATATGGGATTGTACGATATTTATTTTTTTATTCATTTATTTCTTTATGGTTGAATTAGATGGACTTGTGTCTTTTTTTAACCTAACTATGTAACTATGTAACCATTGTCAAAGCCTAATTGAACAAGCTGAAGTTAGAAGCTGATTGGCTACCATTCACAGCTGCGCCAGATTCTGAGTGCTCCAGGTTTAGCAAATCTCCTCCTTTTAATATATTAGCACTATGTACTAGCGTTGCACCGACACCAGTATCAGTGCCGATACTAAGCATTTGCACAAACTTTCTTGTGAAAAAAAAAAGCATTTGCACTCGAACTCCTTCAGACTTGGCTCACGTATGTGTGGGTCGGTTTACAGTGCAATTTCGAAGCCTGGTGCAATTCCAATGCGAATAGTAGTGTATGAAATTAGAAATCGCACCTGAACCCGACTGCGGCCAGCCCGCACATATGTGAACAAGCTGTAAAAACTCACTAGAACGCACATGAAAACTGCAACTGGAAGCCAATATCTCTGAAAGTGAAATCTGTGTGGTTTTTCCATCAGATTTCATGCATGTATGGTGTGAACGAGCCCTAAAAAAGCTGTCACATGACACTAAAAATAGGTATCAGTAATTGGTGTCGGCGAGTACTTGAGAAAAAGTATCGGTACTCGTACTTGTCTTAAAGTGGTTGTAAACCCTGTTACACCTCTTTAACCTACAGGTAAGCCTATAACAAGACTAACCTGTAGCAACGCTGTATCCTGGCCTAGGGCAACAAGGCCCAGACCTAGGGCAGCACTTTGCAGGGGGGCAGCACGGAAAGAGTCCCCGCAGGCTTCTGCTACACTATTAGTGTAATATAAGATGCTTATAATTTTGTCTGTCCTACCATCCTGGACCACAAACCTTCCTCACTGTGCTATATGTTTTCTGCAGCACCATTGGCATGGTTATATCTTCTTAGTCCTCTCCATAAAATTATCAGAAATTTGTGCTTAAATTAGAACTATTGGCAACACGTTTTTTTCCATTCTTGGATAGAGTAAGGGAGGGTTATAGCCCCTGTCAGTTTATTTTTTACCATCTCTGTCCCATTGCAGAGATTTCCCTTCACTTCCTGCCCCATAGCCAAACAGGAAGTGAGAGGAAAACTATGCAAATTAAGGGAATCCATTGCCCCTCCAGGCAATAAGAAAATGTCAGGGCGGGCCTTAAACAGAAAGGCGTGTGGCTTTGACAGGAAGGGGTGGGTCATATTTAAATTAGGGGGTGGATGAGTTTAGTCAGGCCTAGGGCAGCACAAAACCTAAATACACTACTGACCTGTAGGTACCTTGAAGATTTCCTAAACTTTCACAGTTTAGGAGATATTCAGTATATGCGCTGCGCTGCTGCCAATGTAATCCACGCATGCACACTGAAAAAACGGGCCTCTGGTACAGTTTCTTCAGAAGTGGTGCCGTGACCGGGGGCTCCTGCGTGCACGCGCAGGAGTGACATCATCGTGGCTCTTGCCAAGCACAACACCAGAGCCTTGAACCTGGAAGTAACCCCGGTGGAAGATGTCCGTGCTTTACTCGGAGGGCCAATGCTGATCCAGGGTATCGTTCTAAGATAAGGATTTCATAATGAGCTAGTATGCAGTGCATATTAGCTCATTATGCCTTTGTCTTGCAGTTTTTTTTTTTTTGTTCTTGTTTTTACAGCCTCTTTAAAAAAAACTGGTATTGGTGCATCCCTACTATGTATAGTCAATATTGAGTATTACCCGGCTCCATCTAGCCTCTGGCCACTACAGTAATCTCAGACTAGGTTAGACTTTTGTGTTTTTAAAGATTGCAAACAATATAACACCAAGTTACCTAGAGAAACAAACTTCTGAAATACAGCACATTTTTTGCATGGAGTATAAGAAGTCTTCCAGCATCTTATAACAACTTGAAACCTGAACTCCCTCAACCCTGTGGGTCAACAGTAATGATGAAAGGCTGTCAGTGTTGGCCGACTGCCAAGTAGCCCACACACCAGGAAACTGCAAGCTTATGAAAATATAATTCTATATGATGTTACAGAAGCAGAGAAAAGCTTGGATTAGGTATAACATAACAGCACACTGTAAAGATAAATTGTATGAATTTGCAACAATAACAAACATAAACAAGAAAAAAAGGACAATTTCTAGGAAAATTCAAGAATTATTACATAAAGTTAAGGTTGGGGGTTTATTTAATTTTTGTCAACTTCAAAGTGATTGTAAAGGTACAATTAAAAATAGAAAAAAACATGTCAAACTATTGCACAGAGGTGCCCCGATCCTCCTCTTCTGTGAACCCCTGCTGGCGCAGTGGCTCAGCCCCGCCCCCGCTGCGTCCTCACTAGATTTGACTGACAGCAGCAGGAGCCAATGGCTCCCACTGCTACTTTCATGTCCAGTGAGGAGACAGAGATCAGCGTTGCTGCTCTCAGGCACAGCGGTGGATCGAGATCGGGCTCAGGTAAGAGGAAGCTGTTTACAGAAGGTTTTTTTTTTACCTTAAAGTGGTCGTAAAGGCTCAAGGTTTTTTACCTTCATTAATTTTTTCATTTTTTTTTTTGTGCGTGTACTCGAGAGAGGAGCCGGACTGCAGGAGTTGGGAGTAGGCAGGCCTCCCCCAGAGGCAATCTGCCACCTTTCTCCATGCCCCGGGTGGCAATGGTGGGTGTGTGAGGGGGTCCTCCCACACAGCCCACCCTACCTGCTCCGCTTTGAAGCCCAACGGGGCAGAGGGACTCCCTATAAGGGAGTGAGAGGATCTAGTCCGCTCAACCAGCCCCGTTAGTCCTTTGCCTCTCTTTTTTAGAGACCGCGTGGTCAAAGTGCGTGCATGTTAACCCAATTTCGAGTGCGTGTAAGTGTGGCGGTTTTTGTGGGAGGGGGGTGGGCGTACTAAGCGCAGGCTTACCTCGCATAGCACACCCACCGGGAGCCGGGCTGAGACCACCAAACTCAATTCACATGTAGCTGAGACCGGGATCCGAACCCCTAGCTGCAGAGGTGAATCGCTTGTAAGTGCAGTGCCAATCGCATTGAGCCACCGCAGCTTTTATGCATGAAGGTAAAAAACCTCCTGTGTGCAGCAGACCCCCCCAGCCCCCCTAATACTTACCTGAGCCCAGGCATGTACTGGTCATTGGGACTACAGGGAGTTTCCCGGTGGGCCGGTGGCTTAGTGGGCCGGTTTCAGTGATAGCCTGTCAAAGTAATGGCTGCACGGATTGCCCTCCACTTGATGCAGTGATGTGGGAAGGATGAGAAAAATACAGAGGAGGATAAGTGAAATAATAAAAGAGGTGAGCAAGGATTTCTTATGTTTTTTTGCACAATTGCGTATAGTTTATATACTGTTTTTATGCTTGGTTGCAAAATTAAAGTGGGCTGGTCTGGATGAAGTCCAGGGACAAATTTTTGTCTCAGTCCAGCCCTGCCTGAGCCCGATCTTCCTCCAGCAATGTGCACAAGAGCCTTGGCTGGGGAGTCTCGTTCCGCTTTGGCTGAGACAGCATTCTCTCCTGCTGCTGTCAATCACAGCCAGTGAGCCAATGAGGAGAGAGCGAGGGTAGGGCTGAGCCGCAGGAATGTAGGTCAGGCACTGGAACCAACAGAGACACTGGAAGCAGAGGCATAGTTAGGATGAGCAGAGGTTTATAACAACCAAGCAGCAGATGAACCTTTTCAGCATACAGAAGCAGGGTCAAGGTCCAGGCTAAGGTCTAGGACCAGATAGGCAGCAAAGATCCAAATCAGTGGGTAAAGTCAGTATGTGAACCAAGGTCAGTAGCAGGAGTTCAGAATATCACAAAGTCAGGAGGCAAGCTGATTTGAATACAAAATAACAAAAAGCAGGTAGTTTACTGGCCACAAGAGCTGCCGACCACTCAGCAACTTCTGTATGCTGTGCTTTAAAGTGGAGTTTCACCCATAAATATAACATTACATCAGTAGTTTTAAAAAAATGTCATTAGTCCTTTACGAAAAAAAAATATTTTTTTAGATGCCTTCAAAGTGTTGTTGCTAGGCAGAATAGTTAATCTTCCCACTTCCTGCACCTAGGTGCTTAATGCACCGCACAGACTCCTGGGAATGTAGTGGGTGTAACTTACCAGGAGTCTGTGCACTCCCCAGTCTCAAAGAATCATGTGACTTGGACAGCACAGGTGCTGAAACCTGATCTGACACTGCTTGTGCAGCACTGAGCATGTGCGAGATCTACAAGGCTGAAATCCAGGAAGTCATACAGTCTGGCTTCATGATGCCCACACTTAAGCTGGCCCCAGTCAATTTCTATTTTAAAAAGTGTCTAAATGCTGTAACAACCTAACAAAACGGACCTTAGTTTACAGACTAACTTTACTAGAATACATTAAGCTTGTGTATTACAGGGGTATTTATAAAAGTGAAATTGTGGGCGGAACTCCGCTTTAAATAGGGTGAGTGAGGCAAAAGCCAGTGTCAGATGCGTACACTCATTCATGCTGATGCACATTGGCATGAGCATGAGTGCACATTAAGATAACCCTACATATTGGTCCACCATCTTTGGGCACGGCCATGTACTCAGTCTTCCTGAAAAGTTATCCCCTTGCTTCTGATTCATGGCTTCAGGACCCCAAAAACCTATGCACATACTGACTTTCTGAAAGTCATATTTTGGGATGCCTAGGCACACCCCTACATGACAGCACTTGGATGATAGTAAGTTATGGGACCCTTTGGCACCATGCATTGTGTAACACAAAGAGGAGTGCCACACTTGTTCCCCAAAACCCAGAAATACTGGGTTTTTCAGGGTGTTGAAGTCTAGCTGGTGGGAGAGTGGTGACAAAAGAAGAGCATGATTTTATTTTTTGTGTGCCTGCTATGCAACTGCATTGTCATTTTAGTAATGGGAGAGTACAGAATCATTTTAACAGTTGGCTGCAGTGCCACCCAAAAGCACATATAAGAGCTTGCAGAGTCTGTGCACAGATATCTGAGTGAATTTATTAAAGCGGAGGTCCAGCTGTAAAAAGCACTGTAACTGCTAACTTTTAATAAGCACACTTACCTGTCCAGGGTGCCCGCAATGTCGGATCGGGTCCCGGCGCCGCCATTCGAAGTAAGGGAAACAGGCAGTGGAGCCTTTCAGCTTTACTGCCCGTTCCTACTGCGCATGCGCGAGTCGCGCGGCGCTTTGTGAATGGTTGGCTGTCTTCTGGGACACCCACATGTCCCAGAAGACAGCACACCCAAATATTCCAGAAGACAACGCAAGGAAGAGAAGACAGAAGATCACAGCGGAATAGGAAGTGGCAGATTAGGACGATCTGCCTAGCAACAGCCATTTCTGGTAAGCATAAGCATTTTTTTCACATTTTGAGTGGGACAGATCAGAGTGTGATAGACAAAGGTGATATTAAGTCAAATGTGTCAGTTTTTGCTTCTGCTTATACAGGTGGTTCTCAAAAAATTAGCATATTGTGATAAAGTTCATTATTTTCTGTAATGTACTGATAAACATTAGACTTTCATATATTTTAGATTCATTACACACAACTGAAGTAGTTCAAGCCTTTTTATTGTTTTAATATTGATGATTTTGGCATACAGCTCATGAAAACCCAAAATTCCTATCTCAAAAAATTAGCATATTATGAAAAGGTTCTCTAAACGAGCTCTTAACCTAATCATCTGAATCAACTAATTAACTCTAAACACCTGCAAAAGATTCCTGAGGCTTTTAAAAACTCCCAGCCTGGTTCATTACTCCAAACCGCAATCATGGGTAAGACTGCCGACCTGACTGCTGTCCAGAAGGCCATCATTGACACCCTCAAGCAAGAGGGTAAGACACAGAAAGAAATTTCTGAACGAATAGGCTGTTCCCAGAGTGCTGTATCAAGGCACCTCAGTGGGAAGTCTGTGGGAAGGAAAAAGTGTGGTAGAAAACGCTGCACAACGAGAAGAGGTGACCGGACCCTGAAGAAGATTGTGGAGAAGGACTGACTCCAGACCTTGGGGGACCTGCGGAAGCAGTGGACTGAGTCTGGAGTAGAAACATCCAGAGCCACCGTGTACAGGCGTGTGCAGGAAATGGGCTACAGGTGCCGCATTCCCCAGGTCAAGCCACTTTTGAACCAGAAACAGCGGCAGAAGCGCCTGACCTGGGCTACAGAGAAGCAACACTGGACTGTTGCTCAGTGGTCCAAAGTACTTTTTTCGGATGAAAGCAAATTTTGCATGTCATTCGGTAATCAAGGTGCCAGAGTATGGAGGAAGACTGGGGAGAGGGAAATGCCAAAATGCCTGAAGTCCAGTGTCAAGTACCCACAGTCAGTGATGGTCTGGGGTGCCATGTCAGCTGCTGGTGTTGGTCCACTGTGTTTTATCAAGGGCAGGGTGAATGCAGCTAGCTATCAGTAGATTTTGGAGCACTTCATGCTTCTATCTGCCGAAAAGGTTTATGGAGGTGAAGATTTCATTTTTCAGCACGACCTGGCACCTGCTCACAGTGCCAAGACCACTGGTAAATGGTTTACTGACCATGGTATTACTGTGCTCAATTGGCCTGCCATAGAGAATCTGTGGGATATTGGGAAGAGAAAGTTGAGAGACGCAAGACCCAACACTCTGGATGAGCTTAAGGCCGCTACCGAAGCATCCTGGGCCTCCATAACACCTCAGCAGTGCCACAGGCTGATTGCCTCCATGCCACGCCGCATTGAAGCAGTCATTTCTGCAAAAGGATTCCCGACCAAGTATTGAGTGCATAACTGAACATAATTATTTGAATATTAAATATTAAAAACACTTTTCTTTTATTAGTCGGATGAAATATGCTAATTTTTTGAGATAGGAATTTGGGGTTTTCATGAACTGTATGCCAAAATCATCAATATTAAAACAATAAAAAGGCTTGAACTACTTCAGTTGTGTGTAATGAATCTAAAATATATGAAAGTCTAATGTTTATCAGTACATTACAGAAAATAATGAACTTTATCACAATATGCTAATTTTTTGAGAACCACCTGTATGATGTACTTGTACAATGATACCTTTTAGTAAAAACTGCCAAATTTGTCTGAGGGTCACCTTTATTTATCACACATTAATCTTTCCCACTCTCCTGTTGCATTGAAATACATCAGGTTATTATTGTTCTAAAGTATGTTTACATCTAGTGGCAATTTAAAGCAACTACGACTCATGTGGTTTGGTATTTCCCTCTGCACTCCCCTTCCTGGTTAGTGCTAGTTAGTTCAGCCCCTGCTAGACCCTCCTTACATCCTTATTATTTTCCCTCAATCAGTATTAGTTATTCACAGAGACACTTCAAAAGACTGGAAAGTCATTCATTGCACTGTAATTACTAAAGTAAAATTGTATTGGATGCACCTTCTGTATCTTATTGAATAGTTAAGCTGCTTGGGGATGGTGCCAAGTCAGGAGATTACCACATTGTCTGCACAGACGGACTGTGGAGGTATGTTGATGCAGAAAGGGACTTTTGAAACTCAACACATGCCATTATAATGTAACAGAGCATTGTGGTAGGTTAAAGGTCAGAAAGACTAAACTTCCCCAATATGCTGGAAATTTGCTTTATCATTAATGAAAATTGAATAAAACACAATTCGGATGTTTTGAAATGTAAAATAATTTGATACAGTAGACAGCCATTTCCTGCACAATGGAAATGGATGGCTGTAGAATTAAAAGCTACAAAAGTCTGGAAAGGGCCATGAACTAAAAAAAAGTAATCAGTAAGCAGTTATTCTGATTCCTTATCTATTCCAGAATATTCTGGCATCAAATTAGATTTAAACCCTAACTGGATAACTTTTAGTTTGCTAAAGCATTGTGTACAGAGCTTTTTTTCTCAGAAAATAGGTGCAGGAACTCAACCATGACCCTGTTAAGATTTCACAAACAGTAGAAGGGTCTTAAAGGGGCATTGAATACCAGGATTGCATTACATACAGAGTGCAGAGTTCAGGAGGGTTACACACAGAGTGCAGAGCTGTCACTTGTAAATACAGACACCAGACTTCTGTGTTTACCAGTGATTGTGGTGAGCAGGCACCAAAGGGTCTGAGCCAGAGGTGGTGGAACTGAGTTCCCCCTGAAAAAAAGCCCTGATTGTGTATCATAAACAATTAAATGTTTTCCATAAAATACTGGTAAGTGGCAATGATGAACCCCTGTGTGTTGACACAGCTGTATGTACTCTTCATCAGGTTAGTATTGATCAAGTCTGTTATATCATAATGTAACCAAAAATGTACTGTGATTGCACCACTCTGGCACACCAGCAAGGAGTACAAACTAACGTATATAGCCACAAAAAATAAACTGACAAAGTGGCTCTGCCACAATACACGTGGAGCGTAAATTTGTTGGTTACCTACTTCTTTGACTGGCTAAGGCTACGTTCATAAAAGTGGCCAGGGGTGCATAGTTTCACTTTGCAGTGTGGTCATTTTAATTCAGCATATCCAGTTTGGCAAGTGGGGGCACTTGCCTAAGTCGCCCATTTAAAGTGTTTGTTACCCCAGCATTTTATATTTATGATATGTGCCTGCTGTACCATGTACTTGTATGAGAAAGTCTCCTGTTTTCTTTGTATCACTTGCTTCATGTGAAATCCTTGGTGTACCTGCCAGTCCCTCTGCTTACCTATTAAAAACTGACCACACTAAGTAGGAGATCTCACTGTGGTCAGTTCTCTAGTTATTCTGGAAACTCAGCATGTTCTCCTCCAATGATCAAACTTGTCCTGACACGCCTCCTCTGCACAGCCATTCACTGGAAAGCTCAGTGTGCTGTTGCTTCTTCTCCCTCAGCTCTTATGCAACTGAGAACAGAGGGAATGTGATCACTTATAAAAAGGGGAAGGGGAAATGTATTTATAATTTTTTTTTTATCTATACATACTGTACATGTTTTGCCTTTTGTTTCAGTTTTAAACGGAATGGGCTGTTTAACAAGGTGATCATTTAAAGTGGAGTTCCACCCAAAAAATTGAACTTCCACTTTTTGGAATCCTCCCCCCCCCTCCGGTGTCACATTTGGCACCTTTCAGGGCAAAAGGAGGGAGCAGATACCTGTGTAATACAGGTATTTGCTCCCACTTCTGGGCATAGATCCCCTCAGTGTTCAAGGTGACCTACGCCACTTACAGCGTCTACTCTGTCCTCCCCCATTGTCTTCTGCGAGACACAGGTCACAGAAGACAGCAGGGACAAGTAAGGAGGCACAACGCGACTCACACATGCGCAGTAGGGAACCCGGAAGTGAAGCCGCAAGGATGGCGGCGGCAGCAGCCGAGAGCTGACTGACAGATCAGCTTCGGCTGCCGACATCGCGGGCGCCCTGGACAAGTAAGTGTCCACATATTAAAAGTCAGCAGCTGCAGTATTTGTAGCTGCTGGCTTTTAAAAAAAAATTGTTCGGCGGACCTCCGCTTTAAAATCACTTTAAGTCACTGGGACCATGTCACAACTGCATGGCGCATGGTTGCAACATTCCATGGTGTGCAGGAAATAGCTGTCTACTGGCTGTCTACTGTATCAATTCCCCTTGGGATGAAAAAAAAAAGCTGTAAACCACCTCTGTTCCACTGCGGATCACTTCTTTTCAGAGGGTCCATAGAGCCTACTGCCCCTGTGAAAGAGACCTGAGACCTTGGTATAGACGTAGGTTACTGTTTACTATTTGTATACCATTATGATTAACAAATAGTTTTGTTTTTAAGTGTTTTAGTAGACTATGCTTTTTGTATTTTTGGATACTTAAGTGTTCTGCAATTGCATAAATAAACTGTTGATAATTTTTTTAATATAACACAAATGGTAGACTTTAAGGATACTAGACCTCACAGATGAGTTCCTTAAAGGGGTTGTAAAGGTTTGTTTTTTATTTTCTAAATAGGTTCCTTTAACCTCCCTGGCGGTACGATTATTTCAGAAAAAAGGTGCTGAAAGCGGTACCATTATTTGAAAGGAAATTTGGCGTTTTATACTGTAGGTCTGTAATTCTTAGGAATAACTCACTTAAATCTGACCAAACAAGAGTCTTGTAGGCATCCCCGGTATGACATTTTTTTAAAAACAAAATTATAAATTATAATATAATAAATAATTATAAATAATTATAACAAGTAATAATATAATTATAATAAAAATTATTCAATAATGTAATCAACTCAAAATCACTGAAATTTGCTCAGTTGCAGAATTGTCGCTGTCATTACTTTTATTTTTTTAATGAGGAATTTCCCCACAAATCGCTATCGCACAATTCTGCAAGTGATTATAATTTATTATCGCTGTTTTCTAGCTGCTCTAAAACCATTTTTGACATAAAGGGACACTTTTGGTTGCTATGGACAATCTACAGTTTGCAGGCAGAAAGAACTGTTTTTATTATATAAAAGTACATGTAGGACACTGGGCAGACCACTAGGGACGGGGGGGGGGGTGTATTTTTTACATACAGTACTGTAATCTATAAGATTACAGTATACTGTATGTAATGTGTTTGTTTACGTTTTTGAATTTGGCGCCGTTCTCTGCTCCCGTGCGTCGTAACGTCGCAGGGAACGGAGATCGGCGGCACAGGAGGACACTGTGTGAATCGAGCGAGGTCCCGCTCACTCACACAGCGCGGTGGCATCGCTGGATCCAGGGACAAGGTAAGTAACTTTGTCTGCTGCTGCAACGAGGCAAGCCCGAGTCTGACTCGGGGTTACCGCTTTTGGTATAAAAATCTCACCCCGAGTCAGACTCGGGAATACCGCTAGGAGGGTTAAGCTAGTGCATTGTTGGGTCACTTACCTTTTCCTTCGATTTAGAAATTAAAAAATGAAGCTTTACAACCCATTTAACTGTGTGAACATATAGGGCTGTCGTTTTTGTCCATAAAATACTCACTAAATCGGTTAGGGAAATTTACATTTGGACAATGCATTTGACACATGTGCAATGCATGTTAGCATATGACATTTATTTGAATGGGCTGCCAAATTCACCAAAATGCACAGAAAATGATGACCATTTTTAGCAATGCAGAGCACCTCAATGCATGGTTATTAATATTATTGTACAGGATTGATATAGCGCAGACAGTTTGCGCAGCGCTTACAACAGTAGGGCAGACAGTACAGTTACAATACAATTCAATACAGGAAGAATCATGCATTGTCATATATTGTGGAGTGCTGCACACATGTGATTTAGGGTGTCATTCAGAATGAATCATGTGTGATAGAACAATGTGAATCCGGCCTTAGTGTCCAAATGAATATTACTATGTAATGTTATTTTAGGTACGGGTGCAACCATTTCGCTCCACTCAGCCTTCTGCTATAGAACCAGAAAGTAAAACAGATGATGCCACTGATTTTCCACGCTTAATTATTTAGCAATGGCAACGTTGTTTAAAAAAAACAAACGTGAATTCTACATTGTTTCAGTCTGTTTGAACACTATGTTCTTCCTTTACATGGGACGTAATCAAAAGGGGGAGGTAATTTTTCTCATTATGTTAACTAATCCACCATAATCTTGCTTTGAACATTTCTGTTGATGGAACATCTAGAAACTGAACAAGACCAGATTCTCATTTGTATTTTCACAACGCACGATTCCCATGCTGTCCCCAATCCGCGTTGCTTAGTACAGCAAGTTCATAGACTGCAGTGAGACAGAGGAGAGACTATGAGGGTGGAAAGGTTGGTGCTCTCAGAGATCTGCATTCAGCGTTTGTGACCCTGAGCCCCATTACTATGTTACTGTGTTAACCTCCATTGTTAAGGTTAGCGTGCAAAAGAACAATGCAGCGTGAATACAGAAGGGAGTAAGTACTGTGAACTTGTGATGTCAGTTTGCAAGGTCTGGGATTGCATGACACACCAAGATCTGCTGGCTGTGACCTTCTACCTCTTGCTTTACATAGTATTCTGCAAAACGGTGATAAGGACTGGGCTGGACAAGCCTATTATTAATGTAACTGTTGAAGTCACATTAAACTGGAAACACTTTAAATGTTTCCTCTGTCGGATATAAGTAAAAGTAATCTCAATTGTAAAGAAACACAATTAACCACTTAAGACCCAGACCAAAATGCAGCTAAAGGACCCGGCCAGGTTTTGCGATTCGGCACTGTGTCGCTTTAACAGACAATTGCGCGGTCGTGCGACGTGGCTCCCAAACAAAATTGGCGTCCTTTTTTCCCACAAATTGAGATTTATTTTGGTGGTATCTGATCACCTCTGCGGTTTTTATTTTTTGCGCTATAAACAAAAATAGAGTGACAATTTTGAAAAAAATGCAATATTCTTTACTTTTTTCTATAAAAAATATCCCCAAAAAATATATAAAAAACATTTTTTTTTCCTCAGTTTAGGCCGATACGTATTCTTCTATCTATTTTTGGTAAAAAAAAAATCGCAATAAGCATTTATCGGTTGGTTTGCCCAAAATGTATAGCGTTTACAAAATAGGGGATAGTTTTATTGCATTTTTATAAAAAAATATTTTTTACTACTAATGGCGGCGATCAGCGATTTTTTTCGTGACTGCGACATTATGGCGGACACTTCGGACAATTTTGACACATTTTTGGGACCAATGTCATTTTCACAGCAAAAAATGCATTTAAAATGCATTGTTTACTGTGAAAATGACAGTTGCAGTTTGGGAGTTAACCACAAGGGGGCGCTGAAGGGGTTATGTGTGACCTCATGTGTGTTTACAACTGTATGGGGGTGTGGCTGTAGGTGTGATGTCATCGATTGTGAATCCCTATAAAAGGGATCGCACGATCGATGCCGCCGCCACAGTGAAGAACGGGGAAGCCGTGTTTACATACAGCTCTCCCCGTTCTTCAGCTCCGGGGACCGATCGCGGGACTCCAGCGGTGATCGGGTCCGCGGTCCCGGTCACGGAGCTTCGGACCGGGCCGCAGGCGTGCGCCCGCGTGACCTACGGCTGGGTACTAGCACAGGACGTACCTGTATGTGCATGTGCCCAGCCGTGCCATTCTGCCGACGTAAATGTGCAGGAGGTGGTCCTTAAGTGGTTAAAGTGTATTTTCTTACCTCTTCTATATTCTAAATCAGGGGTCTCCAAACTTTTCAAACAAAGGGCCAGTTTATTGTCCTTCAGACTTTAGGAGGGCCAGATTGTGGCCAGCGGGTGCAGAAAATGACCCAGGCCCAGCATGGGAGAATATAAATATGGCCTCAGGGTTGGTGGTCAGTAGGAGGAGGAGTAGGGCCCCTATCAGTAGGAGGAATAGTATCCCATCATTGATATCAGTAGAAGAAATAGTGCCCCCTTGTAGGTGTCAGTGGGAGGAATAGTGCCTCATATCAGTTGAAGGAATAGTGAAGGGCCACATCTGGCCCTCGGGCCGCAGTTTGAAGACCACTGGTCTAAATCATATAGACTCTGTAAAGGGTATTCAGGAAATTAGACAGTTTTGTAAATTTTATTTTATTATGGGCATACTTGATGTTGTAAGGAAAGGCTCTGCTTTGCAAATATGAATTGTTTATTATCTGTTAACCACTTTAACCACTTCAGGCACTTTCACTCCCCTTCCTTCCCAGGCCAATTTTCAGCTTTCAGCGCTCTCACAATTTCAATGACAATTGCGCGGTCATGCAACACTGTACCCAAATTAAATTTCTTTCATTTTGTTCACACTAATAGAACTTTCTTTTGATGGTATTTATTCAAGACTCCGTTTTTTATTTTTTACAATAGAAGCCAAAAAAGAGTGAACATTTTGAAAAAAAAAACATTATTTTCTCATTTTTATTTTAAAAGAAATCCAATAAAATCAGATTTTGTCATAAATTTAAGTCAAAATGTATTCTGCTACATGTCTTTGATAAATAAAATCCCATTAAGTGTATAGTAATTGGTTTGTGTGATCGAGGACAGATGTACGCAGATGATCATGTACAGATGTATGCAGATGATCAGGGACATATGTATGCAGATAATCATTGGGACATATGATTTTACTGGGACATATGTGGGGGACAGGTGTTTTTACTGTGTGGGGGCATGTGTGGGGACATGTGTGTGGTGACATGTGTGGTGTCACTATTTTGGTGACATGTGTGTGTTTACACTGTGTGGGAACATGTGTGGGGACACTGGGCCGGTTATTAGTGTGTAAAAAGATGTAAAAAAACAGCTCATACTCACTGATCACCGGCCGGCTGCAGCGATCTGCTCTCCTCACTGACAACTTCTGTTTGAGGAGAGCTGATTGTCTAGCAACCGGCTCGCTATTTACATCACACGAAGGCTGTGATTGGACACAGTCGTCATGTCATCTGGAGGGCCAATCACAGAGCCCTCCGGAGATGAGCCGTGTCCAGGTGACACAAGCGCATCGGGATCACGCCGTTGCGCAGGCAATTTGCTGAGCGATCCCCCTCCTTCTGAGGGACGTTTCTGAACGTCCACTCAGAAGAAGGAAGCACCAACCTGGCCGTATATGTGCAGTGGACGGGTGAGAGGTGGTTAAGGAGTATTTATTACTTGTTGTGAGTGTCACCTATCAATGACCACAAGTGCCACCTATCAATGCCCACCAGTGGTGCCAATCAGTGCCCCCTAGTAATGCTGCCTATCAGTGCCCATTATTGCCACTCATCAGTGACCATCACTGCCACCCATCAGTGCCCATCACTGCCACCTATCAGTGCCCATCACTGCCCCCTATCAGTGCCACCTATCAATTGTCAATGACATCTATTTGATGTCAAGGGTGTGTCTACTAAGCTGCTGGGAAGTGGGAAGAATAATCCCCATCATTGGTGTCGGTGAGATGAATAGTGCTCCATCTTTAGTGTCAGTGGGAGGAATAGTGTCTTGTATGGATGGGAGGAATAGTGTCTTGTATGGATGGGAGGAATAGTGTCTTGTATGGATGGGAGGAATAGTGTCTTGTATGGATGGGAGGAATAGTGTCTTGTATGGATGGGAGGAATAGTGTCTTGTATGGATGGGAGGAATAGTGTCTTGTATGGATGGGAGGAATAGTGCCCTAAGGGCCAGATAGAGGCAAGCAAAGGACAAAATCCAGGCTGTGGGCCACAGTTCGGAGACCACTGCCCTAGACTATGTACAGTACTTTAGAACTGCAGAGGAGATAATGAAGATGGATGACATGTGTGCGATTCCCATTATTAACTCAAATGTCATGGAAGATCTGGCAGACTGCACAACCACATAAAAAATTGTTACTACTATATTCATGCTGGTCCTGTGTATCTCAGTTTTTAATAGTTTTTATTAGGTGTCCCCTAGAACTATTCCAGGATGTACAGAAATGTTAACTCATGGATACCTGCTGTCTACCTCATTTCTTGTTAAATGGTGCACATAGATGTTGCCACAAATTGATATACTGTAAATACCAAACAAGCCCTCAATGAAGCAATAATTACATGAAAACCCCCATTTGAAAGGTAAAGAAATATACTGTGAAAAACTTTAAGGGGATCTCCAACCCAAGCTTTTGGGAAGGGTTAAAACCACTATTGGGTTTTTCTTACTGTGTTTCTGTGTTGGGAAAATTTCTGTTCTAGAGACATGAAAAAAACTAAGAAAATCTGTTGAACGTGTGGCGTAATCTAATCTTTGACAGTTGTCAGTGAAACAAGGGCCCCATTCACTGATTTCTCTTCATCTCTTGGTCCAGTGTTGTAACAAACTGTGGTGAACAGCAGGTGGCACTGTATCAGGTTATTGTGTATAGTTTTAAGTTTTTTGCAAAGGGCGTGGCCAAATCTTTTTGAATTTTTCTTGATGAACAAACTATTTATTATTATTTATTTCCAGTATATAAATAGCACAGACATATTACACAGTTCTTTACAGGACACAAAGATAAATACACATTAGTCCCAGCTGCCCAGTGGAGCTCACGTTTTAAAGCAGAATTTCTTTCCCACCCACCCAAGCCCCCATACACTTGTGCCTCTTTTTTTTCTTGTAGCGGCGCGCGGTCGTTATTCCAGACATGAATGACACTTGTGTAAGGACACATGAGCACTGCTCAGTCCTGGAGTACTGTGAGCCGGGCCTGTGTAATGATGCACCCCCTAGGGGTGTGTAAGCTGGATACACTGGAAATGCTCAGAAGAGGACCTCTATCAGTGGACCATGAGGAATTTGGAGACAGCACTGGAGTTTTAAAGGGTAATTACAACTTGCAAGTTGAGAAAATGATTTTGTTATATAAGGAGGGGGAACCGGACCCCAAAAGAAAAAAAATAAGCTGGAGCTCTGCTTTAAAGCCCAACCTGGGGAAACACGAGATTATCTCTAAACCCAGGATTGAGGGAGAAGGTGTGATAATCATTAAAAAAAATAATAATTAAAGAGGCTTCAATGGGAGGTAGATGTGACACTCCTAATTAAGTCTGCAAAAGGTGGCGCAACATAGATTTTGGGGGCAGGACAGAAACTCTTTCAGTTTTCTGTCATTCTAATTTTTATTTTATTTTTACATAAAAAAAGTAATCGTTAAATTGATGCTGAGTGGCGGTTTATTAGGTACGTTTTGTTTTGTTTATTGTATATCTCGAGCCCAGAGGCTCTGTTGTATATTTTTATAAATTAATATAAGAATTAAAAAAAGGCTTTAATGCCCAATGGGTCCCTATCCAATGGGAATTTAGATTAGGGATGTGCAGGAAAGAGCAAAAGGGAAAGAAGGGGGTGGAAGTATAGGAAGTAGTAAGTGATGTGGTAGGGAGGAAAAGGTGGGAAAAGTCAACCAAAATTGCAAGGAAAAGGTGAAAGGTAAAAGAAAAGTATGACTCGGCCCACAGTTTTTAACATTTTAGGAATTTTTTCATAGTGTCAGTCTGACCTGAGAAATCCTGTGCTTGACCTCCATGAAAAGTAGTGTCAGGAACTTCCAGGCTTAGCCTATAGCCTCGTACACACGACCGAGGAACTCGACGGGCGAAACACAACGTTTTCCTCATCAAGTTCCTTGTTAGGCTGTCAAGGAACTCGACAAGCCAATTTTCTCCATTCCCGTCAAGGAAATAGAGAACATGCTCTCTTTTTGGCTCGTCGATTTTCTCAACAGTTTCCTCGACGAAAATGTACACACGGCCGGTTTTCTCTGCAAAAAAATATCTCCCAGCAAGTTTCTTGCTGTTTTTTGCCGAGAAACTCGGTTGTGTGTACGAGGCCTATGGCTTTTGGCTTCTGTCAGAATATGAGTGGCCATCTTAAAGTGGAGTTCCACCCATAAATATAACATTACATCAGTAGTTTTAAAAAAATGTCATTAGTCCTTTACAAATTTTTTTTTTTTTTTTTAGATGCCTTCAAAGTGTTGTTGCTAGGCAGAATAGTTAATCTTCCCACTTCCTGCACCTAGGTGCTTAATGCTTCCTAACCTACACCGCACAGACTCCTGGGAATGTAGTGGGTGTAACTTTCCAGGAGTCTGTGCACTCCCCAGTCTCAAAGAATCATGTGACTTGGACAGCACAGGTGCTGAAACCTGATCTGACACTGCTTGTGCAGCACTGAGCATGTGCAAGATCTGCAAGGCTGAAATCCAGTAAGTCATACAGTCTGGCTTCATGATGCCCACACTTAAGATGGCCCCAGTCAATTTCTATTTTATAAAGTGTCTAAATGCTGTAACAACCTAACAAAACGGGCCTTAGTTTACAGACTAACTTTACTAGAATACATTAAGCTTATGTATTACAGGGGCATTTATATTTAAAAAGTGAAATTGTGGCCGGAACTCCGCTTTAAATGAGGTATTATCAAGGACATTACACCAAATTAAACTAACATTATTTTATTACAAATAACATCACAGAAAAATACTTTTCCCCCCAAAAAAGTCCCTCTTATATGGCTGTACTACACCCACAGAAGTAATGCAAACTTACACCAAAGAGATGTTAATCCATAAAGGAGGTGTGCTTATCAGCCAGACTTGACATGTTTCGTGGAAACCCGCTTCTTCAAGAGTATAATGACGGAGCAAAGTTCTACAACAAAGGATGGAGAAACAAATACCAACCATGAGTACATTTTAAAGATTGCCTAAAAGAGCAGTGAAATTATAAGGGTAAAGTAAGGGGTTGCCCCCTTTACTTTTTAACAATATATTTGTGTTTCAGGATGTAGGTACCTCAATACCAGGTCAAACACCCATCAATACTGAGCAGTTGAATTTCTGTATTAAATTAGGTATTGGTAAAGGCTTACAGTTTTTTGTTAAGCATCAGCGCTGGACCTTTAGATGGTCCCACCGGATGTGCCAGTACGAACCGTTGGCACACCATTGGAAGCCAAGTTGCGAATATGCTGAGACAGCAGGAGAAATACTTAAAGACACCAGAAAATAAGTATACATTTTGAGTTAAATATACAGATTTGTATGGTCTCCCTTCAGTAGCGACCTGTATGGGAGACAATATAGTCAGCATCCTTGCAGGACAGTATACTGTATTTGTTTCATCCTGACCAGAATTACAGCCTTGTATTGAGATATGAACAGTTAAAGCAGTATTAACTACTTGCCGACCAGCCAGCGGCAGGTCGGCTCCCCTGCGCGAGAGCCCGTAGCTATACATCGGGCTCTCGAAGTGGCCCCCGCTCGCCCCTGACTCCCGTGCGTGTGCCCGGCAGGCGCGATCGCCGCCGGGCACCCGCGATTGCTCGTTACAGAGCGAGGACCATGAGCTGTGTGTGTAAACACACAGCTCCCGGTCCTGTCAGGGGAGAAATGCATGACTGTCTGTTCATACAATGTATGAACAGCGATCAGTCATTTCCCCTAGTGAGGCCACCCCCTACAGTTAGAACACACCCAGGGAACATACTTAACCCTTTCCCCGCCCCCTAGTGTTAACCCCTTCCCTGCCAGTGGCATTTTTATAGTTATCCAATGCATTTTTATAGCACTGATCGCTATAAAAATGCCAATGGTCCCAAAAATGTGTCAAAAGTGTCCGAAGTGTCCGCCATAATGTCGCAGTACCGAAAAAAATATTAATAAAAATGCCATAAAACTACCCCATATATTTTTGGGGGATATTTATTATAGCAAAAAGTAAAAAAATATAATATTTTTTTTCAAAATTGTCGCCTCTATTTTTGTTTATAGCGCAAAAACTAAAAACCGCAGAGGTGATCAAATACCACCAAAAGAAAGCTCTATTTGTGGGGAAAAAAGGATGCCAGTTTTGTTTGGAAGCCACGTCGCACGACCACGCAATTGTTAGTTAAAGCAAAGCAGTGCCGAATCGCAAAAAGTGCTCTGGTCTTTGACCAGCAATATGGTCCGGGGGTTAAGTGGTTAAACCAACAACTTAATATATTGCAGCTTACCAATCATTAGATGTGGTGGTTGCATCCATTTTCTTTTTAGAATTTTTTCTCTCTCTGTTTTCACCTGGTGATCTGGCCAGTAACACACCTCCTGTATTGGTGAGACACAACTGTGGATGAAGGAGCACAGGGGGCACCTTTAATAAGCAGCATTGCCAGTCTGGGGTAGGTGAGGGTTAGATGCACCAGCAGATTTAGATACACTAAAAATATGAAGAAAAACTCCAGCTAACACTTGTTTAGCAGTTACAGCAACAGATAGATCATTGTAAGCACCCGTCAATGTTAAATGGTTTTGTTGAAAAACAACAGACTTACTGGCAGGATCACCAGTTGAGGGTAAAAGAAAGAAACCCTAAAAAATCAAATGAATGCAGCCATCACATCTAATGATTGATAAGCTGCAAAATAATAAATGTTTGTTTTTGGGTTTAAAAAACATTGCTTTGAGGAAGTGGTTGTTCCGGGGTGAAGCCTGCACCCGTTTTTTAGACCTGGCGGTCAGCTTTCTAGTGATAACAACCACTGCGGCTCAGCAGCTGTTCGGCCATTATCACAAGACGCGGGAGGGGATGTCTTCCCCCCTCCCGCTGCCGCTCCGCTTGGATTTCCTGTCCCACCGGGAGACCTGAGCGACCAGCAGGCACTTGAACAAAGCCAGAATTGGCTTCCATCGGGACTCCGATGTGAAAAACCCAGAAGCGACGTCATTTACCCAGCTGCCAATGGTGCCAATTTTATATAAAAAGTCAGTATTCCAAAATGCAGATTTTAGGATTTTGAATACTATTAAGTGCAAAGGAGGGATTTAGGGTCTTTTAGAACCCAGATCTCTCAATAAAGAGTACCTGTCACTGCCTATTACTGTCACAAGGGATGTTTACATTCCTTGTAACAGCAAGAAAAGTGATCCGATTTTTTTTAAAGGGACAGTGTAAAAAATCGAAATAAAAAAAGAATTAAGAAAAAGAATTAACATTAATTAACATTTTTAAAGCGCCCCCATCCCCGCATGCTCGCGACCAAATAAAACGCATATGGAAGTCGTGCCCGCAAATGTAAACGGTGTTCAAATCACACATGTGAGGTATAGCCGCGAACGTCAGAGCAAGAGAAATAATTCTAGCAAAAGACCTCCTCTGTAACACTAAACAGGTAAACGTTAAAAATTTTGAAAAGTTGCATATGGAGATTTGATACGAGTGTGCACAATTTTAAACTATAACATGTTAGGTATATATTTACTTGGCGTAACATTATCTTTCACAATATACAAAAAAAATCGGGCTACAGGCCCTCAGAGGTGAATCACCGAACCCCCAGGCAGATTGAACAAATCGCACTCACCCCCAGAACTCTCCGGACCGATATGGAGAGCCTGTACCGGGAAACACTGCCAACCGACGGCGGATGTCCATGATCGCGAGCCCCCCCCCCCCACTCCCCCCCCCTACCCCATTCCCTCTTCAACTCTATACTCTTACTCCCTCTCTCTCTTTTTCCAGCTGGACTGCTCACTGAGCAGAGCCCGCAATCTTTCCTCTGTTCTCTAGACTCATTTCGCTCCTAGAAAACGAGAAAAAGCGGGAGGCTGAGCCACGAATCCATGATATAATGTTGTAAGAAGCATCACAAGAATACTGTTGAGATGCATGTTTACTTTATGCTGTTAACGTTATATGCGCCTGTTAGCATCAGCAGATGCACTGTTTGTATTGTGGTCCGTGTGGACCGGCCTCATGTGGTATATAAATAAACAATTTAAAAAAAAAAAAAATCGGGCTAACTTTACTGTTTAGTTCTTTTAATTCAGTAAAGTGTATTTTTTCCCCAAAATATGCATTTGAAAGACCACTGCGCAAATTCCTGTGTGACATAAAATATTGCAATGACATTTTATTCTCCAGAATCTTTGCTAAAAAATATATAGATAAATATATAAATCTATATATATAGATATATATATATATATATATATATATATATATATATATATATATATTTACAGTAAAACCTTGGTTTGAGAGTAACTTGGTTTGAGAGCATTTTGCAAGACAAGCAACATTTTTTAATACATTTTGACTTGATATACAAGCGATGTCTTGATATAAAAGTAGCTTCATTTCACAACTGAGTATAAAAGAGAAGAGAGGCGCCTCTAGGTGTAGCAATATGGTTACATTTATTGAATGTACAACATTTAGCAACATATTGCTACACTAAGGCCGCATACACACGATCGATTAAACCGATGAGAACAGTCTGATGGACCGTTTTCATCGGTCCAAACCGATCGTGTGTGGGGGCCATCGGTTAAAAAAAAGCCAACTTGTTTTAAATTTAACTGATGGATTCCTAACTGATAGAAAAAAAACGATTGCTAGTAGGCACGACCATCGGTTAAAAATCCACGCATGCTCAGACTAAATTAGGGGACAGGAGCGCTTGTTCTGGTAAAACTAGCGGTCGTTATGGAGATAGCACATTCATCACACTGTAACAGACAGAAAAGCGTGAAATGTCTTTTACTAACACAAAATCAGCTAAAGCAGCCCCAAGGGTGGCACCATTGGATTTGAACTTCCCCTTTATAGTGCCGTCGTACGTAGTTTACGTGTCCGCGTTCTGACACAATCGGTTTTTTAACCGATGGTGTGTAGGCGCGACTGACCATCAGTCAGCTTCATCGCTTAACCGATGGAAAAATCCATCAGACCCTTCTCATCGGATGGACCGATCGTGTGTATGCGGCATTAGAGGCGCCTCTCTTCACTTTTATACTCTGTAGCTCCTGCTGGATTTTGCTTCTAATCCCCCTGTGGAGGCTTCCATTTGTGGATGGACATTTTATGGTTACACAACCTGGTCACATTGCTATAATCTTGTTATATGGACTATAAACTGAAGGACCTATGAATATATGGTTGTGGAACGAATCATCTGAGTTTCCATTATTTCTTATGGGGAAATTTGCTTTGATATACAAGTGCTTTGGATTACAAGCATGGTTCTGGAACAAATTATGCTTACAATCCAAGGTTTTACTATATATATATATATATATATATATATATATATATATATATATATATATATATATATATATATATAATGTTTGAGGTTTCTACGTAATTTTCTAGCAAAAAATACTGATTTTAACTTGTAAGCAATGGGCCAGATCCACATACATCTGCGCCGGTGCAGCGTACTTTTGTTTTGTTTGAATCCACAGCGAATCCGCGCCGTAAGTTACGGCGGCGTAGTGTATCTGTTGCGGCGTAAGGGCGCGGAATTGTAAATGGAAGTGATGGGGACGTGTTTTATGTTAATACGTCGCGGCCTGACGTAAACAACGTTTTTTTGGAACTGCGCATGCGCCGTCCCTGGGGGTATCCCAGTGCGCATGCTCGAAATTAAACCAGAACCAGCCAATGCTTACGACGGTGACGTCATTCTACGCAAATTCCTATTCGCGAACGACTTACGCAAACGACGCAACAAATTCAAAATAGTATGTGGGAAGGACGGCCATACTTAACATTGAGTACGCCTCAGAACAGCAGCTTTAACTATACGCCGGAAAAAGCCAGATGCAAACGACAGAAAAAAAAGCGTCGGGCCGATGAACGTTCGTGGATCGCCGTAAATAGCTAATTTGCATACTCGACGCGGATTTCGACGGAAACGCCACCTAGCGGCCGCCGAAAAATTGCATCTAAGAACCGAAGGCGTACGAAGACGTACGCCTGTCGGATCCAGCCGCGATGCCGTCGTATCTTGTTTTGAGGATTCAAAACAAAGATACGACGTGGGAATTTTGAAATTACACCGGCGTATCAATAGATACGCCGGTGTAATTTCTTTGTGGATCTGCCCCAATAAGTGGTAGAAATAGGCTTGGTGCAGAAGTGAGTGAGTGAGTGAATAACTTGTATAGCGCTACAAATGCGAACTGAATCGCCTCAAGTGGTTAAATTGAATTGATATTATTATTTTATACAATGTCAGCCATTAACAACAGGAAAAAGAAGCAACAATGCTTCAAGCTAAATACAAACAAAGGTCCATAAAATTCTCCTTTTGAAAGACATGGCATGGAAAAGGGAACCTCTGCGAGAAGATTAACAGCAAGCAGCCACTTCTGAGAGCCAACAGATCTGAACATAAAAAGGTTTTCTTTCTAGAAATTGATGATCTGAGGCATTTTTAATGCTTCGACCTGGGGGGTGCACGTTAACTAAAACCAAGCGGATTACAGGCTCCAGGCTCTGGCTCCTTTCCTCTGCCTTTCTGTCTGAGGGAGCTGCTGTCTTTGGTCCTGAAAGTGTTTGAAGTTTGTGAATGTGTTATGAGAAGATTCCAATGTGACAGTGAGCTCATATTATTAGCCCAAGAGCCAAATTCTAATTAAACAGGATATGTTTAATGTGTTTATTTCTATCGTGCTGGCAGCAGGTGGAGGCACATACACTCAGCTACTCATTATGGGAAAGAACAGACTTCTGTGTGTTATCATGAGAAAACAGCTACAATTACGGAGCAGAAATTACTGAACAATTAAAGAAAAACTGTACTGAGAAAAAAAAAGTAGGCTGCCGTTGTTGATCTCTCCCGTTGAAAATGCTAGTTGCCTGGCTTCTTGTTGTCTCAAAGGTTTCAATATTTTCAGATTCTCTTGGCTAGATTCACAAAGAGTTACGCCGGCGTATCAGTAGATACGCCGTCGTAACTCGGAGTCTAAGCCGTCGTATGTTTAAGTGTATTCTCAAACTGAGATACACTTAAACCTATCTAAGATACGACGGCCTGCGCCGTCGTATCTTAGCTGTCTAGTTCCGCCGGCCGCTAGGGGCGTGAACGCTGATTTACGTCTAGAATGCGTAAATCAGCGAGATACGCCGATTCACGAACGTACGCTTGCCCGTCGCAGTAAAGATACGCTGTTTATGTAAGGCGATTCCCGGCGTAAAGTTAGTCGAACAAATAGCTGGACTAGTCAATGTTAAAGTGGAGGTTCACCCGAAAAGTTAATTTTTAACATTAGATTGATGCTCATTTTGTCAAGGGGAATCGGGTAGTTTTTTTTAAAATCGAAGCAGTACTTACCGTTTTAGGGAGCGATCTTCTCTGCCGCTTCCGGGTATGGGCTGCGGGACTGGGCCTTCCTATTTGATTGACAGGCTTCCGACGGTCGCATCTATCGCGTCACGATTTTCCGAAAGTAGGCGAACGTCGGTGCGCAGGCGCCGTATAGAGCCGCACCGACGTTCGGCTTCTTTCGGCTACTCGTGACGCGATGTATGCGACCGTTGGAAGCCTGTCGGAAGCCTGTCAATCAAATAGGAACGCCCAGTCCCAAAGAGCATACCCAGAAGCGGCGGAGAAGATCTATCTCTAAAACGGTAAGTACGGCTTCGATTTAAAAAAAAACTACCCGATTCCCCTTGACAAAATGAGCATCAATCTAAGGTTGAAAAAAAAATTCGGGTAAACTCCCGCTTTAAGTATGGCCGTCGTTCCCGCGTCGAAATTTGAAAAATTTGAAAAATGTACGTTGTTTGCGTAAGTCATCCGTGAATGGGGCTGGACGTAATTTACGTTCACGTCGAAACCAATACGTCCTTGCGGCGTACTTTGGAGCAATGCACACTGTGATATGTCCACGGACGGTGCATGCGCCGCTCGTAAAAAACGTCAATCACGTCGGGTCACAAGTAATTTACATAAAACACGCCCCCTCATCCTCATTTGAATTAGGCGCGCTTACCCCGGCCCATTAACGATACACCGCCGTAACTTAGGAGGCAAGTGCTTTGTGAATACAGCACTTGCCTTTCTGTCTTACGGCGGCGTAGCGTAAATACGATACGCTACGCCGCCTCAGAGATGCGCCCAGCTACCTAAATCTAGCTATCTGACTATAAACATCTTTACAAAGCAGGAGTACCGACTTTTGAATTCTCTTGCAGTTTACTTGGGTCAGTAACTCTATTGAAGGTATAAAATTAGCAGGAATTAATCATTTGGATTTTCAGAAGGAGACCACAGCTTAAACCATAAGGCCCGTACACGCGAAACGAAAATCGGAAGTAAAATTTCGTCCGAAAAAATCTGCCGATTTTCGAATCGTTAGTACGGTGCTTTCAACAGCTGATTCCGGTTTTTCGTACAATAGTGCAGACTATAAAACTTTTGTTGTACGCAAACTCGACGTAAGATTTTTGTTTAATTAAAGCGGAGGTTCACCCTCAAGAGACACTGGCCCGGATTCAGATAGAGATACGATGGCGTATCTCCTGATACGCCGTCGTATCTCTGAGTTCCGTCGGTCGGATCTATGTGGCTGATTCATAGAATCAGTTACGCATAGATCTCCCTAAGATCCGACAGGTGTAAGTGACTTACACCGTCGGATCTTAGGCTGCAATTCCCGGCCGGCCGCTAGGTGGCGTTTCGTTTTCACACGCGACGAATATGCAAATGAGGATCTCCGCCGATTCAGAAACGAACGCCCGCCCGTCGCTTTTTTTTTACGTCGCTTGCGTTCGGCTTTTTCCGGCGTATAGTTACCCCTGCTATGTGAGGGGTATCCTATGTTAAGTATGGCCGTCGTTTCCGCGCCGAGTTTTGAATCTTTACGTCGTTTGCGTACGTCGATTCAGAAAAGAGCCGGACGCAAGTTACGCTCACGCCGAAACCAATGACGTCCTAGCGACGTCGTTTGGAGCAATTCACGCAAATTTAGCCGGCGGCGCATTCGCAGTTCGATCGACGCGGGGACGCGCCTGATTTAAATAGTAAACTCCCCCTAGCCGCGGAATTTGAATTCCGCCGAGGGATTTACGATCCGCCGGCGCAACTTTAGAGGCAAGTGCTTTCTGAATACAGCACTTTCCTCAAAAACTTGCGCGGGCGGATCGTAAATCAGATAGATTACGCGGATCTAAAGACTTGCTAATCTATCTGAATCAACCCCACTTTATCGAATTAAGACCATCACATTGAATACATTTATAGTCCGCTGTTAATTTTTTTTTTAAACAATTACAGTACCTTTATTCACCTCGGATTAACAGGCACTTCCGGGTATCCTTCCCGCGGCAGTGGGCGTGTCATTTTCTGGGACTCCATCGCAAAGTCTCCTGGGAGCACAGCGTCATGCTTCCCAGGAGAGGAGTCATTAGGCAGATTCTCTCGATATCGCGGGAATTCACGCATCACGTGACCCGTGAAGCAGGTCACCTGATGAGGGCGGTTCGAATTCCGCCATTTTATTTGCTGGCAACTAGGTAGATCGTGCCACCGCATCCCTGAAGGATTTGCTTGTGGGCTTCAGAGTGCCCACAAGCAAGATAGAAGCCTCCAGGAATTATTTTTATAAGTTATCTGGCCTAGGTGGCCTACGAAATAAGGACACGTAAGTATACACTTAAATATGGGATGAGCAGCAGATGCATATAAAAAAAAAACATATTCCCGCGGAACCCCCGCTTTAATACGGTTTTCATAAGAGCGAGACTACGCATATTCAGAAATTAAAGAACACATACAAAACAATTTAACACATCACTTCTGAAGTTGTATTTTGTCGTACAAAAATGTTGTATGGTGAGCAACCTCTTCACGTTGGACATGAGACTAGCATGGCACAAAAAACGGACGAACAAGGTTTTAGGATGCTCAATTCTTCAGTGCAATAAAGTCATTTTTGGAACACAATTTATGTTTATCATAGGCATGGGTGTGCTGAATGGAGCAGATTCTCCCTGCTGCCCAGAACGCCTGTGCCCAACCACCCCAGCTAACCTCCTTTGCTCTCCCGCCGCCAGCTGCTGCACACAGGGGGATATTTCAGGAAGGAGAGTGGGGAAGGAGCCAATAAATGTGTCATTTACCAGCCCCTTTCTTTTCTGAATCAACACAGTAAGTGATCAGTGCTGATCACTCACTGTGTTTATTCATAACTAAATCATGGTAAACTTACTATGCTTCAGTTTGTGAAGGAACAGAAAGACACTCAGCACAGAGCACTTCCCATATATTCGCTGTTCTGTGCAGCTGAGGCTGCAGAAAAAGGGACTGGGGAGTTTCTGTTCTCTGTCTCTTTTTCTGTTTAAAAAGTAAGAAATCAGAGGTTTGCACATCTGGACCTCAGGTGACATTATCACCCCTCAGCATACCAGTATACTAAAAGCATGTTTTATTATATAAATGTGAGTGTAAATGTACCTGGAGTCTGAGTTGCAATGAAACCTTTTATAAAACGTTATCATGCTATTGCACGCCTCTGTTGTTTTCAGCATGTGATATATATGAGGAGGCTAATGAAATACCAGGAGGAAGTAGTGGCTTTTGACCTGCGCTATTACCAAGAGGTAGAAGTGATCTGAGGGGGCAGATCCACAAAAGGATTACGCCGGCGTATCTACTGATACGCCAGCGTAATTTTAAATTTCCCGCGTCGTATCTTTGTTTTGTATCCACAAAACAAGATACGACGGCATCTGGGATCGATCCGACAGGCGTACGTCTTAGTACGCCGTCGGATCTAAGCTGCAATTTTTCGGCGGCCGCTAGGTGGCGATCCCGTCGAAATCCGCGTCGAGTATGCAAATTAGCTAGTTACGGCAATCCACGAACGTACGTCGGCCCGGCGCATTTTTTTTACGTAGTTTTCGTTCGGCTTTTTCCGGCGTATAGTTAAAGGTGCTATATGGTGGCGTACTCAATGTTAAGTACAATTTTGAAATTTTTACGTCGTTTGCGTACGTTGTTCGCGAATAGGAATTTGCGTAGAATGACGTCACCGTCGCAAGCATTGGCTTGTTCCGGTTAAATTTCGAGCATGCGCACTGGGATACCCCCAGGGACGGCGCATGCGCAGTTAAAAAAAGCGTTGTTTACGTCGGGTCACGACGTATTTACATAAAACACGCCCCCATTACATCCATTTGAATTCAGCGCCCTTTCGCCGCAAGAGATACACTACGCCGCCATAACTTACGGTGCGAATTCGTTGAGGGTTCAAAACAAAAAAAAGAAAGTTACAGCGGCGTAGTGTATCTTAGATACGCTACGCCCGGCGCACTAATGCGCCGTTGTACGTGGATCTACCCCGAGATCTTTATTTTAGTTAAATAGCCGCCATAAGAAAAGGGAATCACAGGAGGATCTTTCAAGCTGTTGATATTAACTGCAGGCTTATTTATAAAGGCAAGGGCACACCTGGTGGAGGGCGTGTGCAATGAAGACCCTATCATCACCTGTTTTATGCTGCTGTAATTCCTGCTGTCAACGCTACCATTGGTCGGAACTTATGGACAATATTGAATGAATATCCTCCTGCGCTGCCCAATGTGGATTTCTGGTGGTCTTTATAATTAAGATGCTGTTGCAAACACAAATGTGTTCCCACAATGTGATACAAATAAATAAATGAGTGTGTTGCACTGCAAATAGTCACAATCATAGGGTGCAAACAACACATACATACAACACAGTGTAACTGTTGAACACCAACCTAATAACACAAATCATAATATCAAGTGCCATCCGCAATGCAATAAAGGATAAAACAATCAGTTTAGCAACAAATTCTGTACATAAAGAGTGAGTATCACAGGTGCTCAATGTCCATCACATTTAATTTGTACTTCTTGGGCCAGATTCTCGTACATCCGCGTATCTTTGCGTGGGCGTAACGTATCCGATTTACGTTACACCTCCGCAACTTAGACGGGCAAGTGCTGTATTCTCAAAGCACTTGCTCCGTAAGTTGCGGCGGCGTAGCGTAAATCGCCTGGCGTAAGCCTGCCTAATTCAAATGTGGGACAAGGGTTTTTTTTTTATGTTAATGTTCTGTGACCCAACGGGATTGAAGTTTTTCACGAACGGCGCATGCGCCGTCCGTGGAAATCTCCCAGTGTGCATTGCTCCTAATACGCCGCACGGACGTAATGGTTTTGACGTGACCGTAAATTACGTCCAGCCCCATTCACGGACGAGTTACGCAAACGACGTAACATTTTCAAATTTCGGCGCGGAACTACGGCCATACTTAACATTGGTACGCCGCACTTACGCCACCATATAGCAGGGGTAACTTTACGCCGGGAAAAGCCTAACGTAAACAGCGTAACTGTACTGCGTTGGCCGGGCGTACGTTCGGGAATTCGCGTATCTAGCTGATTTACATATTTCGACGCGTAAATCAGCGTACACGCCCCTACCGGCCAGCGTAAATATGCAGTTACGATCCGACAGCGTAAGAGACTTACGCCTGTCGGATCTAAGGGAAATCTTTGCGTAACTGATTCTAAGGCCTTGTACTCACGAGCAGACATGTCCGATGAAACCGGTCCGCGGACCGTTTTCATCGGACATGTCTGCCCGGGGACTTCTGTTCGATGGCTGTACACACCATCGAACAGAAGTCCGCGCGTAAACAATACGCGGGGCGTGTCCGCGGTGTCGCCGCGTCGATGACGCGGTGTCGCCGCGACAATGACGCAGCGACGTGGGCGGGCCTGCCTTTTAAATGCTTCCACGCATGCGTCGAAGTCATTCGACGCATGCGAGGGATGGCGGGCGGCCGGATATGTACGGTAGGTCTGTACAGACGACCGTACATGTCCGGGCGGACAGGTTTCCAGCGGACTGTTTTAAAGCAAGTCCAGGAAACAGTTGTCCGCTGGAAACCTGTCCGATCCGCCCGAAAATGGTCCGCTCGGGCCTACACACGGCCAAACATGTCTGCTGAAACTGGTCCGCGGACCAGTTTCAGCAGACATGTTTGGTCGTGAGTACGGGGCCTAAGAATCAAGCGCATAGATACGACGGCGCAACTCGGAGATACGCCGGTGTATCTCTTTTGAGAATCTGGCCCCTTGTGTACTGAAAATCCCACGCCTTGTGCATTAATCAAAGTGCCTCTGAAATAGATCTACTCGTGACACCTCAGTGTTCTCTAAACGCACACGTTCCAATTAATAGTATGTGCAGAGTGACATTCACCCATCTATTTGTGGTTGTATTAAAGGGTAAGGACATCCTGTCCACCAGGTACCCTCTGATCATTTCTCCTAATATTCACAATATCCGTGGTACTGGTCCCTTTAACATTTTTGATGTTTGTGTCGTTTTTAAGCATGGGGGGAAGAAAGAGAGCCATCCATGATGATCAGTTAAACCAATATTAATAACGTAAAAATATGCACTTACACGATAAAATATATTAAAAAGCCTTTAAACGAAGACATCAGGGTTAACACCCTCCTATGTCACTTCCGGTCCGTGTTTGCCATCGCCATGCCCTACGCCTTAAAGCACCGCCACATGACTTCATCAGGGGGATTCTCCAGATGAAGTCACGTGATGGTGACGTAACCTATGGACAGACTTAACAAAAAAAGAGCAGGAAGAAAAGAATAACAGTGTTGTAGGGTGAATAGGTATAACAGTGTTGTAGGGAGACCAGGTATTTGAACATTTAGGGAAAAATGCTGACATTGTTAAAGTGGAGGTTCACCCAAAAAGTTAATTTTTAACATTAGATTGAGGCTCATTTTGTCTAGGGGAATCGGGTGTTTTTTTTAAATCGAAGCAGTACTTACCGTTTTAGAGAGCGATCTTCTCCGCCACTTCCGGGTATGGGCTGCGGGACTGGGCATTCCTATTTGATTGACAGGCTTCCGACAGGCTTCCGACGGTCGCATACATCGCGTCACGATTTTCCGAAAGTAGCCGAACGTCGGTGCACAGGCGCCGTATAGAGCCGCACCAACGTTCGGCTTCTTTCGGCTACTCGTGACGCGATGTATGCGACCGTCGGAAGCCTGTCGGAAGCCTGTCAATCAAATAGGAACGCCCAGTCCCGAAGACCATACCTGGAAGCGGCGGAGAAGATCGTTCTCTAAAACGGTAAGTACTGCTTCGATTTTAAAAAAAACACCCGATTCCCCTTGACAAAATGAGCATCAATCTTATGTTAAAAAAAAAAATTCGGGTGAACTCCCGCTTTAAGAAAAAAAATCTGATTTGTTTTTTTGCATTTACATACGCTATAAGACTTCTTTCAGAAGACTCAGGGTCTTAATAGTCTCCTTATTTGTTCTTTTATGACCATGCAGAGAAGTATAGTAAATGTATGATATCTTATAGGTTTTAGCCAACTGCCTAACAGATGATGAGTGATTAAAACCTTGGCTGGGTGGCAATGCTGTATCTTGGCCTAGGCCAACAAGGCCCAGGCCTAGGGCAGCACTTTGCAGGGGGGCAGCACCAAAAGAGTCCCGTGGCTTGCTCTACACTTTTAGCGTAGCTTTTAGCGTAGCGCCACTCTTGGGGCGGACTGGGCCGGGAGGCAAATCAGTCTAGTGCCCCCATAAAGTGGCCACACTACTGCCGGTATAATAATACTGGCAGAGCCACCATCAGGGGTGATGGACAGCCCATACACATGGAGAAGGCTAGGGCAGCAGACCCCAACCAATGCGTTGTTGTATGTGTGTGTGGGGGGGGCTTTGCGTTGCTTCTAGTTTTGACTGTCCTATCATAACAGTGGATCTCCCACCTGGGTTCTCGGCTAGAGAAAGACAGATGCCATGTCGGGAGGCTAAAAACTGTCAAAAAGTGTCAGCTGAAAGGCTCCATAGCAAAACAGGAAGTCAGAGTAAATCCCTGCAAATTAAGGGACTCTACTGCCCCCCCAAGGCCCTCAGAACTAGTGTCCCCAATGGAAAATGTCAGGGTGGGTCTTAAATGGGGGTGTGGCCTTGACAGGAAGGGGTGGGTCATATTTAAATTAGGGGGTGCACGAGTTTAGTCAGGCCTAGGGCAGCCCAAATCCTAAATACACCACTGCTGGGTGGGTTGGTACAGTGCAGAAGCTGATGACTTTTATACCTCAGAACAGTTTCAGTGCAGGGTTTTCATACAATTTTCCCACCTTCCCATTGAGGATTTCTGGGCTTGGATCTCCTCCAAGATCCAGAACATGCTCTTATCTCTTCTATGCATAGCAATCTGCTGAATAGTGTTTTAATAAGAGTTGTCCAAAGTGCATTAGACTTTTCCTGGTGTTCAATTACCTTTTTAATTATGGCCTCAATAGGGCTAAAATCTATATACAGAAAAGTGCCTGCATTGGCCACTGAAATCAGCTGAATGCGTGTGCTAGAGAAATAAAAGCTGTAATTTGATAGGTTGCTAAGGTAAAACAGATGTTCTTTCTTCCTTTTTAAAAATGAGTCCCGAATGTGTTCAATTTCTTTACTGCATGCCACTTGCGGCTCAACCAGCTTATATAAATAAGTGTAATGGATGTCAGGTATAATCTACGTAAACCATTTCCACAACTAAATACTTTTTAAAGCATTTGATTACATTTGTAATGTTTTACCCCTATTTAAAGGGCATGTACAGTCATAACTCGTTTTGTTAGTTGTGAATAGGTTTGGGAAGGATTAGAACCTTGTCTGGTTTTAACCTGTCCAGGGTCCGTTAAATAGGTTTCCCTTCGCTTTCAGTCATAAGAACCATAGTTTCAACAGCAAGGCATATAGAAATACCAAACCCTTTTTTTGTGTTAAAGCGGAGTTCCACCCTAAAAATTTACTTTCTATTAACAGCTTGCCTTTAACCACTTAAGCCCCGGACCATTTTTGTAGCTAAAGGACCAGGCCACTTTTTGCGATTCAGCACTGCGTCGCTTTAACAGACAATTGCGCGGTCGTGCAACGCGGCTCCCAAACAAAATTGGCGTCCTTTTTTCCCCACAAATAGAGCTTTCTTTTGGTGGTATTTGATCACCTCTGCGATTTTTATTTTTATTGCGCTATAAACAAAAATATAAGCGTTATTGATCGGTTTGCGCAAAAGTTATAGGGCCAGATTCTCAGAAGAGATACGACGGTGAATCTCAGGATACAACGTCGTAACTCTGTTTTTGGCCCCCGGGTATCTATGCGTATGATTCCTAGAATCATTTACGCATAGATACGGCGTAGATCCGACAGGTGTAAGTCACTTACACCGTCGGATCTTAGATGTAATTCGACGCTGGCCGCTAGGTGGCGTTTACGTTCAGTTCTCATTTGACTATGCAAATGAGCCTGATACACCGATTCCCGAACGAATTTGCGCCGCCTCGTCGTCGTTTACGTCGTTTCCGTAAGCGTAAGGTTACCCCTGCTATATGAGCGGTAACCTTACACCAGTCCGCCGTATGCCATGTTAAGTATGGCGTCGGGTCAGCGTCATCTTTTTCCGTCAGTTACGTCGTTTTACTAAGTCGTTCGCGAATACGACTTTAGGTCAATGACGCTCACGTCGGCGTCATTGACGTTTTCCGTCGTTAGCTGGAGCATGCGCACTGGGCTATTTTTACGGCCGGCGCATGCGCAGTTCGATCGGCGCGGGGGCAAGGCAAGTGTTTGTAATGATTTCTGGAACGATTGGGGAGCTATTAATATGTTTTAGGGACTATTTAATGTGATTAATTTTAGCTTGCAAAAAAAATTAAAAATTATGCCCGGAATCCCTCTTTAAGTAAAATAGCTTTTTATTGCTGTCTGTGTCCCTGTACTAGTTTTTCCTCTTACTTTCTTTATGGTAAAATTGTTATCACTGTGCCAATAAATCTATTTAACTGAACCCTAGGTTGGAGTAAAAAGCCAGCAGGGGTTCTACTGCTTTTCTACTGTATCCAGCACTAAAAAAACGTTTGGTTGGACATGCACTTTAAGGCCCCTTTCAAACGGACGGATAGAATAGTGCTTTTAGCTGCAGATTCTACCGCAGCTAGAAGCACACAATGCTTTCCTCTTTTACTAGTGGTGGGCCGGTCTTCTGTATCGTCTTCTTCCCTCTTCTCTTCTTCGATGTTGACACCTTGCTTCCTCCTGCGCGGTGCACAACGATTTATATATGCCTCTTATGACGTCACAGTCCCATCATGCTCCGGGTGGTGACGACATAAGGGGGCGGATATCCCCCAGTGACCCCGCCCCCTTATGTGACGTCATAAGAGACCTATATAAATCGTTGCCCGCGGCACGCCCGGCATTACAGCAGGAGGAAGCGACATGTCAACATCGAAGACAACGCGGAAGACCAGCTGGAAGAAGATAGCGGCCCCCTTATTTAAGAGGCCCCAAAGCACCCACCCCCCCATGTTGAGGGAATGCGACCGGGTACGGTTCAGGAGGGGGAGCACTCGCTCGTATCCACCCCCTTTAGTGATCGACCGGGTTGCATGCTCGGATAAGGGTCTGGTATGGACTTTGGGGGGACCCCCACACCGTTTTTTTCGGCGTACGGGGGTTCCTCTTAAAATCCATAGCAGACCTAAGGGCCTGGTATGCTCTTGAAGGGGGAACCCATGCCGTTTTTTTATTTAAAATTTGGCGTAGATTTCCCCCTCAAGATTCATACCATACACAGTGCCTGGTATTGGTAGTGCCTGAATTTCAGCAGAAAATAAACATGCTTTTAACTGCGGCAGAACAGCCGTCCGTGTGAAAGGGGCCTAACAAACATCCATAGATAACAAACTCTCATATCTGTTGGGGAACTTACACAATCCTTGTTGTCTTTTTCTTATGTAACAATGGTTTTGTAATGTACTCTTGCCTAGCGGCACAAATAATAAGTTAACACTAATACAAGCCAGCTGGCACGGTTATCATAGATGGTGTGTGCCTATTCTGTAATAGACATTAGACATTTCAACATCTTTACTGGAGATAAAATATATTTTCCGGTGCCTTTTACCCACAAAGCAATTATCTAAGTGCAAACTCAGACATGTATCTATCCCCAAAAAAATTTGTTAAAAATCACGTAAACAATTTTTACATAACGAAGAAGAGCTAAAAAATTCTATAGGTTTTCTTTTCCTTTTTAACATTGCATCCAATGTAAAATTAAAGGGGTGTTCCAGCCAATTTTTATGTTTATTAAAAGTCAGCAGCTACAAAAAGTGTAGCTGCTGGCTTTTAATAAACATACACTTACCTGCTCCAGCGTTCCAGCGAAGCGCCGGCCGGGGCTCCACTCCCCCCCTCCACGGCCGGCGTCTTCATTTCAACTGTGGGCACCCGGCCGTGACAGCTTTCGGTTTCACGGCCAGGCACCCACTGCCCATGCGCGCGCGGCGCTGCGCCATCTGATTGGACAGGAGATCGCCTAGGACCTGTGACGTGTCCTAGGCGATCGGCCACAGGGAGGGGCTGCTGTAGGCGATTAAGCGTAATCACCTAACCAGCCTCTCGGCGGAAGGAGGAAGTGGGACAGGAAGTCCCACTCCTCCTGAAGCCCCCACTCCCCCCCAAAAAAAATTACATGCCAAATGTGGCATGTAAGGGGGTGAGGAGTGGGATAAGCGGAAGTTCAAATTTTGGGTGGAACTCTGCTTTAAAGTGGTTGTAAACCCTGAGGCCTCGTACACACGATCGTTTTCCTAGACAAAATCCATCAAGAAAATTGGTGGCAGAGCTTTTTTGCCAAGGAAAACGGTCGTGTGTATGTTTTTCGTTGAGAAAACTGTAGTGGATCTTGACGAGAAAAAAAGAGAACACGTTCTCTTTTTTCCCGTCGGGAGTCTCAATTTCCTCGTCAGGCTGGTTTACGACGAGAAACACGTTCGTGTGTATGCTTAGAAACCCATGCATGCTCAGAATAAAGTATGAGACGGGAGCGCACCTTCGTTAAAAGTAGCGTTCGTAATGGAGATAGCACATTCGTCACGCTGTAACAGACTGAAAAGCGCGAATCGTCTCTCACCAAACTTTCACTAAGACGCAGCAACACGAGATTAGCAAAAGCAGCCCCAAGGGTGGCGCCAATGGAATAGAACTTCCCCTTTATAGTGCCGTCGTACGTGTTGTACATCACCGCGCATTCAAAGAAAGCTTGACAAGATTCTCGACAAGCCTGACAAGAAACTCGTCGAGGAAAACAATGTTTCTTTTACGACGAGATTCTCGGTCGTGTGTACGAGGCCTTACATATACCCAGTGACTGGCCTCGGGTGATACAAACATATCCTTCTACATAAGTTGTACCTATCTATCTGTAGCCCTTTCTTCTCTTTATTCATTCAAAATGCTGAATTTCAAAGCTTGTCTGAGAATTCAGAAAAAAAGGAGTCGAAGAGCTGAAATTACACTCTGCAGAACTCATTGAGGAGAGCTCTGAGAGCTTATTGTCACCTTTTTTCTCTTGGTGTCAGGAAAATTTGTCAGAAGTGATTCATGCTGACAGCAGAGGAACGAAGTAGCAGAAAGAAATTACACTAAAGCCCTGTACACACGGTCAGATCTTTGTCTGACCAAAATCACATCGGAATTCCGACGGAATTCCATCAGAGTAAAAGAGAACATGTTCACGGTCGGAATTCCCAATGGAAAAAGTCTGTCTGACTTTTTCCATTGGAAATTTCAATTGTGTGTACGGAGCATTAGTGTTCTTAATTGAGACAAGTACACACTATAAAGGAATATGCTTTGTTCATATTTCACCGCTAAGGTAGTGGACACTATGACTGACTGCTGAGGATGGAGCTCTGGGTAGTTCAGAAAAGCAGGTCTAATGGAGCACCAACACTAATCTCATTGGGAGCTAGAGCATAAGATTCCCCAGGGTGCTGAGTCTAAGAGCCTGCTGGTGTTGACCAGAGCCTCTATTGGTGAGGATGGACTGTGCTGCAACTGGCTCCAGGTCACAGCCCCCATGGTCTCCCAGCTCACGTTAATGGTAGGCTACAGAAGGATAGAGAGGAAGCAGCAGCCCAGGACAACAAGGAATAGTCAGGAGATAAGCCAAAGGTCACGGCAACTAGCAGACAAGGATAAACAGAGAACACACCAAAGGTCAGGGTAACAAGCAGGCAGGGATAGTCAAAGAACAAGACTAGATCGGTAATAGAAACAGATGTAGAGCACACGGCAAGCAGGAGACAGGAAACCAAACACACAATAGTGCTCGGGCAAGGCAGGCTTGGACAGCACAGTGTTAAATAGTATATACTGTAGAGGCTAGGGTGGAGCCACGCTGGGGGAAGATTACTTAACCATGTAGGTGTGAGAGTGCAGCCCATGGCTGACACACAGCCCAGGTAAGCAGACAGACAGGGCATGGCGGTATTACTGGCGATTCATGACAATGTTGTGGTCATTCAGGTGCTTATCCAATAGTTTTTTGCTCCCCAATGAAACCACCGCCTATGGAAGGGAACTCCACATCCTTGCCGCTCTTACAGTAAAGAACCCTCTACACAGTTTAAGGTTAAACCTCTTTTCTTCTAATTTTAATGAGTGGCCACTTTAATAAGTGGTATTATTAAACTCCCTATCGTGGAAAAGTTTTATCCCTATTGTGGGGTCACCAGTATGGTATTTGTAAATTTAAATCATATCCCCTCTCAATCCTCTCTTCTCCAGAAAGAATACGTTCAGTGCTCGTAACCTTTCCTTAAAACTAATGTCCTCCAGTCCCTTTATTAGTTTTTTTGTCCTTCTCTATACTCTCTCCACTTGCAGCACATCCTTCCTGAGGACTGGTGCCCAGAACTGGAGGGCATACTCCAGGTGCGGCTGGACCAGAGTCTTGTAGAGTGGGAGAATTATCACTTTATCTCTTGAGTTAATCCCCTTTTTAATGCATGTCAATTTTCTGTTTTCTTTGTTTGCAGCAGCTTGGCATTGCAAGCCATTGCTGAGCCTACCATCTACAAGGACCCCTAAGTCCTTTTCCATCCTTGATTCCCCCAGAGGTCCCCCCCCCCCAGTGTATAGATTGCATCCATATTTTTGACACCCAAATGCTTATTTAAAATTTTTCCACATTAAACCTCATTTGTCGTGTAGTTGCCCACCCCTAATTAAGTTGTTCAGATCTACTTGTAAGGTTTCCACATCCTGCGGAGAAGTTATTGCCCTGCTTAGCTTAGTATCGTCTGCAAATACAGAGATTGAACTGTTTACCCCATCCTCCAGGATGTTTCTAAACAAATTAAATAGGATTGGTCCCAGGACAGAACCCTAGGGGACCCCATTTTCCACCCCTGACTATTCCAAGTTCTCCCAATTTATCACTACCCTCTGAACTCGCCCTTGTAGCCAGTTTTCAATCCATGTACTCACCTATGGTCCATGCCAACGGACCCTACTTGGTACAGTAAATGTTTATGGGGAACTGTATCAAATGCTTTTGCAAAATCCAGATACACCACGCCTACGGGCCTTCCTTTATCTAGAGGGCAGCTCACCTCCTCATAGAAGGCTAATAGATTAGTTTGGTAAGAACAATTCTTCATGAATCCATGCTGTTTACTGCTAAGGATACCGTTTTTTTCTTTACTTTCTGGTAAGTTTGACAGCCCTTTACAGTCGTATGAAAAAGTATTTTCCCCCTTCCTGATTTTTAACTTTTTGCATATTTTTCACACTTAAATGATTCAGAAAATCAAACAAATTGTAATATTACACAAAGATAACACGAGTAAATTCAAGTTGCAGTTTTTAAATTATTATTTCATTTATTAAGGGAAAAAAGCTATTCAAACCTGCCTGACCCTATGTTAAAAAGTAATTGCCCCCTCCCATGCTAAATCATGAATGAACTGTGATTAACCACAATTTTTGGGAAAGCTGAGTTAAATTTCCCTTGCTACACCCAGGACTGAATACTGCCAGACCTGTTGAATCAAGAAATCACAAATAGAAGCTGTCTAACAAAGTGAAGCATGCTAAAAGATCACAAAAAGCCACACATTATACCACAATCTAAAAAAATTAAAGAACAGATTAGAAACAAAGTACTGTACAGTACATATATTGGTCTAGGAAAAGTTTTAAAGCAATCTCTAAGGCTTTGTAACTTCAGTGAGCCACGGGGAGAGCCATTATTCACAAATGGAGATAACTTGGAACAGTGGGGAACCTTTCCAGGCGTGGCCAGCCTACAAAAATTACTCCAAGAGCACGATGACGACTCATTCAGGAGGTCATAAAAAACCCAAAAACAACAACTAAAGAACTGCAGGCCTCACTTGCCTCGTGTAAGATCAGTGTTCATGATTCCACAATAGGAAAGAGACTGGGCAAAAATGGCATCCATGGGAGAGTTCCAAGGCTAAAGCCATTGCTGGCCAAAAAGAACACAAAGGCTCATCTCACATTTACCAAAAAACATCTTGATTATCCCCAAGACTTTTAGGCAAATATTCTGTAGACTGATGAGACAAAAATTTTACTTTTTGGAAAGTGTGTGTCCCATTACATCTGACAAAAAACAAATACAGCATTTCATAACAAGAAGATCATACCAACAGTCAGACATGGTGGTGGTAGCGTGATGGTCTGGGGCTGTTTTGAACCTCCAGGACCTGGACGACTTACCATAATTGATGGAACCATGAATTCTGAGCTCTACCAGAAAATCCTAAAGGAGAATGTCCGGCCATCGGTTTGTGACCTCAAGCTCAGGTGCACTTAGGTTATGCAGCAAGGCAATGATCCGAAACACAACAGCAAGTCCACCTCCAAATGGTTCAAACAAAGCAAAATTTGGTTTTAGAGTGTCCTAGTTAAAGCCCGGATCCAATTGAGATGCAATATCATGACCTTACACAGACTGTTTATGTTGGAAAACCCTCCAATGTGGCAGAAGTAATACAAATCTGCAAAGAAGAGTGGGCCAAAATTGCTCCACAGCAATGTGAAAGACTCATTGACAGTTATCGCAAACGCTTGATTGCAGTTGTTGCAGTTGTTACCACCAAGCGTGGCACAACCAGTTATTAGGTTCAGGGGCAATTACTTTTTCACATAAAGCCAGGCAGGTTTGGACAGCTTTTTTGCCTTAATGAATGAAACCATCATTACCTAGTTACATTGTTACATAGTTGCATTTAAAAACAGCATTTTGTATTTACTCAGGTTATCTTTGTGTAATAATAACAATTTTTGATGATCTGAGTCACTTAACCACTTCAATTCAGGGCATTAATACACCCTTCGTGCCCAGACCAATTTTCAGCTTTCAGTGCTCTCACAATTTGAATGACAATTACTCAGTCATTGTATCCAAACAACATTTTTATCATTTTGTTCTCACAAACAGAGCTTTCTTTTGGTGGTATTTAATCACTGCTGGGTTTTTTATTTTTTGCAATATAAGCAAAAAAAGAGAGACATTTAAAAAAAACCCTTTTTTCCAGTTTCTATCTTAAAATTTTGCAAAAAAAAATGTTTTCTTCATAAATTTGGGCCAAAATGTATACTGCTACATATCTTTGGTAAAAATAACCCAAATTGTGTATTATTTGGTCTCTGTGAACGTTATAGAGTCTACAAGCTATGGTGCAAATCATTGAAAAATTATCACATCTGATCACACCTGATGTACTGACGTCCTATCTGACGTCCTTTCTTGAGATCCTAACAAGCCAGGAAAGTACAAATAGTTAAAGCCCGGATTCAAAATACCCCCCAAATGACCCCATTTTGGAAAGTAGACATTCCAAGGTATTTAGTAAGAGGTATTGTGAATTTTTGGAAGTTGTAATTTTTTCCCACAATTCTTGGTAAAATTACGTTTTTTTTTTAGACAAAATTGTCATAATAACAAGTTAGTTCTCTCACACAGCACATGCATACTTACAATGACACCCCAAAATACATTCTGCTGCTTCTCCTGAGTATAGTGATACCACATGTGTGGGACTTTTACACAGCCTGGCCACATACAGAGGCCCAACATGTAAGTAGCACCTCCAGGCATTCTAGGAGCAGAAATTACACATCTCATTAGATGACAATCTATCACACTTTTGAAGGCGCACTAGGACAATGGAACCGCCCACAAAATGACATTTTGGAAAGTTAACACCCCAACGTATAATCTATGAGGCATAATGAGTCTTTTGAACGGTTCATTTTTTTCCAGATGTTTTTGGAAAATGTGGAAAAAAATGAAAACGCATTTTTTTTTACACAAAGTTGTCCATTTATAATTTCTAACACATAGCATGTACACAGCAAAAATGACATGCCAAAATACATTCTGCTACTCCACCTGAGTAAAACGATACCAAATGTGTGAGACTTTTACACAGCCTGGCCACATACAGAGGCCCAACATTGAAGTAGCACCTTCGGGCGTTCTAGGAGCATAAATTACGCATCTAATCTCTCAACCACCTGTTACACTTTTGAAGGCCCTGGAGCACCAGGACAATGGAATTGTCCACAAAATGACCCCATTTTGGAAAGCTAACACCCCAACGTATAATCTATAAGGCATAATGAGTCTTTTGAACGGTTTATTTTTTTCCAGACGTTTTTGGAAAATGTGGAAAAAAAATGAAAACGCATTTTTTTTACACAAAGTTGCCCATTTATAAGATATTTCTAACACACAGCATGTACATAGCAAAAATGACACCCCAAAATACATTCTGATACTCCTTCTGAGTATAACGATACCAAATGTGTGAGACTTTTACATAGTCTGGCCACATACATTGAAGTAGCACCTACAGGCGTTCTAGGAGCATAAATTACACACACAAATTCCTGCCAACCTATGACATTGTTGAAGGTCCTTCATATTTCTAACCCATAGCATGTACTGTACATACCAATTACAAACCAAAATACATTCTTCTGAGCAAAAAGTAAAGAAAAGATTACCTGTGGTTTAAGTAGGGCAGTGGTCCACAGAGCAGAGCATCGGTCCAGGTAGCAGGCAGATGTGGTCAGCAGCAGCGAAAGGATCGTCCATGCAGCAGGCAGGAATACTGTCCATAGTACAGGCAGCAGGCAGAGATATGGTTAGTGCAGCCAAAGTATTGGTCCAGGCAGCAGGCAGGACTATTAAGTTTAGGGCCTCGGTCAGGGAAGAATGGGGACAGGGGTAGAGGCTTCTCCCACCCAAATCACTTTTAAGCCTCCGGGCAACCAGACTCTGTTCTGGGAACACAGAAAACCAAAAACTGGTTTTCTGAACTATTCTGGAGCCCCTGACAGATGTGAGAACCCTGTGTAGCAGGGTGAAAGATCAGTCCAAGGGGCAGGCAAAAACATGGTCAACAAGCCGAGGTCAGTGCAGGTAAAAGGCAGAAATAGACGGTAGGCAGAGGCATAGTAGTGAAGCAGTCCAGGGTCAGTTCACGTGAAAGGCAGAAACACGGCGGATAAACAATTCAGACGGCAGGCAGAGGCATAGTCGAGAAACAGTCCAGGGTCAGTTCACGTGAAAGGCAGAAACATGACGGATAAACAATGCAGATGGCAGGCAGAGGCATAGTCGATAAACAGGCCAGGCTCAGTTGAGTTGAGGCATTAGGTTGGTTGGTTGAGGCAGCAGGGGAAAAATCAGCACAGAAATTGAAACTGGGGAAATGGCAGTCTATTAGAAATTTGGGTTAATAGTCTTCGAGAGTGTGATATCGCCTGAAGCAATGTCCGTTACATAGGCCAGGTTGGTTGGGACAGTCAGGACAATAGAAACTGGTGTCTTTCCTAATTCCACTTTTGCTGCACACCCGACATTTTTTTGAGCGTCTTCTTCCAGTTGCTGATGGTGGAATATTTTCAGAAAAATGGCGCTCATGCAGTCTGCTGACACAATCAGAGCGAGTGCTTTCTGGGGGGGAGACTTGCTGATAGATCAGGGCAGTGACAATTTTTTCAATAAATCTGATAAAAGGGATGGGCATTTCCGTTGTTTTTTGGTAAGTGACATATGCATTATAAAGGGCCATATGGATCAAGTATATTGCAACTTTTTTGTACCAAAAGAGGGACTTGCGTGTTGAGAGATAGGGCTGCAGCATTTGATCGTTTAAATCCACCCCCACCATGAACTTATTGTATTCGCTGATAGAGCAAGGCTTTTGAACGGTACGGCGTCTCCTGTGAAGTTCCACTGTGGTGTCATCATGGATAGTGGACATGATGTAAACGTCTTTCTTATCCCTCCACTTCACAGCCAAAACTTCTTCGTTCCTCAGGCTTGCCGATTCCCCCCTTTGTAGCCTTGTGGTAACTAGACACTGTGGGAAGCCTTTCCTGTTTTTACGTGCAGTACCACAGGCCAAAGTTTTATTCAGGAATAGGTGGCGAAAAAGGGGCAGACTGGTGTAGTAATTGTCCATGTATATGTAAAACCCCTTTTGGAAGAGTGGGAATGCCAACTCCCATACAATTTTCCCGCTTATTCCCATATACGATGGACACTCAGGGGGCTGGAGCTGGGAGTCTTTGCCTTCGTACACAAGAAAGGCATTCACATAGCAGGAGGAGCTTTCGCAGAGCTTGTTTAGCTTCAAGCCGTACCTCGCTCTCTTACTGGGAATATACTGTTTGATTCCCAGCCGGCCTGTGAAATGGACCAGGGATTTGTCCACAGAGATGTTCTGTTCCGGGATGTAAAGTTCGGCAAACTTATTAAAAAAATCTATTAGGGGGTGAATTTTATACAATCTATCAAAGTCTGTATGATTTCGGGGGGGGGGCACTGTGAGTTGTCGCTGAAATGCAAAAACTGCATGATCATGTCATAGTGGGCATCGTAGCGGAAAAAATTGGCATATGGTGGATGGGCTTTTTAGACCAATATAAATGTAATCCTTTTTTTTTTGAAAGCCCCATATTTAGCTAAAGGCCTAAAAACAATCAAAGCTCCTGAATTGTTAGGGGTCTCTATACAAGAGGGCGGGCATAGCATGAGTTGGGGTTGGTTTGTATGTACTGACGTGCAAAAACATTTGTTTGGTCTAAGATGCTATGAAGTAACTCATCAGTGAAAAATAAATAAAAGTAATCGATTTCAGAGAAACCTTCGATGTTGGCCTGCACACCTGGCTGTGCTGTGAAAGGGGGGATTGTGGCTGACCCTGTGCTAGAAGGCAGCCACAATAGGTTGGCCAAGGCATGCGGAAGATGGGTTTGGGCCCTAATTCTTCAGCGTGGAATTTTAGAGCTGGTACTGGGCCTTTCCTCCTGGGGTCTAGAATTGCTTGTACTTGGCCTCTCCTCCTGGAGTCTAGTGCCATTGGCATTTGCTGATTGGCCATTGGGGTGTCCGGCTCTGCTGGTAGCTGCCTGGGGTTCAGTCCGTCGTTTTTTTGGACGGACTACTTACTCCTCTGATTCAGATATACTGCCTTCGGGGGGCTCATATTGCCAACCAGAATTGGAACTTGAATCAGAGCTGTACTGGGGCGTTGAGAGCTCCCTGCTGCTCTCATCGGCCTGGGATAGCATTTGGTATGCCTCTTCTGGGGTGTATAATCTTTTGGACATGGTGACAAGGACTAATGAGCTGTATGTCAGCTAGAAATTGGCTGCACGTCAGGCACTGCTGGGCTCATGGGACAGGTACTCCTGATGGAGGTGATGGGTACTTGGGTACTACTGATGGAGGTAATGGGTACTTGGGTACTACTGATGGAGGTGACGGTACACGGGTACTCCTGATGGAGGTGACGGGTACTCGGGTACACCTGATGGGGGTGACGGGTACTCAGGTACTCCTGATGGAGGTGATGGGTACTCAGGTACTCCTGATGGAGGTGATGGGTACTCAGGTACTTCAAAAGGAGGTGATGGGTACTAGGGACCCAGCACTGACAAAAAGTATATGAATGTATTACACACTATCATGTACTGCAGTGCAGACCAAGTAGCACACCTATACCAGTCCTTAAAAGGACTTTTGTGGAACTTTTAGATAGCTATTTAAATGAATACAGCCTGTCCCTGCTCCAAACAGCACCTTCTCCCTACACTGACAAAAAGTATATGAATGTATTAGACACCTATATACTAGAGCAAGTAGTACACCTATACCAGTCCTTAAAATGACTTTTGTGGACCTTTAGATAGCTATTTGAAATAATACAGCCTGTCCCTGCTCCAAACACAGCACCCTTTCCCTACACTGACAAACAGCAGAATGTAAGATGGCCGCCAGATCAGGTCATAAGGTAGGGGGAATGTCCATGTGCTGAAATGTTTGAATTGGCTGTCCTGCACCACCTGATGGATGTGTCATAGGTCAAAGTTCTTACCCATGTAACATTGCGGACCGCCGCGAACATCGCCAGATGTCCGACGGTTTGGCGGACCGCGAACGATGAAAGTTTGCTGCAAAATGACCGCCTGGCGAACTGGCAGGCCATCTCTAGAAATAACTTTCTGGTTTCAGGGAACCCTTTCTAATAACTACAATATCTACAGCTCACAGTACATTAGTGCGATGGTCATTAAGTAGAATGTTTCTTACATTGGTGGTCAGTAGGAAGATTTCCTCCCTTACAGACAGCTAAAAAAAAAAACATTGGTGTCAGTAGTAACTTATCTGAGAGGAAGAAATTGCAACCTCTGGAAAAAAAACAAGTTCCACTGAAGCCTGGTTGAGAAAGGCTGATCAAACGTGTTTTAGAAGTGCATTTATTCTTGAAATCTTCTCGGTGACAGATGTGAAGGAAATGAGCAGGCACTGGGGGGAATGTGGATGGATGCAAACCCATGATAAAGAATCTAAATAGACAAACCCAGCAAGAACTAGACATGTGCACACTGAAATATTTTGTTTCGGAATTTTGTTTTTGTCCGAAAAATCTATTTATTTAGTTACTCCCGAAATTAGTTTTTATTTGTTTTGTTTCGTTAAAAAATGCATTCGTCCGAAAATCCGAATGAATTAAGGTAGGATCTGTCACTGAAGGCTTATAGTGTCTGTCGAATGTTCTAAGAAGATTCGCCGAAGCAGCTAAACTGTACGACGCCGCAATCGTACATTTGCGGTCGAATGTTCCGCCTACCAGCTATAGAAGAATTCTAATGTTGTATGACACTAGTAATAATTATATTTATTAATTATTATTACTAGTCAACCAACATTCAAATTCTTCTATAGCCTATGGGCCGAGCATTTAACCGGAAATGTATGATTGCGGCGTCGTACAGTTTAGCTGCTTGTCGAATCTTCATAGAACTTTCGACAGACACTATAAGCCTTCAACGACAGATTCGTTGTTTGTATGTTTTTCGCTGCTTCGTCGAATCTTCGTCGTTCATGTTGAATGGTCTACCCCAACACTGTCTCTATAATGTCGAATCTTTTCTCTCTATGTTAAATCTTCATGTCTTTATAATGTCAAATCTTTTCACTCCATGTCGAATCTTTTCTCTCTATGTTGAATCTTCATGTCTCTATAATGTCGAATCTTTCCTCTCTATGTAGAATAATCTTGGACTAATAGAGTTAGGTTAGGCACATTCGACCACAGGTTCGATAGACACAGATCATTATTGTCAGCGTCATGTCGAATCTCCTATCTATATCAAACTGTTGTAGCAGCAAAACTAAAATAAAGCATTGTCGGATCTTTCGGATTCTGCACGTCCGTTTTAGTTTGTTAAAACGATAACGAAAAAACACGAAATTCGGCCGAAAATGCATTTGGACGAAAACGAATGCACATGTCTAGCAAGTAGTCTACAGGCACTGGCCAGTGGCACCCTGCATAGTCAAGTATTGTACAATGGTAAGAAAATACCACTATGGTAAGAAGGCAAAGTGTTGGGCACGACAGGGATGGTGAACTGTTCTTTTCACAGGGACCTTCTGCAGTCGGTCACTGCCGTTGGCGGTTAAGAAAAATGAAATAAATAAGATTGCGTATGAGCTAAGCTTCCCTGTTGAAGGAAATTATATATCAACATAAGCCAACATACAGCTCCCACTCATTATAATAATAACTTCTGGAACTGAGATCATCCTATATCCTGTACGTTGGCATGTTGGAACTTGAAGCTCCTTTGGTCTAGTGCAGCAGGTTTCTTCGTTTGTATACAGTGTTTCAAATAAAAAGAGAGTCTAGTGCAAACAAAGGGAATTCTGTCTGCATGTATATACAGCTTAAGAAAAATCAGTTTAATATCTGAAAGAGGAAACTGACGTTTCATAATACATCTGTCTAATTACACATCTCAAATGTACTAAGCGATTATCCCGCTATTATAACACCACGAGTGGTCTATTTTATCTCCCCACTTAAAAGACCTAGAACAGGCTGGACTGGTTCTCCTGGTTCATTTAGGCTAAAGAGACACACCTCTCAAAACTCATATAGGGGAGAGCCGCAGGGGACGGAGATTTATTTAAGATGTGCGTGACAGGAAAACACATCTCTGGGATCTATAGAGAAATGGGACTCACCCTGCAGCTATTTATACATTAAAAGCATGTTATGCTCACAGAGAGGCTGCAGTGCTAGCTTTGATTTAAGAGAAGTATTAATTCCAAGAATGACTTACCAGTTACAAGGACAGTTACAGTGTAATCTACTAATTACTAATTGACTTCATTATCTGTTCTTCATATAGTAATCCAGTTCATATGATGGTTGATCATACTACTACCGTGTTTCCCCGAAAATAAGACCTACCCCGAAAATAAGACCTAGCGCTATTTTTCAGGAGGGCTGCAATATAAGCCCTACCCCGAAAATAAGCCCTAGTTCGAGGTGATTGTGTGATTTTGGAGGAAACGCGGTATAATCCTGTTACGGCGGTGTGCAGTGTGCTGTGTGTCTCTAGCAGTGTCAGGTGCCTTTAATACAGAGCGGCTCTCAGCTGATCTTCCCGCTGGTCTCCTCTTCTCCCGCCTGCCTGGGATCTTGGGCCCCCCCCTCCCTTCACAGAGCTTTGGCGGGTCACTAAAAGTAGCGTACGGTGCCTCTACAATCAACGTGTGCGGTATGCAGCATGGATACTCCGGTCTCTTCTCCTGCCTGTCTGCGGGAAGCTTGGTCCCCCTCCCTTCACAGAGCTTTGGCGGGTCACTGAATCTACGGTGCAGAGCCTCTCCAATCAACATGTGTGTGTTAAGCAGCATGGATACTCCGGTCTCCACAAGGTATTTACAGGTTTACAGTTTTTTTTCCCTCACATGCTGGTGTGCCCTTTTCCCTGTTTCGAGCATTGCAGAGGGAGGGGGGCTGGGGTCCCTCACTGGTGGCTGGGAGAGGTGGAGGAAGGCTGAGGTGTTTAGCACTGTTGGATTGCAGGGGCACACACATTCTGCATTGTGTGCTACTGTAAAAGAAAGAATTTGGGCATTTTAACTTTGTTCAAACTGGGGATTCCTGACAGGCAGGGAGAGAGCGAATATATTAAGACCTACCCCGAAAATAATAAGCCCTACTGGGTCATTTGTTGCTTAAATTAATATAAGATCCGGGCTTATTTTCGGGGAAACACGGTACAACATGTACTGTGACATACTGAAGCAGAGCATGATCCCCTCCCCTTGGAGACTGGGACACAGGGCAGTATTCCAACATGATAACGAGCCCAAATACACCTCCAAGATGACCAATGCCTTGCTAAAGAAGCTGAGGGCAAAGGTGATGGACTGGCCAAGCATGTCTCCAGACCTAAACTCTCTATTGAACTCTCTATTGTGGGGCATCCTAAAACAGAAGGTATAGGAGCACAAGGTCTCTAACATTCACCAGCTCCGTAAATTCATCATGGAGGAGTGGAAGAGGACTCCAGTGGCAACCTGTGAAGCTCTGGTGAACTCCATGCCCAAGAGGGTTAAGGCAGTGCTGGAAAATAATGGTGGCCACACAAAATATTAACACTTTGGGCCCGATTTGGACATTTTCACTTAGGGGTGTACTCACTTTTGTTGCCAGCAGTTTAGACATTAATGGCTGTGTTGAGTTATTTTGAGGGGACAGTAAATTTACACTGTTATTCAAGCTGTACACTCATTACATTGTACTTTACATTGTACTTTACATTGTAGAAAAGTGTAATTTCTTCAGTGTTGTCACATGAAAAGATATAATAAAATATTTACAAAAATGTGAGGGGTCTACTACCCTTTTGTGGAATGCTGTATATAAATATATGTTGTGTATTTTTACTTTAAAAAAATCATATTTGTTTAAATGAATTTGTATATACCAGTACATTCATTTATTTTTAGTTTTTGCTTTGTTGTTTGAGAGATGTATACCATTGGTCATCCCGCTATGGGTATCCTCCATGATGAGGAATTTAGGGTATCCTCCATGTTAACCACTTAAGGACGGCCTCCTGCACATATACGTCGGCAGAATGGCACGGCTGGGCACAGGCACGTACCTGTACGTTGCCTTTAAGAGCCCAGCCATGGGTCGCATACGCGCGACCCGGTCCGAAGCTTCGTGACCACGCCCACCGAGACCCGATCACCGCCGGTGTCCCGCGATCAGTCACAGGAGCAGAAGAACGGGGAGAGGGGAGTGTAAACACACCTTCTCCGTTCTTCTCTGTGGCAGTGACACTGATCGTCTGTTCCCTGATATAGGGAACAACGATCTGTGACGTCACGCCTACAGCCACACCCCCCTACAGTAAGAATCACTCCATTAGGGCACACTTAACCCCTTAGCGCCACCTAGTGGTTAACCCATTCACTGCCATTGTAATTTTCACAGCTAACAGTGCATTTTTATAGCACTTTTCGCTGTGAAAATGACAATGGTCCCAAAAATTTGTCAAAAGTGTCCGATGTGTCCGCCATAATGTTGCAGTCACGAAAAAAATCGCTGATCGCTGCCATTACTAGTAAAAAAAAATATTAATAAAAATGCCATAAAACTATCCAATATTTTGTAAACGCTATAACTTTTGCGCAAACCAATTAATAAACGCTTATTGCGATTTTTGTTTTACCAAGAATAAGTAGAAGAATACGTATCGGCTTAAACTGATGAAAAAAAAATTGTTTTTTTTATATATTTTTTGGGGATATTAATTGTAGCAAAAAGTAAAAAATATTGCATTTTTTAAAAATTGTCGCTCTTTTTTTTGTTTATAGCGCAAAAGATAAAAACCGCAGAGGTGATCAAATACCACCAAAAGAAAGCTCTATTTGTGGGGAAAAAAGGACGTCAATTTTGTTTGGGAGCCACGTCGCACGACCGCGCAATTGTCAGTTAAAGCGACGCAGTGCGGAATCGCAAAAAGGGGCAAGGTCCTTAACCAGCATAATGGTCTGGGTCTTAAGTGGTTAATAAAACAATAAATACATTATAAAAACATTTTTTTTTTTAGACCTGTTCACAAATTATTTTGTGTTTCAACGCATTTTAATGTATCGTGAAAAATGTTAGTTGAAAGAATCCTAAACATAGTGCAAGACAAATCAACACATGCCAATGGCAATGCGACCCATGTTATCATATAGCATTTCTGGTGTGATCCATCTGAATGTGGTAAGGGGATAATCTGTTTGTAAAGGGTTAGGTGACCATGGAACACGATTTCCTATATAAACATGAACTATGGAAACATGACAGATACCCAGCACTGTACCTTTCTCACCTTTAATCCTTTATGCTAAAAAGATTGGGCCAGATTCACAAAAGGGATACGACGGCGTATCTCCTAATACGCCGTCGTATCTCTGTTTCTATCTATGCGACTGATTCATAGAAATAGATATCCATAAGATCCGACAGGTGTAATTGTTTTACACTGTCGGATCTTAGGATGCAGTACCGCGGCCGCCGCTGGGGGGAGTTTACGTCGTAAACCAGCGTTGGGTATGCAAATTAGGAGTTACGGTGATCCATGACGGATTTTCGTGTTCGCTATGTCGCCGCTAGTCTAGTTTCCCGTCGCAAAGTTAGTCGTCGTTTTGGGTGCCCTAACTTTAGTCAGCAAACATATTGCTGTCTAAAGTATGGCCGTCGTTCCCGCGTCGAAATTTAAAAATGAACGTCGTTTGCGTAAGCCGTCCGGGAATACGGAAGTACGCTACGCGCGTCGCCGTTCGAAAAAATTACGTCACGGCGCGCAAAGCACGACGGGAATTACGCAACTGAGCATGCGCAGTAGGTCCGGCGCGGGAGCGCGCCTAATTTAAATGGCACACGCCCATTTGAATTGGCCCGCCTTGCACCGAAGGCCGCCGGTGTAGTTTTCATCGCAAGTGCTCTGTGAATCAGGCACTTGCGATGAAAACTTGTGGCGGTGTAACGTATCTACGATACGTTACGCCGCCGCTCACCTACGTGAATCTGGCCCATTGTTCTTAAAAATCCTCCAAGAGCAGATGCAATATGAAGAGCTAAGTGACATTATAAGCAGGTTAAGTGTAATAATATTACAAAATTATTCAATAAATTTAAATGTTTTGGAAATTAGTTTTTCTGTTTTCTTAAAGCGGTGGTTCACCCTAATTTGCAAGTTCTGCTTGTTAAAAACATCTGCCATGGTACACAATGTGTTCGTTTGTTTAATTTTTTTAATCGGCCTCCTTACCTTAAACGAGGCCCTTTTGTGAGCTGTCACTCACTATTCCCCGCGGGAGTGGGCGTGGTTTTCTAATATCCCCCATCAGCGCTCCCTCCTGGTAGCGTCTCCTGAGAATTCCAGGAGACGCGCTGTGTCGAAATCCCGCGATATCTCGCGGGTCACGTGACGTCTGGCGGGTCATGTGACTTCGCCAGCGTGTCAGGATTCGCCGCATCCCGGAAGAAGAACGAGCAGGGCTTCACAGTGCCCACAGTGAAGATGGTAACGTCCATCTTCGGATTTTATAAATGATCGTTTTATCGCGATTACCACTGCAGCGGGCTGAAGGACTGGGACAGATGAGCTTTTACCTACACAAGGTAAGAGCGCCAGAAAACTTAAAAAAAAAAAAAAATTAAACCCGCGGAACCCCCGCTTTAAAGAGGAAGTAAACTTCCTCTGCAGATATTTGCCTATAGGTAAGCCTATAATAAGGCTTACCTATTAGGTAGTATAAATATCTCTTATGCCCTGTACACACGGTCAGACTTTTGACCGGCAAAAATCACATCGGAAATTCCGTCGGAGTAAAAGAGAATATGTTCTCTATCCTCTGAAATTCCTCTGAATTTCCGATGAAAAAAGTCTGATGGGGCATACACACGGTCGGAATTTCCGATGGAAAATATCTGTCTGACTTTTTCCATCGTAAATTCAGATCGTGTGTACGAGGCATGAGACGTACACCGTTTAGGAGATATTTACATTACATTCAGCCAGTGACATCACTGCCGCAAGTGTTTTGACAGGTGCCGTTCCTTTCGAGCCCTGTGCCATGAACAGCGGCTCCCGCGCGCATGCATGGGTGTAATGTCACTTGGTCACCGGTCAGTCACTCACAATGCCGGAGCCCGTGAATCCAGAAGAAACTCCGGGGAAAATGTCAGCCGTCTCAGTGGTGTGCGGGTGCTGCTGGAAGGCTTGTTCTAAGGTAGGTTTTTCAGGATGAGCTAGTATGCGATGCATACTAGCACATTATGCCTTTGTCTTACAGGTTTTTTATTTTTATTTTTTTTAGTTTACAACCCCTTTAATTAGGTTTATTATGACAGTAATGTAAGCAATATATTAAATAATTTATTATAGTTACTTACAAGTAAACATTTTTCATCGTAGACAAACCATTCTCACCCAGGATTCCTCCTGCAGTGGTTAATTAACCTCCCATCTGATGGTGCCTGCGTAGCTCTAGAGTCAACGCCTCTTGGCAAAACAAGTTGCATGACACCAAAGATTTTTTTTCGTTTTTAGCTGTGTGTAAGGGGGCATTCTTTCCTCTAGCTGCCAAAGTAAGGTGCATTCTTCCCAAAGGCTACCAATGAATTGGGCTTAGAAGGGGTTCCCCGAAACATGAAAATCATTTAAAGGGTTTCTCTGCAGTAAAAAATATAAATTTGCTAGTAAACACTTTTCACAGTAGAGCAGCTATTTTGAACCAGAGTTTTGTAGAACTCTAGGGTTCCTCTAGGTTGCTAGAGGTTCCTTAAACTCCCTGGCGGTATGATTCTTTCAGAAAAAAGGTGCTGAAAGCGGTACCATTATTTGCAAGGAAATTTGGCGTTTTATACTGTAGGCCTGTAATTTTTAGGAATAACTCACTTAAATCTGACCAAACAAGAGTCTTGTAGGCATCCCGGGTATGACATTTTTTTAACCACTTCAATACCGGGCTTTAAAACCCACCTCCTTCCTGGGCCTATTCTGGCACTTCTTTCCTACATGTACAAATCCTCATTCTTTTGCTAGAAAATTACTCAGAACCCCCAAACATTATATATGTTTTTTTAGCAGACACCCTAGGGAATAAAATGGCGGTCATTGCAACTTTTTATCTTGCACCGTATTTGCGCAATAATTTTTTAAACGGCTTTTTTTTGTAAAAAAAACGGTTTCATAAATTAAAAAATAACAAAACAGTAACGTTAGCCCAATTTTTTGGTAAAATATGAAAGATGATGTTACGCCGAGTAACTAGATATCTAACATGTCACGCTTTAAAATTGCGTACACTCATGGAATGGCGCCAAACTTCGTTACTTAAAAATCTCCATAGGCGACACTTTAAAATTTTTACAGGTTGCCAGTTTAGAGTTACAGAGGAGGTCTAGTGCTAGAATTGTTGCACACGCTCTAACGCACGCGGCGACACCTCACATGTGTGGTTTGAACGACGTTTACATACGTGGGCGGGACTTACGTGTGCGTACGCTTCTGAGCGCGAGCTACCGGGGACAGGGGCATTTAAATTTTTTTATTATTATTTTTTCTTTTTTATTTTACTTATTTCTTTATTTTTTACACTTTTTTTTACACTTTTTTTTTTTTCAATCGCTTTTATTCCTATTACAAGGAATGTAAACATCCCTTGTAATAGGAATGTGTGTGACAGGTCCTCTTTAAGGAGAGATGCGGGGTCAATAAGACCCCACATCTCTCCTGCAGGCTGGAAAGAATGAGATCGTGAAAAAAAATTCACAGATCTCATTCAAACTAGCCGCAATTGCGGTTTGTTTACTTACGGGGACCCGGGCGTGACGTCATCACATCGCGCCCGGGCCTCCGACGGTCATAGAGATGACTGGTGACCAGATGGTCACCAGTCTTCTCTATGGCAAACATCCGGCGGACGGCGATCATCTCTCCGGGCCCCCGGTGGGACGGGAGAGCCCGGAGAAGCACCGGATGGCGGCGGGAGGGGGGATGTCCCCTCCCGCCGCCTGTAAGAACGATCTAGCGGCGGAACCGCCGCTATGATCGTTCTTACGGTGCGCAGGATCGCCGCCGCTAAAAAATGTTATCTCAATGATGCCTCCGGGTGCAGGCATCATTGAGATATCCCCCCGCAAAGCCCATCACGTCATATGACGTCCACCCAGGATAACAGGTCCCCGTTTTGGACGTCATATGACGGCGTGCGGGTGTCAAGTGGTTAAAAACAAAATTATAAATTATAATATAATAAATAATTATAAATAATTATAAGAAATAATAATATAATTCTAATAAAAATTATTCAATAATGTAATCAACTCAAAATCACTGAAATTTGCTCAGTTGCAGAATTGTCGCTGTCATTACTTTTATTTTTTTATGACGGATTTCCCCACAAATCGCTATCGCACAATTCTGCAAGTGATTATAATTTGTTATCGCTGTTTTCTAGCTGCTCTAAAACCATTTTTGACATAAAAAGACATTTTTGGTTGCTATGGACAATCTACAGTTTGCAGGGAGAAAGAAAGGTTTTTATTAAATAAAAGTACATGTAGAGCACTGGGCAGGCCACTAGGGACAGAGGGGGTGTGTATTTTTTACATACAGTACTGTAATCTATAAGATTACAGTATACTGTGTGTATTGTGTTTGTTTACGTTTTTGAATTTGGCGCCGTTCTCCGCTCCCGTGCGTCGTAACGTCGCAGGGAACGGAGATCGGCGGCACAGGAGGTCGCTGTGTGAATCGAGCGAGGTCCCGCTCGCTCACACAGCGCGGTGGCATCGCTGGATCCAGGGACAAGGTAAGTAAACACTGTCTGTGGATGCTGCGAGGTAAGCCCGAGTCTGACTCGGGGTTACCGATCGCAGCACAGAAATCTAACCCCGAGTCAGACTCGGGAACACCGCCAGGAGGGTTAAGCTGTGGCTTTGCCTTCCATTTGATGGCACATGCATACTTCTAGGGCCAATGTCACTTGACAGAGCCAGCTGCATGACAACATGATCTCTTTAGGGATGTGCTATAGCGTTCTGACCACCACTGTATGGGGGTATTCTTACCACCAGCTGCCAATGGAAAGGGCATTCTGATCACCAATGTATGGAGGTATTCTTACCACCAGCTGCCAATGGAAAGGGCATTTTTCCAACTGACCACCTATTAGTTGGGTTTAGCAGGGTTTCTCTAAGATCTGAACATAATTTCAAGGTTTCAGTGGCGGGACAAGGTATCCAGCGCCCAGGGCAAAGATGCCAAACTGCTCCCCCCTTTCCCTTAGGGTTAGGATATGGGTGCCCCCCCCATCCCTGCAATAAACCATTGCGCCAGGGGCAGCCTCCCCTCCTGCCCACCCCTTGTCCCGGCCCTGCAAGGTTTCCTCAGTGGTAAAAAGGTTGAAAAAAGGCTGCCATAGACAATGTTGAAAGAGTAGAAAGATTATGAGTTTGTTACCCACCTCCTGCTCTGTACTGTACTTCTTGTAACTAGAGGTCCTAATGGTCTGTATTGTGGATGAGTAATACCTGAGATGACAGCCAGCTGTCACCAAAGGATTAATTTAACCTTTCCGTTTATTCTTATGACATAGTCCTCTATGGTATCCATTAAGCTCTACTGATATATCGAGCTTGCTGGGCTCTTTGTTCACTTATTCTTGTGGTTATGGTGATCTATTCATCTTTGTATGTTGTTGTATTTGTTTCGATTGGGAGGGTTGCTGAAATAAAAATACTTATACATATAGATAAAAAGTGGCTCTACTGGAGAGGTTTAGGTGTGAATATTTCTGTACAAGTTTCACGCCACATATTTCCCTAGCCTGTAAATCCTCATAATCACAATGCTTTTGTTACTGCGACAGCTGACAACCGGAGATGTGGATGGGTTGATTGACAAGCGGCAGCACATCATTTACTGGTCTCCGCAGTAACCGCCAGAAACAGTTTCTTGGCCTGAAAACATGAAACTCCTGGCTATGGTTTCAGTAGACAAGCAGTCTGGTAACTAGCGTGAGTGAACCAGGTCAAAGCACTATTAAAGGTGTTGTAAAGGCAGAGGGTTTTTTATCTTAATGCATTCTATGCATTAGGATAAGAAAATCTTCTGTGTTTAGCAGCCTCCCCAGCAGCCTCTTGAGGGGGGAGGGGGCGAGCAGGAGTGTCAGGATGCCCATTAACACACAGCTCCTGTGTAGAGAGTGTCCTGACTTGCCTGCTCGCCCCCTCCTCCCTCAAGAGGCTTACTCCACACCAGGAGGAAAGCCTCGCATTACTGTGTGGAGTTACAGACAGAAGAACAGGAAGTGAGGATTTCTCAGAAGAAATAAGGACATTTAAAACCAAAATCGAAGGATGAGGTAAGTGAAGGAGGACTGCACTAAGGTAAAGGAAGCTATTTAGGGGGAAACATTTTTTCCTTTACAACCCCTTTAAGACATAACAGACTTAATGGCTGGTTCATCAGGTGAAAATAAAGAAATAAAGCCAAAAAAAAGAGAACAATTGCAGCTGCGACATCTAATAAAAATGTGGAAGCCGCAATCCTCTCAGTTAATACCCTCTTAAATTAATTTCCAAATGCTCAGTAATTCAAATAAAGGTGATGCTCTGATTTGGGAACACGGATACAACATTATCAGGACAGAACACGTAGATACAAGACTGTTTCAGCAAATCCAGGACAGTTGGCATCAATGTTATTATATAAAGAATGTTGGCAGTCTTTAGAGTGGCGTGCAGATTTGTTTTTGTATTGATTATTGTTGCTTCCTATGTGAAATACTGGGTACGGATCAGCCTGCATGGTAAATGTGAAATATGTGTTGTATTACCTTATTTATACAAACCTCTTTAATAAAGTTTATACAAAATGACGTAATTCAATTGGCATTTTTTTTATAACCCTCCTCTGCCCCTCTATATGTTAAAGAGGCTGCCTGGGACAACTGTCCAGAACCTACTCAATTGTGTTGATTTTAGATGTGTAAGCTGTACACTTTGCAAGTGAAGTTGCACTTTGCATTGGCTTTTTCCCCCAAAGTTTTGTGAATGTGGTGGAATAAAAATTTGTAAAGAATACAGAATTAATAGCTGGGGACAAGCAATAGCTGGGATCCGCAGGGAACAAGCCACTACCACAACCGAGCTACAGGACAGGGTAGATGACCAGGCTAGGGCCCACGCGGCCGACCCCACTGACTCTAGCTTTGACCGCAGCTAAACGAGAGCTTAACCTCCATCTGACAGAACTCACTAGTTTGGATCTCTACCATACCAAGTAAAGATTTTTCGAACAGGGGGACCGAAACGGGCGCCTCCTAGCTATGTTAGCACAACATGACCTGCCCCTGACGGTGATACCCAGCGTGGTGTCTCCCTTAAGGGAGGCGGTCTCTTCTCTCCTGGGCATGCTAGACGTATTTCGACATTACTATAGCTCTCTTTACCCCTCCGTGTTGCCCTCGGATTTCAGGCCACAGGACTTGGCGCCTTGGCTGGACCCCCTGGCACTCAGCTGGCTTTCAGATGCCGAGAGAGAATCTTTAGTGAGACCCATTACCCCAGAGGAGGCTGTAAAGGCCATCGGATCCTTTCCTGCTGGAAGGTCCCCAGGCCCCGACGGCCTCCCAATGGAGTTTTACAAAACCCACGGGGACCTACTTGCTCCCAAACTAGCCCAGCTCTATTCTCACTGTTTGCGGGAGGGCCCCCTTCCCACATCAATGAGCCACGCACACATAATACTAATCCACAAAGCCCCTAAAGACCCCACTTCCTGCGCCTCTTATAGGCCTATTGCCCTGCTTAACGCAGACTTCAAAATTCTTACCAAATTGCTCACTATGAGACCGCCACCCCTATTGCTGTCTGTAATTGAGACTGACCAAACTGGTTTTATGGCTAATAGAGCCACGGATGTCAACCTGCGATGCCTATTTACCAACATACATGCACAACACCTTAATGAAGGCTCCCGTGTGGTGACCTCCTTAGACATAGAGAAGGCCTTCGACACTGTGGAATGGCCTTTTCTGTGGGAGGTCCTCCGTAGAATGGGGTTCCCCGTGGTATTTATCCCATGGTTACAGACATTATATAAGCATCCCACGTCAGCTGTCAAGCTGGGGGGGGGGTCTGTCACAGCCCTTCCCTCTGTCCAGAGGCACGCGGCAGGGTTGACCTCTCTCTCCGGCCCTTTTTGCCATTGCGATGGAACCGCTGGCGGAGGCCCTGCGCACCTCCCTGCACATCAGGGGCCTGCACGTTGGCTGGCTGGAGGAGAGGGTCGCCCTGTATGCAAACGACCTCCTTCTTTTCCTCAATGATGCAGACTCCTCGCTCACAGGGGCACTGCAGAGCCTGAACTCCTTCTCCGCTGTCACGGGCCTCAAGGTTAACTGGTCCAAGTCTCTTTTGTTGCCCATAGACCCCGCAGTCCGCACCACCGCCCCTTCCAATATACCCCTACAATGGGTTGAGAGCTTCAAATACCTTGGGGTGGTGATCTCGAGGCAGGCTTCAGATTTTTTGCCCCTGAATCTATCCCCAGTGGTTCAGGAGACACGGATGAGACTGAAGGCATGGGAGTCACTACCCTTATCATTGCTAGGTCGGATAAACCTCATAAAAATGAAAATCCTGCCCAAATTTATCTACTAACTCTGCCAATCTCCACAATGGATTCCCAAATCCCTTTTCACCCGCCTTCATGGCCTCTTCGCTTCCTTCATCTGGGGGACCCAGTCCCCCAGGTATGGATGGTCGACGCTAATACGCCCGTCCTCCTCGAATTTGGTCCAGATGTTTTGGAACTACATTTCCCAAGGTGCTCATGCACTCTGCAGTGTACTGGAGCATCATGGGAAATGTAGTTCCAAAACATCTGGGGTTCCATGATTCGCCATCACTGACCTATGCTAACTAAACTGTGTAAGATAGATCTGTATACTTATCTATTTTCAGCCCTCTCTGGTCCAGCCACATGATCTCCCCTGTATCAGCCAGCAGCGTTGCAGGGGAGAGGAGAGTGTGCTAACAACACCTGGTAAAACCTGAAGTGTTAACTCACCCATAGGCTTCAATGGCCCATCCATTGTCAGTGCTCCCTCCTCTCCCCTGCAGCTTACACAGGGGAGCCTGCCAGGTCACCAGTACTGTGTCCAACATGCCGGAGGACCTTTCCGGGGACCTGGTTGCTTTTTGTCCATTGTGGACTCTGATATGCTTTTACTATCCACTTGTTTGTGAGTATGTTTACTTCTTTTTGATTTTAATAAATATTACTTGGGTAATGCGCAAGGTTGGTGCGCCCTTCATTCTTTTACAGTGCTTCCATTGGGTATACCCTGACCCTTGGAGGACAGCAAGGCCTGTGGATGTACTGGGAGCCATAGGAATTCCAGGCTTCTTCCATTGCCATCACACTACTGTTGAGCTCAGGAGATTTTTGTTTGACTGGCGCTAGATCACATTCATAGGCGTGCACACAGGGTGTGACAGGTGTGCCTGGTCACACCCTAATCATCCAGTGTGGCGCAGGTTCCCCCTGCTTAGACCCCTGGTATTTCACCAAAGCCCCCAATGGGGCTCCAAAAACATTGTAAACAAAAATAAAAATGTTATTAAAAAAAATAATATATAAAAATAGACTACTACTGACACTATTGATTACTGACATTCACTGCTCTATAGATACACTTGTACACACGCACGTGTGTGTTTGAGCTTAGGGGTGCAGACCCTAATGCAATGGGCTGCGCACACCTATGATCACATTACTGGACTGAAACGGGCTGAAAATAGGTAAGTGCACAGATCTTTGTTATACAGGTGATAAGCGATGGGAGGGGACAGTTTTAAGAGTACCGTATATACTCGAGTATAAGTCAAGTTTTTCAGCACTTTTTTTGTGCTGAAAATCCCCTTCTCGGCTTATACTCGAGTCCTCCTCTGCAGCCTAATCCCCCAGCGCTGTGATACATTCAATCTAATAGGTGGCCATGCAGTGTAACCAAGCGCCACCTCCTTCTCCGTTATAGGCTGAACACTGACTGCTGGGTAACCGAGACAGTGTTCCGTCATGGAGGAGGACACGGAGGAGGAGGTGGCACTTGGTTACACTGCATGGCCACCAATTAGATTGAATGTATCACAGCGCTGGGAGATAAGACTGCAGATGGGCACAGCGCCAGGAGATGATAGCGCCGGCACAACGCCAATCAAGGTACTTGAGGCTGAGGCATGCAGAGGGGGACAGAAAGGCTGAGGCATGCAGATGGGCACGGTAAGGCTGAGGCATGCAGATGGGCACGGTAAGGCTGAGGCATGAGGCATGAGACATGCAGATGGACACAGTAAGGCTGAGGCATGAGGCATGCAGATGGGCACAGTAAGTCTGAGGCATGCAGATGGGCACAGTAAGGCTCAGGCATGAGGCATGAGACTTGCAGATGGGCACAGTAAGGGCATACCTCCCAACTGTCCCTGATTTTTAGGGACTGTCCCTGATTTGGAGCAATGTCCCTCTGTCCCTCATTCTTCCACATTTGTCCCTCATTTTAGTCTGATCTATATAGTTGTATATAAAATGCACTTTTTTTTCTATCAAAAGGTGTTTCCCAGTGCTAAACCTTTCATCTGATTTCTAAATTGCTGCATTTGTAAATTCCAAAAGCCAATATAAAGGAATAGTAGTGGTAAAAAAAAGCACTTTTAATCAAGCTTGTTTTTTTTTTTACAATTCTCCTTTAAGAGGGCGTGACAAGGGGTGTGTCCTATGCCTGCATACTTTTGGTGATAGGTGTCCCTCATTTCCATCTCAGAAAGTTGAGAGGCATAGCTCCCAACTGTCCCTGATTTGGAGCAATGTCCCTCTGTCCCTCATTCTCCTCATTTGTCCCTCATTTTGGTCTGATCTATATAGTTGTATATAAAATGCACTTTTTATCTCTCAAAAAGTGTTTTTCAGCCCTAAACCTTTCATCAGATTTCTAAATTGCTGCATTTATAAATTCCATATGCCAGTATAGGAATAGTAGTGATTAAAAAAAACACTTGTGGGTTAAACCAATCTTGTTTTTTTTTTGTACAATTCTCCTTTAAGGGGGCGTGCCAAGGGGTGTGTCTTATGCCTGCATACTTTTGGTGATAGGTGTCCCTTATTTCCATCTCAGAAAGTTGGGAGGTATGAGTAAGGCTGAGGCATGAAGCATGCAGATGGACACAGTGAGGCTGAGGCATGCAGATGGGCACAGTAAGACTGAGGCATGAGGCATGCAGATGGGCACAGTAAGGCTGAGGCATGAGGCATGCAGATGGACACAGTGAGGCTGAGGCATGAGGCTGAGGCATGCAGATGGGCACAGTAAGGCTGAGGCATGAGGCTGAGGCATGCAGATGGACACAGTAAGACTGAGGCATGAGGCATGCAGATGGACACAGTGAGGCTGAGGCATGAGGCTGAGGCATGCAGATGGACACAGTAAGACTGAGGCATGAGGCATGCAGATGGACACAGTGAGGCTGAGGCATGAGGCTGAGGCATGCAGATGGACACAGTGAGATGAACACAGTGAGGACACAGTGAGGCTGAGGCATGCAAAGAGAAACTGCAAATGGGCATTGTTGACCCTCTTTTCCACTTACAGTAGCTGCTGCATTCTCACCCTAGGCTTATATTCGAGTCAATACATTTTCCCATTTTTTTGTGGTATAAGTAGGTGCCTCGGCTTATATACGGGTCGGGTTATACTCCAGTATATACAGCAGTTAAGATTAAACCACTGAATTGAATTCCACTTAAATAAAAAATGGTAAAAAGCAATATCTAATAAAATGAAGCTCCATTTACTTTGAATACCCAATCATGTGCAATGGGAGGTAAAAAGGAAAAAAATGCTAGCACACGATTGATTGATTGATTGATTGATTGATTGATCGATTGATTAACTGAACATAGTATCAGTGATCTTTCCCTTTGCTAAGTGAACAGTCTCTACTGCCGTAGTCCTGAGACAGGTATGTTTGTGCATTTCCTGCACGTACATGTTTATTCTGTTTACATTTTGTTAATCAGACCAAGGCATCTCCTTCATCTCCCAGGATGGACAACACAACAATGGAGCTTATGAACTTAGAAAATCAGGCCCCGTGTGTCGGAAGTGTGTGATTTCTCAGCTGTTTATCTTTGTGTCCCTCTTCGCATGCAAGGAGCCGTGAATGACAGAAAGCTGCTTTGCAGGGTGTAGCACAATGTTATTTCCCTAAACCTCGCTCCACCCTTTTTCTGGTTGCAGATTTTGTGATATCCACACACTCGCACGCTATGCCTGTCACACACAAGTACACACACACACACACATATATATATGCAGATGAACACAGACCTGCAAAGGTGTTGGAAGTCACGTGCACAGCACATTGAAGTATCAGCGGCACGCTAAGGGCGTTAGGTGCATATATTAATCAAGTTCAGTGTTAACTCTTTTCTGTTTAATAACACTTTACTGAAAGATATATGAGGGCTGATCGATCCCAGGAGCCTTATCTCAGGGAAGAGCAGTGGCAGCTGGGGCACAAACAAACTGAAAAAAAAAAAACATCAATTGCAGCCACTGTGCCTATCAAACACACCTACTGTACCCATCAAACGCAGTCACTGTGCCCATCAAACGCAGTCACTGTGATATGAAATGCATCCACTGTACCTATAAATTGCCACCACTGTGCCATCAAACGCAGCTACTGTACCCATCAATTGCTGCCAGTGTGCCCATCAATTGCTGCTAGTGAGCCCTATCAATTGCTGCCAGTGTGCCCCATCAATTGCCACTACTGTGCCCCATCAAATGCTGCCCCGCACGGCTTTTACCTGTCTTGGGTCACGGCGCTGTCCTCCACGATCCAAATCCTCAATGTCTTCTCCCGTCCTCTGCTATGATTGGACGCCTGATAGGCATCCAATCACAGCGCCTGTCGCTTCAGACAATCAGGTGACAGGTAACCATGCCCGAGCACCTGATTGTCAGTGTTAAGAAGCGATTATTCGCTTCCCTAACACAACACTGAGTAAACAGCGAACGCACAGCACTGCGCCCACTGTGGATCTAATTTGGAAGCCTATTAGATCCTATGGCCTCCTGGGCCCTTTATGGACGCAAAGCCACTGGGGCAGAGGAAGGCCACCTGTGGCCGGAAGCTTCTGTAAAGATAGAAAAGATGAAACTACTTTTTGGACTTTGGCGTCGCACACAGATTTGGATGGTCTAGTTGCCGGCAATTGCAGATTTGCAATTGCAGTGTTGCAGATTTGTACATTTTGTTATTCTAAAGTAATCCCTGTGTGTTTGTTTGTGCCTCTATACTTAGTGAGTCCAATGGGAGTGGTTTCATAATTAACTGTCAGGTGTGCAGCTGCAGGGCACTAATAAATCTGCTGGGCCTGCATCCCTTTAGACGTGCTCCTATTGAAATTACTTCTCCAAAAATGAAATTTTTGTTGCAAGGGATGCCTGAAATCTGACTTTTATCTTAGGCAGACTTCTGGGAAAATGGGTGAGCCAATCACACAAGCAGTTTGACACTGCCATTGGTGAGTGTGACACTGCCATCACACTGGAATGTGATTTGACATGTGCATGGTAGCCGATCAGCTTCTAACTTCACCTTCTTCAATTAAAGGGTAACTCCATTTTCGTGGGGTAAAACAATTGCGAATAAAGAAAAAATAATATAGCACATATAATTGCGACACTAATCATATTGTAACTGAATGTTATAAAAAACGACCTTTCCTTTTCAATCTGCAGCCACTGTAATTTTCTGAGAATGCATTGCAATGTGGTTACATGGAGTTGTTCCGTACACAGAGTGTGTGCTGACCACTCCCCAGTGTGATTGGCTCACCAATGGCAGTGTCACACTTACCAATGGCAGTGTCACACTCACCAATGGCAGTGTCAAACTGCTTGTGTGATTGGCTCACCCATTTTCCCAAAAGTCTGCCTAAGATAAAAGTCAGATTTCAGGCATCCCTTGCAAAAATTTTTTAATTTTTGGAGAAATACTTTCAATAGGAGCATGTCTAAAGGGATGCAGGCCCAGCAGATTTCTTCATTAGTGCCCTGCAGCTGCACACCTGATAGTTAATTATGAAACCACTCCCATTAGACTCACTAAGTACATAGGCACAAACAAACACACAGGGATTACTTTAGAATAACAAAATGTACAAATCTGCAACAAAGGTTGTTATAATCCTTGCAATGTACATAGATCACCCAGAAGGGAATGTTTTTTTTTTTCTCAACAAAAGTGTTACGCTTTAAGCTTTGACAAAAAACAACCTGGGAGCTGATTGGTTTCTTTGCAGAGCTGCATTCAGTTTTAGTAAATCAACCCCGGTGTAATGTATGAGGCTGGGTTCACACTACTACACTACTTTCATCCTACTTTGCTCTGTGTTCAATGTTTCCCTATGAGAGCGTCTTGTAGCGTCCTACACAAGTCGGTCCGACTTTGAAAATGCTCCCTGTACTACTTTTGGTCCTACATTGATCCTACTTCAGGCCCATTGAATATCATTGAAGTCGGACCAAAGTAGTATCCTGTTCATGAAAGTAGGATGGATGTAGGACCAATGTAGGATAAATGTAGGACCAATGTAGCAGAGCAAAGTAGGATGAAAGTAGTGTAGTAGTGTGAACCCAGCCTAATGGTCGATTTACTGAAGGCAAATAGGCTGTTCACTTTGCATGGGAACTTTCACTTTGAAAGAGAATTTTCCATCAATCAATGCATGAAAGTAAAAAAACCTCACGCCTTTAGAACCACTTTAATATTTTGAGTCACTGACTAAGAACCACTATACTGGTTTAAGATAACAATACACGTAAAATAATCCCACGGGTCCAGCGCTATCTTTCCACTTTCCTCAACTTATTTTTTGTGAGACATACAGCTGAAAAGTAGCTTTTACAAAAGGACATCATAGTCAGCAGTGCAGAAGTTTATTGTCCTTCAGACTTTAGGGGTGCCAGTCTTTGACCAGTGCGAGTAGAAAATTCCCCAGTGTCAGTGGGAGTAACATTGCCTCAGGTTTGGCAGTCAGTGGGAGTAAAAAAAAAAATCCCCATCGTTAGTGTCAGTGAGAGGAATAGTACCCCTTTGTTGCTTTCAATGGGAGTAATCAGGGCTGCTGTTAGAAATCACGGGGCTCCGTACAGCCTACCTGGCAGGGCCCCCCTCAAATATATCAAAACAAGATTTTTACTTAAAATATACTAAAATCATTCTTAGCGGACACAAAGATAACAGAGAAGCTGTGTGAATTAGCCCTTTTTTAAATAGTTTTTTACATTATTAAACAAAAACATGTTGGGGCAGATCCACAAAGCGAAATGTACGCCTGTCGGATCTAACCCAGATGCCGTCGTATCTTGTTTTGAGGATTCAAAACAAAGATACGACGCGGGAAATTTGAAAGTACGCCGGCGTATCAGTAGATACGCCGGCGTACTTTCAAATTTCCCGCGTCGTATCTTTGTTTTGAATCCTCAAAACAAGATACGACGGCATCTGGGTTAGATCCGACAGGCGTACGTCTTCGTACGACTTCGGATCTAAGATGCAATTCTTCGGCGTACGCTGGGTGGCGTTCCCCTCGTTTTCCGCGTCGAGTATGCAAATTAGCTATTTCCGACGATCCACGAACGTACGAGCGGTCGTCGCATTCTTTTACGTCGTCTCTAGTCGGCTTTTTTCGGCATATAGTTAAACCTGCTATTTGGTGGCGTACTCAATGTTAAGTATGGCCGTCGTTCCCGCGTATCATTTAAAAATTTTTTTTTCATTTGCGTAAGTCGTCCGTGAATCGGGCTGGACGTAATTTACGTCCGCGTCAAAACAATGACGTCCTTGCGACGTCATTTAGCGCAATGCACGGCGGAAAATTTAGGGACGGCGCATGCGCAGTTCGTTCGGCGCGGGGACGCGCTTCATTTAAATGAAACACGCCCCCCTACTCGCCGATTTGAATTAGGCGCCATTACGCCGCGAGAGATGCACTACGCCGTCGTAACTTACGGCGCAAATTCTTCCAGGATTCAAACCAAAACAAGTAAGTTGCGGCGTAGCGTATCTCAGATACACTGCGCCGGGGCAGATCTTTGTGGATTGACATTTTTTTCCCCAATAATTTTTTTCAATTTTACAAGGGATTAAAACAATACAGGGTTACAATTTAATTTTTATTTTTTAATGGGACAGGGAAGCCGGCAGCTGTGTCTCTCCCTGCAGCAGCTGAAAGTCGGTGGGAGGGATAGAAACTGTTTTTCAGCTGCTGCATAGAGTCACATAGGGCATCCTGTAATTGCCCCTCCTTCCAACCGCACTGATTCCCTCTGCTGTTTGGGCCCCCCTGTGAGCCCGGGCCCCCTACAGGAGGACTGGTGGCCCCCCCTATCAGCGGCCCTGGAAGTAATAGTGCCCCACTATTGGTGTCAGCAAAAGGAATAGTGTCCCATCATTGGTGTTAGTAGGAGGAGTATACCCCACTGTTGGTGTCTGTGGAAGGAATAGCTCCTCATCATTGGTGTCAGTGGGAGGAATAGTGACTTGTTTAACGGAGGAATTGTGTCCCAACGTCTGGATAAAGGCAGGCAAAGGTCCGCATATGGTCAGCAGTCCACAGTTGGGAAACCACTGTTGTAGATCAATAGCTAAAATGGCATCCCAGGATACAAGTCACATAGTGGTTATTATGTGTGACAATTATTTGTAAATCACTTTCTAACTAGATTATTTGTGAGATCAAAATCATCTATGTAACTTAGTTCTATTGACTATTGCTTTCAATCTAGGGTTGCCGATACTAAGCATTTGCACGAGTAAACTCAAAACTAAAACCGATACCTTTGCGGTGCAATTTGAGCCCATACAAAATAAATGGGCTCAAACCGCACTCGAAGGATTGCATGTGATTTAAATAGTAATTTGGTGCGATTCCTGTCTGAATCACATGCAATTTCCTGCACCACTCCTGTATGAATCCAGACTTGTTATAGTGACTTCAGCCTGGGTTCAAACAGGAGTGCTGCCGAAAACCACATGTGATTCAGACCAGAATAATTTGCAGTGCGACTTGAGCCCATTAATTTTCTATAGGCTCAAATCGCACCACAAAGGTATCAGTACTTGAACTCTCTGGTAAAAACCCAGTATCAGGGCATTCTTATTTCAAACAGCGGATCTGGATTCTGGCAACAAAATATAAAACTCTATCTTACGATAATTTTTCCTTTCCTAAAGCCAATCAAATTTAGCCTACTAACACATGCAAATGGTGGCAGTAAAATTAAAAATTGTATCAAATACTTAACATCATTTTTATTTTCCGCCACCAATCCAACATATATGTGGTAGTAGGCGGCCATGTTGCCACCAGGAAATCCTAATAAATGTCTACAAAGATGGTGAGCTCGGTAGATATACCTATAGTTACATATGAACTAAAATGGACAAACCCTTTATTAATATATTATGGTTTAAAACTTATTTTCAACCTACCAGTACTGCTAAAAAAGATGAAAAACATGAAACTATAATAATTTAGGGTCTATTTTTGCTTTATTTTTTACGTTTACAAACTATACTTTCCCTTCAGGCAGAAAAAGGAAATTAGATGGATGAGTCATTCAATTGTTTGTGTGAATTTTTTAGCGCTTGTCTCATTTTCAAATGCTACAATTATAATACAGGAATTCTTGACAACTGTATGGAACATCTTTGATCTTCTTAATGTGTATTCAGTTAAAATGATATTAAAGGCTTGTTTAGAAGAACAAAAAAAAAAAAAAACATGTCATACTTACCCGTTCTGTGCAGTGGTTTTGCACAGAGCACCCCCAATCCTCCTTTTCTAAGTGTGCCGTTACCACTTTAGACCCCTCCCTCCTGCAGAGTGCCCCCACAGCAAGCAGCTTGCTGTGGGGGCACCCAAGCAGACTCACTCCTGAGTAGGGTTGCCACCTCATCCCTTTAAAACAGAACACATATGAATTACACAGGTTCTGTGGCTGATTAAGGTGGTAATTGAACTCAAGTGGAGCCTTATCTAAATTAAATTAGCCTCAGAACCTGTGTAATTCATATGTGTTCTGTTTTAAAGGGATGAGGTGGCAACCCTACTCCTGAGTGTCCATTCGCACACAGAGCTGTGGCTTGGCCATGCCCCCTCTGTCTCCTCATTGGCTCACTGGCAGTGATTGACAGCAGCTGGAAGCCAATAGATGCCTGCTGCTGCCTCAGCCGATGAGGAGGGAGAGTACCCGAAAAGCCGAGGCTATCATGCACATCGCAGGATCGCGATGGGGTTGAGGGTTCGGGTAATTATTAGGGGGCTGCTGCACAGAGAAGGTTCTTTACCTTTATGCATAGTCTGCATGAATGTAAAAACCTTGAGCCTTTACAACCACCGTAATTATGCCTGAATCAAATAAGCAATATCTGTGCATTTGGCAAAAGCAATGTTTTTTTAATTTGCATATTTAATGGGTGAAGGTTTGCCACGTTTACACTCCCCGTAATCCTGACTCGCACGCTATATTCCTGAAATCCTCTAATCATCGTGTGTATCTGCAAGGACACTGAGTAGTTCATTAACTTATTAACTAAACAAGCTTGTTGTCCTAGAACAGCATACACGCACAGGGCAAAAATGGGATACCAACAGCAATAGATGGAGTCAATGGAGTGCAACATTTTTTGAGTTCACATTCAAATGAAGTACACAGGAGCTATGGAAATAGGAATTGTTATCCATAACCTGGTCCTATACTATGTGATTATTGCTAGCAGTGTGTGATTGATGCAGATCACGTAGGGATGAACTGAGCAATTCAATGATACATTCTTTAGAATTCGTTGGAGAGGGAGTACCAGCATGCTGGATAATTTCTTAGAATAAACTCACAGTAAGACTAAATATATATTTCCCTAAATAGGCTTATTTGTTAAAAAAATGTCAGCTATGGCCTATTACCTTTACTTTTTAACCTATTTATATGTGTTTGTTTTATTTGTGTCTTTTTTTAACCTAACTATGTAACATAAATGCTGGAGCACTGTTCTACTCAATCACACATTTTTGAACTTTTCCCGCATCAAAGCAAAAAAAAAAAAATGTTTAATAAAAGATAACGACTTTTGTTTTTTAAACATGCATATCTTGAATTTATATGGGCAAAGGGGAAGTATGAGGACAGCTTAAAATAAAATCTTATCTAAATCTATTGTCTGGGAAATACAGGTGTGAAAGAATGTATACTGCACCACCATATACATTGTTCTCTGTTCTCCATGTTTTTTCATTGTAAAATATAACAATGTATTTTTAGAGCATGCATGGCATTCTCAAACATATCCAGGCATGCTGAAAAAGGCAGAGAATGTACAAAATAAACAATCCACAGCAGCCATTTATAACTCATCATTTATTGAACTGGTACCATACTCTGCATATACCCATTACTGCTAGCAGTGCTTTCCTAAGCCTAATCACATACATTTTGTGGCAGCAGGCAGGTTAAATTCCCTGGTTGCATCCAGGATGCAGTGTATATATCCCCTAGGTTCAGGCTTAATGCCAGTTTATACCTCTAGGGCAGGGGTCTCAAACTCAAATTACCTGAGGGCCACAAGACGAGTTTTCATATCCCGTGGGGGGCCGCATGAAAACTTTCAAACTTCAAAAACAACAGTACTGGTGTCAGCGAACGCATTATTAACCCCCCAGCACTGGTGTCAGCGGACGCATTATTACCACCAGCACTGGTGTGAGCGGACGCATTATTACCCCCAGCACTGGTGTCAGTGGATGCATTATTAACCCTGACCATTACACTGCACACCGACCACTACACTGACCACTACACACCGATCGAGCTCGATCACACAGCAGGGAGACATCGCAGGATCCAGGGGACAAGGTAAGTAAACTCCGCCTGGATACTGCGATGCAATCCCGAGTCTGGCTCGGGGATACCGCTAATGGTACTGGATTTCCACCCCGAGCCAGACTCGGGATTTCCACCAGGGAGGTTACATTTATTTGCCAAGTGATAGTTGCCTTGGCCAATTGTTAGGAGGTCAAATGACTTTGCCCTAATTCTGAAATTGCTGCACTTCTCTCTTCTGTCACTAGGTGGCTGGGTACCTGGTGGCATAATATAAGACAAGGGACAGATTAGGAGTATATGGGGTATCTCAGCCAATGGGCAGGGATTTTCTTGTGTCCCTTACCTGCTGGGAGAGCCTATTTATTTGGGTAAAGTCAGGTGATCGGGGGTTCTGTGCCACCTGGACAGCTGTCTGGAAGGACATGTGTTGTACTGCCCCGGCTGCTAGGTCAGAGACCTGAGGCCTATCCTGGGGGCATCTGGCTGCTAGGCTGTATGAGGAGTCTATCCAGAAGCAAGAGAGCAGCGTTGGGTTGGGATTGCGGCTTGCGGTCCAACCAGAAGAGTCGGTTCTGCCGGCCGGAGAACCTGTCATGATCGGAGGTAGAGGGGAAACTGTCGCCACTAAGGGACCATCCACCTTGTTACCAGGGCCCACTGTGAGTATCTGAAGCAAGTACCAGAGCAGTGTTCTCACCAACCGGGACAGTGAAGAATTGGGTAACTTCAGCAGGCGCCAAGCCAGGGACCCAGCCAGTGGACATGGGAACGCTCCCGCAAGGTAACTTCCTGGGAGAGCGCTTCTTCTAGGGGGTTATCTGATGTGGGGAGGAGCCACGAAAGCTGCCGGGGGACCCCATAAGACATTGTTTGGGGCCACCCTGTGCAAAACAAACTGCACAGGGGAGGTAAGTATGACATGTTTGTTATTTTATTTTTTTCAAAATCGATCCTTTAGTGGCACTTTAAGTTTTGACAAAAAAAAATGTTTTTGCACTCTCCGGTTTTAGTAAAGCAACCCCATTGTGTCCATGCACACATGGGCTTTTAGAGGAGTTTAGGAGCAGCAGAGTTTAAAAGGCAGTCAAAGCTCCTTCTACTGAACATATAAGAATCGTGTTCAAGAGAGGAGCTTTAGGACATAAAAAAAAACAAAAGTGCCTAAACATGCCTAAGAGCTAGGTACATTTAGCACTTTAGTGTATATTCACTACATTGGCCAGAATAAATGAAAATTCTGGCCAATGAAATAAATGCCCAAATAAAGTGGAACCTCAGTTTAAGAGTAACTTAGTTTAAGAGTGTTTTGATTTGTTTTTTAATTCTGACTCGGTTTGCCAGTGATGACTCGCAAGACGAGCAGAATTCAAGCTAAATAGGCCTGCAGTACCTCATTTGGCCTGAGTTATGGGGGCGTAAAAGGCGAGCAGAGCGGGAAATAGGCCTGCAGTACCTCATTTGGCCCGAGTTATGGGGGCACAGAAGGCGAGCATAGCCGGAAATAGGCCTACAGTACCCCATTTGGCCTGAGGTACGGGGGTGCAGGAGCTGAGTCGAAGTGTCCTCAGGCCTTTTCGGATGTTTTCAGAGCTCTCAGGCGCCCCCCACCTCGGGCCGCATTTGGTATTGCATCCCATTGAAGTCAATGCGGAACTAATTATTTTGGTTTCCATTGACTTCAATGGGAAAACTCGCTTTGATATGCGAGTACTTTGGATTACGAGCATACTCCTAAAAAGGATTATGCTCGTAGTCCAAGGTTCATCTGTACCAAACGCTGCTAAACCTGTCTAAACTGGTTCGAAAAAACAGAGCTTGGTTGAGTTTTTAATGCTTTATCTCCTGTCAGAAGAAACAGTTTTCAATAAACCAGTGTGCATGAGGCCTTCCTGTTAATCAAACAAGAACCACTTGTCTGTCAAGCGAGTCACACAAGAAACAACAGTGGGATCCAGTGCTAAAAATGTCATGCAAATCTGTCCCTGTTCTTAGTTCATGAATGCTATCTGCCCGTCTATGGCTAGCCCATCTCATACAGTAGCTAAGGCCCGTGCACACGAGACGCTATTACAAACGCCTCTAATCTCAGCTTTTCAAAGGCAAAAACCGGCATTTAAAACGCCCGTTTTTGCCGCGAATTGCGCGGCGTTTTGCCGCGATTTGCGGCGTTTTACTGCGATTTGCAGCTGTCAGCGTTTATCCCCAAAACACTGTAGACCCTCCCCAAGCTCAGAATCAAACTATTTGTGCCGCGTTTTGCCGCGTTTTGCCGCGTTTAGCCGCGTTTTGCGTCTAAAACGCAAATGCTGAAAGCTTCTGAACCCAACATTTTGGGTTTGGAAAAAGGGCCCTAAACCCAACTGCTTTGAAACGCCAAAAAACGTGATCGTGTGCATGGACACATAGGATAACATTAAATGTGTTCAGGGGCAGTTGAAAAAAATGCCCAAATGCCTCTGAACTCGAGTTTAGCAGCGTCTCGTGTGCATGGGGCCTTACCGTGCAAGCAACATTGCACCAAGCCACTACTGTCCACTACGCTCACCATCCAAGACAGTCGATTCAGTTACCAGACCATCCCGAATCATGCCTTTGCAAAGTGTGGTCTTGCTCACACAATGGTTGTTGGATTCTGTCTGTCTTGTGCTGTCATGCCTCAAGTGATGTTTATATTGGAACTGTGCTAAAAGTACATTCAATGACTCCTGGTTTCTGTGCCAACAAAGGTTGTTTTAAGATACTGACAACCTTGCAGTATATCTAAACCATTAAAGCTAAACTCCAGAAATGATCTTTTTTTAAAACTTCCATTGGTCCAGCTTGATTACCTTTTCATATCTCCCAACTGGAAGGATAAAGAAAATATGGACAGCCGCACTCCAAAAAAACCTTGATGGTTGTCTTTATTTAAAAAAAAAACGAAAAATGCACTACAAGTTACAGCACAAAACACTGGAGTAAAACAGCTGACAGCTGACGCGTTTCACACTATAAATTGGTGCTTAATCATGATTAAGCACTAATTCACAGTGCAAAACGCATCAGCTGTTTTACTCCCGTGTTGTGTGCTGTGACTTGTAGTGCATTTTTCCTTTTTTTTTTTTTTTTTTTAACAGAAGGAATTTTATTAGAGAATAAAATGGTACAGTGGACATGTAAATATCAGCAAAATGGTACAGTAATATAGGAAGAACATAGTGTATCCAATAGTCAGGTGTAGAGAGTCATTGCTTGCATGGTCAAAATACAGTAAACCACCATCGTCAAAAATCAACATCAGGCTTGTGTAACAGGCAAGAGAATTAAAGCTAGAATTTAATCATCTGGGGCAGCTACCTGCCCAACCCGTAAAGTCTACCGGGAAGTCACTCCATCCGGGGGGGAGGGGGGGGGGAAATGGAGGGAAAAATGAAGGGGGGAGGGGGGGGAGGAGGGGGGGAAAGGGAGGAAAAAAGGGGGGGGCGTACATCAACAGTCTACACCGTGAGGTGCCTGGCCTCCACCCACCTTGACCATATTTTGTGGAACTTGTTAGGGCAATTGCGACCCATATACTTCCTTTTTTTTTAAAATAAAGACAACCATCAAGGTTTTTTGGAGTGCGGCTGTCCATATTTTCTTTTTCCATTTGTTGCCTTGTGCATTGCCAGCACCCTTGATCTCCTGAGACTATACTGATCATCCTAACACAATCCATCTGGAGCGGTAACTTTCTAACTGGAAGGATGTTGGGGATGCAGAACTTCCCTGTAGCACATACAGCCAGCACTGGTCTCTTCCAGGTTCTGCTTGAGTGATTTGCAGTCTGTATACTGAACCCAAGGGGCTGCTTACTTCGTACTGCGTACCTCAGCAATTCAGAGACGGTCTTGTTTTTTTTCCCAATGAATACAAAGTGTTCTCTGTTTGAATTGGGTAAGAATTGTGACACCATCTTCCCCCCTCTATGCCTCATCCAATCAGAGAATGTCCTGTATGTACTGAAAAAATTACAAGATGGTCTCAAGCGACCTTCTATGTTCAGTATACCATAGCTCCCAACTGTCCCTTGGGAGGTGTGGTATACTGTACAGTCTGCGAAGGGCTCGAGCAGCACCCAGAAGAGACCAGCACTGACTGCATGTAGCACATTATAAACTCCTAAAGAAGCTGCACTCCTAACAATACTCAATCATGTAATGATGGGTGCTTAAAGTTAAAGTGATTTTAAAGGCTTGTGCTTTTTTTTTTTAAATAACAAACTTGTCATACTTACCTGCTCTGTAAAGAGGTTTTCTCTTCTCTTCTTGGGTCACCTAATGGCGCTCCTGGCCCCTCCCCCCTGCTGATTGCCCCCGTAGCAATCTACTTGCTCTGGGGGCACTTGTGTGTGCCTGCTCCCGAGCCACCTTGTGTGTGCCTGCTCCCGAGCCACCTTTGAGACACACAGGGGTTGATTTACTAAAGGCTGTACAAAAATACAATTGCACTCTGCAAGTGCAGTTGTTCCAGAGATTAGTAAATGGGCAGAAGCTCTGCTGACTGCCATCATCCAATCATTTGCAAGTAAAAATGCTGTTTTTTTAATTTTCCCTGCATGTGATTGGGTACTTTTTGCGAAGTGAAGCTTTACCTCATTTACTAAGCTCTGAAGCAACTGCACATAGAGAGTGCGACTGCACTTTGCAAAGTGCACAGCCTATTTGCCTTTAGTAAATCAACCCAACGGACACAGTCCCGCTCTTCTCTATGGGGCAATCGGGTGGAAACGGACTGCCTATCTGTTTCCATCAGATGCCATCTGATCCGATCCACTGTATGGATGGAAAATAGGACCATCATCCGTCTGTTTTTGGTGGACATGATCGAAGCGGATGGTGGTGGCTGTCAGTGGACATGTGTCTACTGACATCCGCTGCTCCATAGAGGACAATGTCTGATCAGGTCCACCTGAAAAACTGACAGGCGGACCTGATCAGACAGCCCGTGTGAAAGGGGTCTTAAGCTGGCTATACACCTATAGATTATCTGTAGATTTTCTATGGTTAGATGTAGGGTTGTCCCAATACCCATACTAGTATGGGTATCAGGACCGATACCGAGCATTTGCGCGAGTATATGTACTCGCGTAAATGCTCCCGATGCCTGACCCGATACCTGGTTGGCGGGTAGTTAGTGGCCGGAGAGGACGTGAAGAGTCATAGGCTGGAGAGGGTAGGCGGAAGCCAGGCTTTTGTAGTTAGAAGTGTCCCCCCGGATTCCCAACACCCGCCCGCACTCCCGCAGCATTGCTCGCTACCGCTTGTCACACTAGAGCCGGGGATGAAAAGCTTTTCCTAGACGGCTCCTCCCGGCTCTGGCGTGTCTCACAGGTCATGAGGAGGAGCCTGGGAGGAGGGGCAGCGCTCTCACTGGATTGAGCCGCGCTGTATCTGAGGTCTGTGTTCAGAGGGGTGTGTTTTAAAGTGTGCCAATTGTACAGGAAGGGGGATAGGTGTCTGTGCTGGGAGAGGGAAGACATTCTTGCACCCATCTGCACTCTGCATCCACCACCCACCTGCATACACCACCCACCTGCACCCTGCATCCACCACCCACCTCCACCACCCACCTGCACCCTGCATCCACCACCCACCTGCACCCTGCATGCACCACCCACCTGCATCCACCACCCACCTGCACCCTGCATCCACCACCTGCACCCTGCATCCACCACCCACCTGCACCCTGCATCCACCTGCACACACCTGCATCCACCTGAAGCCTGCATCCACCACCCACCTGCACTCTGCACCCTGCACCCACCTGCAGCCTGCATCCACCACCCACCTGCACTCTGCACCCTGCAACCACCACCCTGCATCCACCACCCACCTGCACCCTGCATCCACCACCCACCTGCACCCTGCATCCACCACCCACCTGCACCCTGCATCCACCACCCACCTGCATCCACCACCTACCTGCACCCTGCATCCACCACCTACCATCCACCTGCATCCACCACCTACCACCCACCTGCATCCACCATCCACCTGCACCCTGCATCCACCACCCACCTGCACCCTGCACACACCTGCACCCAACACATACCTGCAGCCTGCATCCACCACCCACCTGCACCCTGCATCCACCACCCACCTGCACCCTGCACACACCTGCATCCACCACCCACCTGCAGCCTGCATCCACCACCCACCTGCACTCTGCACCCCGCATCCACCTGCACTTTGCACCCACCACCCACCTTGTTCTCAGAGCTAGCCAGGTCACATGATATTGACATCACACATGTGGGCGTGTATACAGGCTGAAGTGGAAATCTCCTCCAACCTGAACTCTCAGCACTGGATTACATGTGCAGTTTCTCACTGACTGTGGTATACAGATCAGCCAAAAAGGTATATAGTGGCAATATTTTAGTGTAAAAAGATTTATAAGCTGTGGGCACTGTGGGGGGGGGGGGGGCGGATGAACTATTTTCATATTAATGGGTTTAGTAACACTGTAATTGGAATGCTGGTGACTTTGCATTTATGTGTATAGCACAGGCTACTACAAAGAATTGTCTACATCCCCTGCAGCCCTCAGGATGTGAGATATGAAGACTTAGATGTAACCAAGCTGGACCAATGGAAAAAAAGAAGATAATTCCTAGAGTTCAGCTAAAACAACAGTGATGTAATTGATCACAAACAAGCGGCACTAATTAAGAGAACATTGAGCAGGAAGAACAATCAATGTTACAACTTTCCTAACAGGGGAAAGTACAAGTTAGTACATCTGTGTGGAGTCTGTCCTCGGGATATTAGAAAACATTCATGTTCACAGACTGATCAAACCTCCTGCACGCAAACCTCTGAGAAGAGCTTTAGGCCAAATCAGGTAGAGTTGTGCCTGTCCCCTCTCGGTACCATTCCTTTTCCTCTAACTGTGCATGTAATTGAACTGTAAATCACTTAAGTACCCTGGGGCTTATACAACTTATACTGCTAGCTGCTATCTGCACGCACAGCTCAGAGTCCCAGGTAAAAGCACCTCCAACAACACAGAGGCCTTACATCACATAGACAGCTACCCAAATAACAGGGAGGAGCACGCTCAAGAGCTTAAAAAGCCTAGACGTTTCTTCAGATTTATGAGAGGATGTGGATTTGTATACACAGATGACTAAACTAATAAAGTTATCTTTTAAAGTCATCTTATTAAATTACTTTGTGATCTTTTGGCTTGACAGGTGCTTAGAGGGAAACACCAAATAGATACAATTATGAGTAAGTGACTGTGAGCCCCATGTATGAAATATGGAAATGTGCGTTGTCCAAAGGAACTCGTCGGATTTAAGCCGTCATTTTTCTGAAGCACCATCTGATATATGCAAAACACTTCCACTTCTTCTATGGCTTGGGAACGTATTCATGGGAATTCAATATAGCCCTAATGGCAGTCGTTTCCTTTAGCCCCCGTTCACATTGCCACGATTTAACAGGTCAAATCACAGCCTATTGCCGGCAATGGGAGTGTCCCAATCGGTGCGACGCCGACTTTGCGGCTCCACGCCGATATCCAAAAGTAGTTCCTGCACTACGTTTGGCGACTTTAATAGACATCTGTGCAGGAACCCACACAGTTGTCTTCCAAGTTGCCTCAGAGTTCAGATGAAGTTGTGTGTGTAGCGCCCCCTTACTTTCAGTATGGGCACTATGCTAAAGTTAGTGGGGAATGGGAGAGTTATTTTGCTCCCATTCACAATTTGTTAAATCGCAAGGCTGCTGTCCTTTCAGAACTGTCTTGTAGGTCAGTCTGCTTTTCAGGGGTGCATTTCCACCTCTGGGCGGCAGTTGGCGCTAGAGGGGTTTTGGCAGAGTCACTTTGCCCAGCAGCCAATTAGAGGAGTTTTTCCCTCTCTGGGCATGCTGAGGAAGTTCATATCTGGGGCAGACGCCATTGATTCTAGGTCCTTTTACGCGGGGTCCGAGTTCCAGGTGCGGCATCCACCTTCAGGGTGCGTGCATCCATGGACCCCGCCACCATGGCCTACCTGGCTGGAGTTGCGCACCACGCGGAGCTTCATCCTGAGGATGAGAGGGACCCCAGCGACTTGCTGGGTCCCAACCTTTGCTGCGAGGATCCTAAGCTGAGAGCTGTGCGGTGGGGAATCAGCTCGGAGAGAACCCGGAGAGAGGGTGTCCAGGAGGCCTGAACGAACCATCGGGGATCTGGTCACCACGACACTGACAGGTATATTGCAGCTGTCAACCAGTGACCTTAACTGAAATTTACTGGAGGATTCGCTCAATCCAATTATTGCACCTTAAATCGCTAGGCCTGTGGCAGAGGTCCAGAGTCAGGCCTGTGGCAGAGGTCCGTTCCTCCCAGCGATTTACAAGTGACATTTGGCTGCCAGGCTTGTGGCAGAAGTCTGTCCGGGGGCACTTTACCCACTCTGGCTGGAGTGGCGACGAACTGATCTTATTATTACTAAGAGCAGGACTGTTCTTTTCATATCCAAGGCCTGATACTAAAGTTGTTCTCATGCTTCATCAACCTTTCCTATCTTGTCTTATGTTGATGTTGGCCATGTTGGACCTTGGAATAAAGCATTGAAGAAAAACCCAATTGATGACTGGACCTTCGCTCATTGCCTCAGCTCACTAGCATTACCCGTAGACACCCTGCAAGGTAACTCAATACGCCGATCCAACAAACAACCAGCGGCTCCTGCGGGGGTAGCGCTACACGTGATTTCAAAGTCCTGTTTAACGAGTGCTAGAGCAGTATTAAACCCAAATGAAAACATTTATTATATTGCAGCTTGCCAATTCTTAGATATGGTGGCTGCATTCCTTTTTTTTAGGCTTTCTTTATTTATTTTTTACCTGGTGGTCCTGCTAATAAATCAGTATTTTTTTTGCAACAGAACAAGCTGTCCTGCAGATGTAGCATTTAGAGCAGGGGACTCCAAATTTTCGAAACAAGTGAGTTTATTGCCCTTTAAACTTTGGGGGGGGGGGGGGCAGTTGAAGTAGAAAATGCTCTGGCATGGGAATATACAATGCCATAGGCTTGGTGGTCAGTGGAAGTAAAAAAAAAATACATAATTGGTGTCAGTGGGAAGAATAGTGTCCCATAATTGGTGTCAGTGGGAAAAGTAGTTCCCCATCTCTGATATCCGTGGAAGGAATAGCAACCCATTGTTAGTGTCAGTGGGAGGAATAATGCCCCATCATTGGTGTCAGTGGGAGGAATAGTGCCCTATCATTGGTGTCAGTGGAAGGAATAACACCTCATTGTTAGTGTCAGTGGGAGGAATAGTGCCCTATCATTGGTGTCAGCGGGAGAATAAGGGGCAGATTCACGTACAGCCGCGTAAAATTGTGCGGGCGTAACGTATCTAATTTACGTTACGCACCGCAACTTACACGGGCAAGTGCTGTATTCTCAAAGCACTTGCTCCGTAAGTTGCGGCGGCGTATCGTAAATCGGCCGGCGTAAGCCCGCCTAATTCAAATGTGGAAGGAAGGGCGTGTTTTATGTTAAACTACTGTGACCCGACGTGATTGACATTTTTGCGGAACGGCGCATGCGCCGTCCGTGAAATTTCCCAGTGTGCATTGCTCCAAAGTACGCCGCAAGGACGTCATTGGTTTCAACGTGAACATAAATGACGTCCAGCCTCATTCACGGACGACTTACGCAAACAACGTAACTTTTTTAAATTTCGACGCGGGAACGACGGCCATACTTAACATTGACTGCGCCTCATATAGCAGGGGCAACTATACGCCGGGAAAAGCCTAACGTAAACGTCGTAACTTTACTGCGTCGGCCGCGCGTACGTTCAGGAATTCGCGTATCTAGCTAATTTGCATACTCAACGCAGAATTCGACGGAAGCGCCACCTAGCGGTCAAAAAAAAATGCAGTTTAGATCCGACGGCGTAAGAGACTTAGGCCTGTCAGATCTAATGGATATCAATGCGTGACTGATTCTAAGAATCAGTCGCATAGATACGACGGCACAACGCAGAGATACGACGGCGTATATGGAGATACGCCGTCGTATCTCGTTGTGAATCTGGGCCTAAGTTCCCAGATAACAAGCAATTGTGCTGCAAGTTTGAAAATGACTTGCTAAGCTATTGCTAGACTAAAGCCCCATACACACTATCAGTTTTCCTGCAGGTTTTTCTCTTCAGGTTTACCAAAACCATGTAGTGCAAGGGCCTGCCTGATTGCATACGAATTGAAACTCTCAGGCCGGGTTCACACCTATGCGAATTGTTGCGGCTTAAACCGCATCCAATTCGCATAACATAAACTACATTGATTTCAATGAGGCTGGTTCACATATGTGCGATGCATTCGCACTGCGCATTGCCGAAAAAACATGTGCATTTTCTAGGCTTTGTGGTGCGGCTCAGGTGCGAATTCAGGCCCATTATCTTCTATGGGGACGCATCTGATTCGCACATGTGTTCATTTCTCTTCAGGATTTCTCTCATTCAGCTCAATACACTCCCCCCCCCCCCCCCGTCTCCCAGGTCTTCAAATTCGCATCTAAAATGGAGCTGATCTGCTGAACAGTTCTCTTATCTCTCTGCAGAGATAAGAGAGCTGAAATTCGCACCGCACAAGTGTGAATCCGGCCTCAAGGTTTGACCTAATATTAGATGGTTTTGGTAAACCTAAAGAGAAAAACCTGCAGGAAAACTGATAGTGTGTATGAAGCCTCGTACACACGACCGAGAAACTCGACGGGCGAAACACATCGTTTTCCTCGTCAAGTTTCTTGTCAGGCTGTCGGGGAACTCGACAAGCCAATTTTCTCCATTCCCATCAAGGAAATAGAGAACTTGCTCTCTTTTTGGCTCGTCGAGTTTCTCGACAGTTTCCTCAACGAAAATGTACACACGACCGGTTTCCTCGGCAAAAAGATATCTCCCAGCAAGTTTCTTGCTGGTTTTTGCCGAGAAACTCGGTCGTGTGTACGAGGCCTGAGGCTTTACATAGTTACATAGTTAGTCAGGTTGAAAAAAGACACAAGTCCATCCAGTTCCACCGGAAAAAAAAAATATATATATAATAGTTAAATAGTTAGTTAGGTTGAAAAAAGACACAAGTCCATCCAGTTCCAGGCTTCACAAGATTGTTGCACAATTGCAGCAAGTCTGCATTGCATGACTCCAGATGAACTTTCCTTGCAAACATTCTGCAAGTCTGCTGCAAGTTCTGGTTCAGTTATGTTGTGCATCAGTCATCCCACCACAGGGGTCACTGTGGCTCAATTTTCCTGCTGTAGACTTGCAGAGCTCTTGCTATCGACTCCCTACTGCAACTTTGCTCTTGCTAGAGACTTGCCATGCAAATTTGCTACAAATTGGAAAAGTGTCAATTAGAACGTGTGCTTCAAGTGCTCTGCAAGTGTACAACTTGCCAGTGAAAACATGCAGCAAGTTAACACGACTTACAATTCAACACTGCCACAAATTTGTGGCAAGTTATCCTTGCTATCTGGGACGAGGTCTGCTTTATTTTTGATTAACAGCACATGGCAGTGGACAGATCCATAGCCGCTATACAGTTTAATAGTAGCTTTTGTTTTCGCCCACTGGAGTGTGCTGTCAATCAGAAGTAAAGCAGACCTGACGAGGAACTCATTTCCACATCAGGCTCCATCCTTCCAGTGACAAGTAATTTCCCATATATGGGCATTGCCAATATTTGTGTAATGACATCACCTGTATTCCCGTTTACATTTAGCTTTCAGTCGAGGAGTCTCCCGGCTGACAGCTGAATAGATCCGGTCTTGTTAATTTGCTACACATTTTCACTGGCAAGTTGTACACTTACAGAGCACTTGAAGCACAAGTCCTAGTTGACATTTTTCCAATTTGTAGGAAATTTGCGTGGCAAGTCTCTAGCAAGAGCAAAGTTGCAGTGGTGAGTCTACAGCAAGAGCTCTGCCAGTCTACACCATGAAAATTCAGCCACAGTGACCCCTGTGGTGGGATGACTATTGCACAACATAACGGAACCAGAACTTGCAGCAGACTTGCAGAATGTTTGCAAAGAAAGCTGATTTGGAGTCATGCAATGTGGACTTTCTGCAATTGTGCAACAATCTTGTGAAGCCTGGCAAGTCTAACAATAGCTTAGCAAGTCATTTTTTAAAACTTGCCCGCACAATTGCTTGTTATCTCGGATGGGACACCCTTATGAATTCCCCCGATTGTCGGTTGTACAATGCATTCTGAAATGTCACTTAGGAAATATTTGTTAGCCGAACATATTTATCTTCTTGGATGAGGTGGGGCCCTTTTGGAAAGTGGCACACCAGATAAGGACAGCCCCATTATAGACTGACTGGAGGTTGGAGTGGGGCGATGTTGCCTGCCGGCCGTTCCAGTTCGTGCAGCTGTGTTGAAATCCGTAATTAAAAACACTAGTACAAGTATTCATACCCCTTGTAATTTTCCACATTTTGTCATGTTACAAAAAACATAAATGTATTTTATTGGGATTCTATGTGATAGACCAACACAAAGTGGCACATAATTGTGAAGTGGAAGGAAAATTATAAATTAATTTGACATTTTTACAAATAAATATGTGAAAAGTGTGGCGTGCATTTGTTATCGGCCCCTTTACTCTGATACCCCTAACTAAAATCTAGTGGAACCAATTGCCTTCAGAAGTCACCTAATTATTAAATATAGTCCACCTGTGTGTAATTTATTCTCAATATAAATACAGCTGTTCTGTGAAGCCCTGAGAGGTTTGTTAGAGAACCTTAAACAGTCACATGAAGCCCAAGGAACACACCAGACAGGTCAGGGATAAAGTTGCAGCGAATTTTAAGTAAGTTATAAAAAAATATCCCAAGCTTTGAACATCTCACGGAGCACTGTTCAATTCAATCATTATCTGAAAATGGAAAGAGTAAAGAGTATGGTACAACTGCACAACTGCGGGAAATACACAAGATTCGCTGCATTTGCCTGCATTGCATTGCACTGCATCAGGGCCGTCTTTAAAGCGGTCCTCCACCCTAAAGTGGAGTCCCGCTGATCGGAACCCTCCCCCCCTCCGGTGTCACTTTTGACACCTTTCAGGGGGGAGGGGGGTGCAGACACCTGTCTAAAGACAGGTATTTGCACCCACTTCCGGCCACACGATACGGGCGAAAGACGGGCATTCCGTCACATCCCGTCTGTCGCCCGTTGTGTGCTGGGAACACTCGGCTCCCAGCACACAGCGTGTGAGCCAATCGGCGGGCGCAGCGCGACTCGCGCATGCGCCGTAGGGAACCGGGCAGTGAAGCCGCAGCGCTTCACTTCCTGGTTCCCTCAGCGTGGATGGCGGGGGGAGCAGCAGAGTGACGAGCGATCGCTCGTGCTCTGCTGCGATCGGCGCTGGACTCCAGGACAGGTAAGTGTCCTAATATTAAAAGTCAGCAGCTGCAGTATTTGTAGCTGCTGACTTTTAATATTTTGTTCCCGTGGCACATCCGCTTTAATATGGTTTGGGCCCTGGGCAAACATTTTTTTTGGGCCTCCCTCCAGCTTATTTTGGGCCTGGCTGGTTCACATGTATGTGTTTTGGCGGCCCTCATTTGTGCAGGCACAGCAGCCCATTGATTTGAATGGGCTGCCATGCCTTTGTTTCCTGCAGAAAAAAGGTGCATTCAGCATTTTAAAAATACAGTTGCCTTAAAAAACCATTCTGCTTTTGCACCATGCTACTTACCTGCAGTTCTTGCACACACAAACGCACTGTGTTTTTAAAAGCGCGACCTAAACGTCTAAAAATGCAGCAAGTTTGACAGTGCGGGAACTGCAGATAAGTCACAGCACACAGCAGAATGGACAGACAGTGCTGTATTTCAGTGCTTGATGGGCATAGGTGTGCTGTGTGCGCAGCCTATTACATGAGGCATGCGCTTTTCTTTGCAGGAAACGCAGGCATGGCGGCCCATTCAAATGAATTGGCTTGCTATTCCTGCGCAAATGTGGGCCGCCATAACAGATACATGTGAACCAGCCAGGCCCAAAATAAGCCCATCAAGCAGTTAAATACAGACAGTAATGCCATGTGATCTGAGGCCTTACTCAGCCTGGACTGCAGGTCTGGTCTGTGATTTAAAGAGTTCCTCTATTATACACATGGCATGGGGTCCCATGGTGCTAAAGCAGAATGGACAGACAGTGCTGTGAACCCCCATGCCATGCCATGTGTAAAATAGAGGAACTTTTTAAAACACTGACCAGACCTGCAGCGAATATTATAAAAACTTTGGGCACACTGTATAGAAAACTTCTATTTACAATATAGATTAGCAAACAGTGACATACCTTGAGGAGCAGGACATGAAGAAGAAGTCAGCCTCGGCAAGAGCAAACTGGGGATGCTCTAAAATCACATTCTAATTCACTTTTGTATACAAGCAGCACCCAGTGGCAGGAAGGGAGGATTGCACGTCTAAAGGGAAGCCAGGGGTGCTGTACATTTTAAAACACTGGGAAGGGAAGCAGTAGCGTGCCGCTGATGATTTTCAGCGCTGATTTGTGGGCAGCACAGGGGCTTAACGGGCGGCTCTGCTTTGGGCCCCCAACAGTGACAGGGCCCTGGGCAGCTTCCCCCATTTGCACTATGGTAAAGACGGCCCTGCACTGCATAGCAATCGAATGGCATCAATGCAATCTGCTTAGGGTGTCAATGTTAGATTAACAATACCCCGAAACAGATTGCAAAACACAGCGTGATTGCCAGAATTCTTTTCATCGTATGGGCGTGAACCCTCATTCGATGAGATTCAGGTGCAGAAAAAAAGGGTCCTGCACCATTTTGATGCCGATGTGATTTGAGCCATACAAAATGGCTCAAATTATACTGCACAGACATCGCATGTGATGTGCACAGGAATGTGTTGCGACTCCTGTGTGAATCACATACAGTGTTCTAAATGCACTACTGTGAACCCAGGCTGCTAGTTAAAGTGGGATCAAACCCAAAAAACAAAAAAGATATATTTCAGCCTTCCAGTTCTTAGATCTGGTGGATTCATTCTTTTTTCTTTTTTAAGCTTTTTCTACTTTTTTTTCACCCGGTGATCTGGCCAGCAAGTCTATTCGTTTTCAACTTTTTTTTAACAAACCAAGATGTCCAACAAAAGTGTCAGTTAGAGGGTTAAAACAAACCATCAATTTTGTTTTGGTGCAACATCGCATGTCCGCGCAATTGTCAGTTAAAATAGCGTAGTGTCGTATCGGAAAGGGGGCAAATCCTTCTGGGGCTAAAGTGTTTAAAGTGTATAGCCAAAACCTTTTCATTACTTTTAGATTGAGCAGGGAAGAGTTAGAACTCCTATCAGGTTATTTCTTTCTTTCTTTATCCTGCTGGGAAGATTTCCCTCACTTCCTGTCCTGGAGATGCCACATGAAATGAGAGGAAATCTCTTCAAAGTGAACAAAATTTCTATCTTAGAGTGTCTCCGATGAAAGATTTTCCCTCACCTCTTGCTTTTATGAGAAGTTTTGGATTTCCCCTGCTTTCTGTCTTAGTGACAATGGTCACCAAAACAAACATAGGTGTGAACTTCCCCAACTAAGACACAGACAGAAATAAAGACATGACATGGGAGTTGATTTACTAAAGGCAAATAGACTGTGCACTTTGCAAAGTGCAGTTTCTCCAGAGCTTAGTAAAAGAGGTAAAGTTTCACTTTGCAAAGAATACCCAATCACATGCAAGGAAAAAAAAAGCTGAATTTTTTCTTGCACATGATTGGATGATGAAAGTCAGCAGATCTTCTGCTCATTTATTAAGCACTGGATCAACTGCTCTTGCAGAGTGCAACTGCACTTTGCAAAGTCCACAGTCTATTTGCCTTTAGTAAATCAACTCCAAAGAGTCTAATGCCGCGTACACACGGTCGTTTTATGTGATGAAAAAAAATGACGTTTTTAAAAACGTCACTTTAATTGACCGTGTGTGGGGGAAAACGTCGTTTTATTTCTTCTAAAAAACGACCAAAAAAAATTGAAGCATGCTTCAATTTTATGTGTCGTTTTTCAAAACGTCAACTTTTACTTCACAGAAATTGACCGTGTGTAGCAAAAACATTGTTTAAAACGACGTTTTTTCATCCGCGCATGCCCAGAAGCTAGTTATGAAGCGAGCTTCAATGGAAAAACGTGGTGAGAACGTAACCTCGCTTTGCTAGAACATTGTGAGAAAACGATGGTGTGTAGGCAACTTCGTCTTCGAAAATTGAAGTTTCAAAAACGTCGTTTTTTTACTTCACAGAAAATGTCGTTTTTTTTCATCACATAAAGTGATGGTGTGTATGCGGCATAACCCTTTCTTATTTTATCCAAAGTTAAAAAAACACATATAGCCGGATTCACGTAGAGCCGGCCCATCTTTAGACCGGCGTAGCGCATCTTAAATCAGTGAGTCAAGAACAGTATTCACAAAGCACTCGCTCCCAAACTTGCGCCGGCGTAACGAAAATTGGCCGGCGTAAGCCCGCCTAATTCAAAGTAGGAAGGTAGTGGGCGTGATCTATTAAAATGAAGCGTGACCCTATGTAAATGAAGGGCCGAACGAACGGCGCATGCTCAGAATCACGTCGCATATACTCCCTAAGATACGACGGCTCAATGCCTACGACGTGAATGTAACCTACGCCCAGCCCCATTCACGTACGACTTACGTAAACGACGTAAAATACAACGGCTGTTCCGACGTCCATACCTTTGCATGGGATGCGCCTCCTATATGGTGCTTTTAACTTTATGCCGGACGTACTCCTTACGTAAACGCGTAGATTACTGCGATGGGCGTAAGTACGTTCGTGAATCGGCGTATCTTGCTCATTTACATATTTGACGCGTAAATCAATGGAAGCGCCCCTTGCGGCCAGCGTAAATATGCGCCCAAGATACAACAGCATAGGAGACTTACGTCGGTCGGATGGAGACAAAATTCAGGCGTATCTTATTTCAAGAATCAGGCACATAGATACGACGGCGCATCCGTGAACTTACGCGGCGTATCAGAAGATACGTCGGTGTAAGTCTTTCTGAATCCGGCTAATAAACTTTAATTATAACACGTAATCTTAACCATTAAACCATAACCTATTATCTAACACTGCCTTAACCCCTTCTACAGCATAATTAGCTAATCTGGTTGCATATCTGTCATCATAAGCCAATTTTTTTTTTTTTTTTTATTATTTATGTTTTATTCTCTCTTTTTGCCACTAAACGAATTCATTAAGGGCCATATCCACAAAAGGGATACGCAGGCGTATCTACTGATACGCCGTCGTATCCCTGTTTCTATCTATGCGGCTGATTCACAGAATCAGTTACGCATAGATATTCCTAAGATCCGGCAGGTGTAAAAGTTTTACACTGTCGGATCTTAGGATGCAATACCTCGGCCGCCGCTGGGGGCATTTCTCGTCGAAATTCCGCGTCGGGGTATGCAAATTAGCACTTACGGAGATCCACAAAGCTTTTTCCCTTCGTTTTTTTTCCGTAAGTGTTAGTTTGCCGTCGCAAAATTAGGGCTGCTTTTACAAAGTGTAAACTTAGTACACCATGTAAAAGTAGACCCTTCTTTCCCGCGTCGCTGTCAAATTTTTTTTACAATTTTTTTTTTCCCGCCGCAACTCTTTTTTTTTCTTTTACACCCGTCGCGATTCTCAAAACTCGGCGCAACTTAAATCCGCGCAAAGCACGTCGGGAAAATAGCGTCGGGAGCATGCGCAGTATGTCCGGCGCGGGAGCACGCCTAATTTAAATGGGACTCGCCCCATTAGATTGGGCACACCTTGCGCCGGACGGATTTAAAGCGGTAGTTCACCCTCCTTAAGAACAATGCAGCATAAAATCCGGCATAGTAGCGCGAGCTACACTATGCCGGTCTTAATTTTTTTATCCCGGTTATACTCACGGTTATATCGTGCATTGACGATTCCGTCTGCCGCGGGGAATGGGCGTTCCTAGCAAGAGGGAGGGTGATTGACGGCCGGCTCTGGCACGTCACGCTCCCCGAAGACAGCCGGAGTAGGTCTCGGCTCTTCACGGCGCCTGCGCACAGGCTATGCGCAGGCGCCGTGAAGAGCCAAGCCTATTTCGGCTATTTCCGGAGAAGCGTGACGTGCCACGGCCGGCCGTCAATCACCTTCCCTGTCCATAGGAACGCCCATTCCCCGGAATCTTCTATGTAGGATATAACGGTGAGTACGGGGAAAAAAAAATTAAGACCGGCATAGTGTAGCTCCCGCTACTATGCCGGATTTAATGCTAGAGGGAAATTTTTTTTTTTTTATATAGGGTGAACCCCCGCTTTAAGTTACACTGCTGCAAATTTCTAGGTAAGTGCTTTGTGGATCGGGCACTTAGGTAGAAATTTTGCGCAGTGTAACTTAAATAGGATAAGCCAGCAGCTACAAATACTGCAGCTGCTGACTTTTAATATAAGGACACTTACCTGTCCTGGAGTCCAGCGCCGATCGCAGCAGATGACGAGCCGATCGCTCGTCACCCTGCTGCCCCCCCCTCCATCCACGGTGAGGGAACCAGGAAGTGAAGCGCTCTGGCTTCACTGCCCGGTTCCCTATGGCGCATGCGCGAGTCGTGCTGCGCCCGCCGATTGGCTCCCGCTGTGTGCTGGGAGCCGAGTGTTCCCAGCATACAACGGGGGACGGACGGGAAGCAAGGAAAAAACCCGTCTTTTGCCCGTATCGTAGGGCCGGAAGTGGGTGCAGATACCTGTCTGTAGACAGGTATCTGCACCCCCCTCCCCCCTGAAAGGTGTCAAATGTGACACCGGAGGGGGGGAGGGTGCCGATCAGCGCGACTTCACTTTAGAGTGGAGATCCGCTTTAAGTTAAGCCTGCTGGCTGTGGATCTGGCCCTAAGTTCTTACATTGTTGCATTGTGCTACCAGATAGCCTTTTATACAAACCATTAGGCCTCGTACACACGGCCGAGGAACTCGACGTGCCAAACACATCGAGTTCCTCGGCCAGTTCAGCCCTGAAGCCGCCGAGGAGCTCGGCGGGCCGAGAGCTCCCATAGAACAACGAGGAAATAGAGAACATGTTCTCTATTTCCTCGCCGAGCTCCTCGTCGGCTTCCTCGGCCGAAAGTGTTCACACGGCCGGGTTTCTCGGCAGAATTCAGCCAGAAACTCGGTCGGAAGCTGAATTCTGCCGAGGAAACTGGTCGTGTGTACGGGGCCTAACCTATTTCTCTGCCTCTCGAATAACTGCTATGCATATTCTTCACAGATGTTCACTGCTCTTGTATGTATTTTTGTACTTCTTGCCAATTCGAGTTTAAACTGTATTGAGACTTCTTTTTTCAATAAACCGTTTGTAAACAAAAAAAAGAAAGATAATAGTCCCCTGTTAAAAAAAAAAAAAAAGAACCGATGTTCCAAAACAGAAAACAAATGACCCATGTAGCACAATGTAAATGCAAAGCTGTGTTAACATTGTTTGCTTCTTCCCCTCGTAATTATAATGACGCAATAATGATCTGCATCAAATGCTAACACTTAGAATGTTTGCCATTATAAACCTTTGAAAACATCGATGTTGTAACAAAAGTTTGTCTATATACACCCAAATCAATCTTCTACACACAAATAGATTATATTCCAAAGCAGACTCTTTGTACTTTGTAACATAACATTGAAAGGGAAAAAAACGTCCCTACCACTATGCTGTCTTAATGAAAATCACACTTATGTGCTATCATAAATTATTTTACTTAGAAGAATTTGTTGATAATATTTTAGATTAAATATCTGCCATTTTGTGTAATATTAGGTTCAACTTTCCTGACTTTTTCCAAAAACCAACTCAAACATTACAGCACCCTCAATACGTTAATGACTGCTGGGCTCTGATGAAGAGGTCCTTGTAGCCTCGAAACGCGTCAGCCGGCAGTGTCACACCTTTATCCCCCCCATTTGGAGTGTGGTTCGAGGGGTATCCACTACAGCGTTGTCGATAAGCCTATTATGTTGCTTTCCTTGTGAGTAGTTTTCTATTATATTTTTATTCTATTAAATTGTCAACGGTAACACACTAGGCTGGTGCGCCCTTTTCTTCATTTCTCTCAATACATTAATATGCTGTGCTCAGTTTTGTTAAAGAACACTTACCTTTTCATCTGCTCATTTCTTTGCTCTACACCAGGGGTCCCCAAACTTTCTAAACAAAGGGCAAGTTTACTGCCCTTCAGACTTAAGGGGGGTAGACTGTGGCCATTGGGAGTAGAAAAGGTCCCTAAGTCAGTGGGAATAAACAATGTCCATAATTGTTGTCATTAGGAGAAATTGTGCCCCATCATTGGTGTTATTGGGCCCCATCAATGGTGTCATTGGGAGGAATTGTGCCCCATCTTTGGTGTCATTGGGAGGAATTGTGCCCCATCTTTGATGTCATTGGGAGGAATTGTGCCCCATCTTTGGTGTCATTGGGAGGAATTGCACCCTTCCATATGTGTCAGTGGGGGAAACGATGTCCCATTGTTGGAATCAGTATATAAAAATAGCACCCCAAGTAGGGTTGCCTCCTTTTCTTCAAGCCAAACCCGAACGCTTTAGTGACGCATAGCAAAAAATGTTTTAAGTGGGATTGCTGTGGACTTTGATGTAAAGGAGAGCTCTGAAGGAAGAAGGTTTCTGCTCACCAAGTCTCCCACTTACATCAGAGTTCCCAGAATTCTCCCTTACATCAGAGTCCACTGGGCACCCCTTACATCTGAATCCCTCTTACCTTTGTGTACTTACCCGCTCGGAGGCAGGAGAGAGAAGGGAGGGAGGGAGACTTCAGTCACAGACATTGGATGGTGAGTTCACTCACCCAAGGATGGAGGCTCAGGTATCGACACCTTTCATCCACAATGTATCTGCCGGTTCCTGAGCTTCAAATTTCCGACAGAGGGGTGGGGGTGGGTGGAGGAGGAGCAAATCAAGCACTTTCTCCTTTCCTGTCTGTGTATGGGGAGGGGGCTCATGCGCAGCTCTATGCACTCGGCGGTTGTGGTACTTGGTTACTTGGGGAGCCACAGTCCATTATGAAATATTGAGTCCGGGTTTCAGGCAGCCTGAAACCTGGACACATGAATCGAAACCCCTGTCCAGGTAAATCCCATATAGATGGCAACCCTAACCCCAAAGGCCAGATAAAAGCAAGCAAAGGGCTGCATCCGGCCCTTGGCCCGCAGTTTGGAGACAACAGATGGCAGGACGTACCAAGCATTCAATTTGTGGCCCAGAAAATCTGCGAATAAGCACTTGGCATCGTCCTCTACCCATACACAGTCCAATCCCTCTCTCTCTCTCACAGCTCAGGGTTCTTCAAATTTTGAGAACAAAATTACTGGAGATATGCTTTTATTCTAATTCTTTCCCCTTTCTTTTAAAATCAAACCTGTATAATAAAAATATGTGTATTAAAGTCTGCTATCAAATGAAAGTGCTATTTAGGAATTGTAAACCAATTGAAAATTGAGCAAAAAAAATGATTATTCAGTTTTATCCCACATTTGCACCTAATAAAAGACGAATCCACTTTGCTTCTTCTTTAACCACTTGAGACCCGCGCTTTTGACAAAAGACGTCAACAGCGCAGCTCTCAGGTGCCAACTGGACGTCTTTGGACGTCATTTGAAGTGCATTACCCGCGCGCCTCTGGGGGGCACGCAGCGGGTAAACACTGTCCCGGCGCATCGCTGGGAAGCCGATGCGTGTACCTGTCGGCCGCGATGTCCGCCGGGTACACGCGATTGTCGGGAACACAGCAGGGACGTGGAGCTCTGTGTGTAAACACAGAGCTCCACGTGCTGTCAGAGGAGAGGAGACCGATCTGTGTCCCTTGTACATAGGGACACAGCATCGGTCACCTCCCCCAGTCACCCCCCCTCCCCCCACACAGTTAGAACACACCTAGGATACACATTTAACCCCTTCCTCACCCCCTAGTGTTAACCCCTTCACTGCCAGTCACATTTATACAGTAATTAGTGCATTTTTATAGCACTGATCGCTGTATAAATGTGAATGGTCCCAAATTTGTGTCAAAAGTGTCCGATACGTCAGTCGCAATATCACAGTCCCAATAAAAAATCGCAGATCGTCGCCATTACTAGTAAAAAAAAAAATCATAAAAAAAAATCATAATTCTGTCCCCTATTTTGTAGGCGCTATAACTTTTGCGCAAACCAGTCGCTTATTGCGATTTCTTACGTCAAAATACGTATCGGCCTTAACTAAGAAAAAAAATATTTTTTTTAAAAAAAAAATTGGGATATTTATTATAGCAACAAGTAAAAAATATATATATTTTTTTTAAATTGTCGCTCTTTTTTTGTTTATAGCGCAAAAAATAAAAACCGCAGAGGTGAACAAATACCACCAAAATAAAGCTCTATTTGTGGGGGGAAAAAAGGACGTCAATTTTGTTTGGGAGCCACGTCGCACGACCACGCAAATGTCAGTTAAAGCGACGCAGTGCCGGAAGCTGAAATTTCGCCTGGGCACGAAGGGGGTTTATGTGCCCAGTAAGCAAGTGGTTAATAAATTGTGCTATCTCTACATAAAACAATAATGCAATTTAAACATATGAACATATTTTTAAAATAGCTCTGTGTTTGAATGTATTCATAGGACGCTCATACTATGCTATGATATATTTCAATGAGCAAGACTGCCCTCTACTGGATAAAGCAAATGTACATGCGCTTGTAGGATATATTACATATACAGTAGCTCATATCTTTTATGCACTCTTATGCCTGAAACTAAAACATTCAGGTTTAGATTTATTCAGTTGTATAGAATTTGCACCCCAAAATTCCAAGTTATTGGGCTTCAGATTGTTAAAAAGAGAACAGCAACCTGTTCTACTAAGTTTAAAAATCTGGGCTCAGTTAGACCGATTGAATAAAAACAGATATTTGGGAACTTTGGCCAAATCTACCTCATGATGCTTTCATCCAAAAAGCTTTCCACCACGCAAAAGAACTGAGGGCCAGATTCACATACAATTGCGTTATGCTGCGGCGGCGTAACGTATCCCATTTACGTTACACCGCCGCAAGTTTACAGCGTAAGTGCTTGATTCACAAAGCACTTACCTGTAAACTTGCGGCGGCGTAGCGTAAATCCACCCGGCGCAAGCCCGCCTAATTCAAATGGGGCGGGGACCATTTAAATTAGGCGCATTCCCGCGCCGAACGTACTGCGCATGCTCCGTCCCTAAAATTTCCCGACGTGCATTGCGCTAAATGACGTCGCAAGGACGTCATTGGTTTTGACGTTAACGTAAATGGCGTCCAGCGCCATTCACGGACGACTTACGCAAACGACTTACGCAAACGACGTGAAATTTAAAAATTTGACGCGGGAACGACGGCCATACTTAACATTGCTTAGACCACCTAGAGGGCATGCTTAGTTTTACGTGACACATCTCTACGGAAACGACGTAAATTTAGATCGACGGGCAAAGCGGACGTTCGTGAATCGGCGTAACTAGTCATTTGCATATTCTACGCCGACCGCAATGGAATCGCCACCTAGTGGCCGGCCTAGAATTGTAGCCTAAGATCCGACGGTGTAACATAGTTACACCTGTCGGATCTTAGGGCTATCTATGCGTAACCTGATTCTATGAATCAGGCGCATAGATACGACAATCGTATCTCAGAGATACGACGGCGTATCAGGAGATACGCCGTCGTATCTCTTTTGTGAATCTGGCCCTATGTTAGTTCAGTACAGTGGATTTCAGGGCACGGGTAAAAATCATACAGCTTTCCAAAGTGTCCCTGACACTAAAGCACACATTACACTTACAGTTGAATTCCGGGCAGCTATGAAATACAAAAAAATAATAATACGTCATTTAAATTCCTACTTCAATGCACACTGCTTAATACAGTCCCTTAACAGCAAAGTTCAGACTAAAGCCTCGTACACACGGTTGGACATCCAACAAACTTTCCCTTGGATATTTGTCCGAAGTGAGTTGTCCGGTCACACCCATAGCATACACAAGCTCAGATTTTTCTGCAAACTTTTCAAAAAATTTCCCAACATCACGTGGTTTTTCTGCTTTTTTCTGCTCTTTACCACCACCCTTTGGTTAACTTCTGCTATTGTTGGTTGATTTTAACATTGGTTCTGAGCATGCGTATTTGCACTTTGTACAATAGTCCGATGGCTTGCTGTACACGGACTAGGCACCATCGGACTTTTTTAGACGTAAAGTTTGTCCGTTTGCAGACCGAACTTTTTGTCCGATGAAACCCGAAAAAGCTGGTCCGATGGAGCTTACACACGATCGGACAAAATTGAAAACTTGCAGATTTTGAAGTTTGTTGGCCGAAAGTCCAACCGTGTGTATGGGCCCTAGAGAGGGAGAAGCAGTGCACGGAGCATGCTGATAGAGGAGAGGTCATAGTAACAAAGAGATGGTATGTATACTCAGGGCCGCCATCAGGGGGGTACAGGCGGTACACCTGTAAGGGGTCCGGAGGTCGCCAGGGGCCCGGAGGCCCCCAGAGCCCCAGATGGCAAACCCCCCCCCCTTTTTTTTATATATATAAAAAATAAATATTTTTTTAATATATTTTTATTTTATTTTTTATTAAAGGGCCAATTTCTTTTTCGTTTTTTTTTAGCGGTCTGGAGGTCCCCAGGGCCCCAGATGGCAACCCCCTTTTTTTTTTTTTTTTTTTATAAATTTTTTTTTTTTTTATATATATATTTTTATTTTATTTTTTATTAAAGGGCCAATTTCTTTTTCTTATTTTTTAGAGGTCCGGAGGTCCCCAGGGCCCCAAATGGCAACCCCCCCTTTTTTTTAATAAAAAATAAAAAGAAAATTTAATATATTTTTATTTTATTTTTTATTAAAGGGGCAATTTTTTTTTTTTTTTTAGAGGTCCGCAGGTCCCCAGGGGCCCCAAGGGTTACTAAAGGAATTTTTTTTATATATATTTTTTATTTGTTTTTATTAAAGGGCCCAGAGGTCCCCATGGCCCCCAGATGGCTACCCCCCTTTTTTTATATATATAATTTTCCTTATTTCTTCTTTTTTTTGTAAAGGGCCCCCCTGCTTCTCAATTCGCGGCAGCCCCCCCTTCTCAATTTCAGGCGGCAGCACCCAGCTGTGTAAGGGGCCCCATAATTCCTGATGGCGGCCCTGTGTATACTTCCCCAGATGCTGCCTCACCAGCTGAAGGGAGAAAGCTGGGCGTAGGTTACGTTCACGTCGTAGGCAGTGATTCGACGTATCTTAGGGAGTATTTCCGACGTGATTCTGAGCATGCGCACTGGGATGCGTCCACGGGACGGCGCATGCTCCGTTCGCCTATGAATTTACGTTACGCTGGCGCAACGTTGGGAGCATTTCCTTTGTGAATACTGTGCACGCCGCGCTGCGCAGCGTCGGCGTAGCGTATATTCGATACGCTACGCCCGCATAAAGATGCGCCGAGGTATGTGAATCTGGGCCATAGTGTTTAGCCATAGGGAGCATACATGTTCATAAATTTACCGCATATATAAGGGGGGGGAACAGACCTGATTTAGTATGAAAAAAACACTCAGATGTTGCCCTCCCCAAAGAGAAAATAAGCTTTATTCAATAAGCGTTTTACCTGTTAAAAAACAAAAAAAAACAAATTACATCTTTTTTGTTTTGTAGGATTCAAAATTCGTATTATACAAACAGATTTGTATGAAAAAATGAATTGTATAGCATGAAGTGCTACCCCTGAAAGAGTCACTGAAATCTGGGCATTTCCCCTACACAGCACCCACAGCAAGGCAACAGGAATTATCCACATTCTCCAAATAGCTCAAGAAAACAGTCTATGGGATATGATGGGGCGCAGAGATATGATGGGGTGCTCCTGGCTGACCTGATCTGTACTTAAGCTTCACCCTGGTCCCAGACATGTGAGGTATTGTACTTTGCTGTCCTGTTTGTAGCTTTGGGTGTGAAGCTGGTTTGTACTCACTCAGTACCCCTTTAAGTAGTTTCTCAAATTCAGAAAGCTGCTGCACTGGCCTCTCTGTTGGGCAAGACTTGAAGCTTCCCTCTTCTCTCTCTCTTGCTTTTTATTTTGCTCCAGCAGCAGAGCCCCCTGCACAGTGTTCTCCAGACGACTGGACCCCAGGCTCTGCTCCCAGACTGCCAAGCTCCTGAGTATTTATGGATTGTCTCCCCACCTCCTGGACTCTGCCTTCCCAGGGATTGGTGGACCCTTCATAAATAGCCAGGCTGCAGCCTCTGTACCTCTAACCACTAAGTTCCAGAACTATGCAGAGAGTTCCAGAAGATAGGAGGGTGTAACAGAGCCACAACCTTTGAAGCATTGCACAGCCTCCTAACAAAATTAACTCATGCATGTACAGGGCTGCTGTTAGAAATCATGGGGCCCCGTACAGACTACCTGACGGGGCCCCCTTTAATCCCGCCCTCAACCCCACCCCAGGCCCCTCCCCCCACCTCTGCAGATTTCTCACCGTGTGCATATGCACACACAATCATTATGGCTTATCAGTACAGGGGGACAGAGACGGTTTAATTTTTTTTTTTTCAATTTTATTTTATTAACAAAAAATGTTTTCACTGTGTCTTTCATTTTTTTTTGTATCTCTTTTATTGCTATCAGAAGTAATGAACAACATCTCTAGTTATAGCATGGGGCAGTGACAGGTCCCCTTTATGGAGAGATCTGGCGTCTATTAGACCCCATATCTATCCTCTGGCCTCCAAAGCATCTGATCAAACCCAGATCGGTTTGATCAGTTGCTTGTTCAAGTCGGTAATTGCTCCTGGTTTCTGACAGCACACAGTGGGAGGAACTACATCAGTTCTACTCACTGTGTCCCAGGAACTTGATGCTGCTGCTCACAGGACCCGATTGCATTGGAGAGCCCAGCAAAGGTGGTGGCGTGATGGTGGTGGAACCCCCTTCCACTGACTATAAAAGTAATCTGATGCCTCGTACACACGGCCGAGGAACTCGACGTGCCAAACACATCGAGTTCCTCGGCCAGTTCAGCACTGAAGCCGCCGAGGAGCTCGGCGGGACGAGAGCTCCCATAGAACAACGAGGAAATAGAGAACATGTTCTCTATTTCCTCGTCGAGCTCCTCGTCGGCTTCCTCGGCCGAAAGTGTACACACGGCCAGTTTCCTCGGCAGAATTCAGCCAGAAACTCGGTCGGAAGCTGAATTCTGCCGAGGAAACTGGTCGTGTGTACGGGGCCTGAGGGGCTTTTTAACCACTAAGATTACTTTTTACTTTGTGCAGAATCGCTGGGGCTAAAAAATATCTTGATCATCGCTGTAGCGATGATCAAGATATCACCCTTACAATCCAGCAATGTACCAGTACGTCGCTGGACAGGAAGTGGTTAAAGGGGGGTGGTTGGTGGTTAAAGGGGGGTGGTTGGGGGGCACATGTTTACTGCCCCCCCAAATGCAAGTGTAAAGCAACATCTTCACCAGCATTATGAAAATCACACAGGCAGCACAGTCAGCATGTGTTCTGTCATGGATCTGTCAGTGTCAAATGGCTTTTGGGTTCTGACTTTGGCTGTACTGTGGGTTACAAACATTAACCCAGTACAGCCATAACAAAGTAAGCACCCAACAGCAATCTGACACTGTGACAGATCCATTACAGAGCACATGCTGACTATGCTGCCTGTGTATCATAATTCTAAATAAACATACTGTAACATGCCATGCTGTGTGTAAGCCATACACAGTGAGGAGTCTATCCTCTGTGCTCCACTCACTGTGTGCTCTGCAGCCATGGTGCCCAGGTTCTTGCTCCCTTGTCAGCCTCATCTCAGTCTCGGCACTCTGCAGTGCTCTGCACATGAGGAGTTGAGGACAGGAGGCGGAGTGCAGCATGGTATCACTCCACCAGGGAAGGCAGTGAGCAGCAGTGGCCGGGACTAATTAAAAAGCAGAGTAATGTGCGGTACAGTGTTATGTACATCCGCCCGAAAAACAAGAAATAGTCCCACCACTGCGCTCACATCCTGGGCCCCTCTGATGACCTGATGGGGCCCAAGAATATGTAATTACAGCCCCTTCCCTTAGCAAGTAGTAGCGGGGGAAGGAGGTGAAGTTTAGAAAGCTGTATTCTTTTTAAGACAGAAATTAACTGTAAAGTTGTCCGGGCCCCCCTGTGGAGCTGCTGGGGTCCGGGCCCAGTACAACAGGGCTGCCTGTACTGCCCTATCAGCGGCCCTGTGCATGTACACTAGCAATAGTGAGGGTGCTACATATACATATGCATTACATTAAATACAACCAGTGGCGGCCGGTGGAATTTTTTTGGGGGGCGGAAAATAGTATGCCACCAACACCCCAATCCACCCCCCTGTCGGTCATTTGGTCAATCGGCTGGAAGGTCGGTCGCACCCCATCATGGCTTTCTATGCTTGGTGGTAGCCTATGGCCCTAATCAGGTGCTTCAAAAAAACACTCCTGCCGCTGTAATTCAGGCACCCAGCGTCCTGAAAGGTGCTGGACTCCTGAATAGGGGGTGGCGAGGATAGAGGGGGGCGGCGCCTGAGTGCCCCTAATGGACCGGCCGCCACTGTATACAACATTAGACCCTAGTGCCATTATCAGGTACAACCATATTATTACCCAAAACCCTTGTTCATAAGTTTTGTGGTATATCTGCTTCATCAGGACAGGGTAGATATTTATTGTCACATAAAGACGTTCCGTCACTTGTATAAATTAACAAAGAGACATCAGTATCTATCTATGTGTATATATATATATATATATATATATATATATATATATATTTATAGGTTTTTCTTTAGATTTTGCTTGTTTTTTTTTGTTTGTTTGTTTGTTTGTCTTTAATGTACATAAACAGCATATTCATTTGTGTGTACACATACCTCCCAACATTTTGAGATGGGAATGAGGGACACCTACTAACAAATGTATGTAGACATAGGACACGCCCCCTGCCACACCTCCTTAAAGAATAATTAACAAAAAAAGGTTAATTAAATCCACAGGGACTTTCTTGTTTTTTACCACTACTATTCCTTTATATTGGCTTTTAAAATGTACAAATGCAGCAATTTAGAAATTGGATGAAAGGTTTAGCACTGGGAAACACTTTTTGAAAGATCAAAAGTACATTTTATATACAACTATATAGATCAGACCAAAATGGGGGACAAATAAGGAGGAATGAGGGACAGAGTGACATTGCTCCAAATCAGGGACAGTCCCTCGAAATTTGGGACAGTTGGGAGCGATGTGTACATGGATGCTGTAAGCTCGAATACAAAAAAAAGCATTTATCTGTCAAATCCTAAATCCATGCAACTTACTAACCAGAGACATACATTTAGGATGTGTTTCAAAAGTGTTTGAGATTCCTACCAAAAGATAATTGGCCAGATTCACATAGAGATACGACGGTGTATCTCCTGATACACCGTCTTATCTCTGAGTTTCGTCGGTCGTATCTATGCGACTGATTCATAGAATCAGTTACGCATAGATATGCCTAAGATCCGACAGGTGTAACTGTGTTACAACGTCGGATCTTAGGATGCAATTCCAGGCCGGCCGCTAGGTGGCGTTTCGGTTTATTTACGCGACGAATATGCAAATGAGGAGATACGCCGATTCAGAAACGAACGTCCGCCCGGCGCTTTTTTTTTACGTCGTTTGCGTTCGGCTTTTTCCGGCGGATAGTTACCCCTGGGTCTATGAGGCGCAGCCACTGTTAAGTATGGCCGTCGTTCCCGCGTCACGATTTAAAAATTTTACGTCGTTTGCGTAACTCGTCCGTGAATGGGGCTGGACGCCATTTACGTTCACGTCGAAACCAATGACGTCCTTGCGACGTCATTTAGCACAATGCACAATGCACGCTGGGTACATTTGCGGATGGTGCATGCGCTATTCGATCGGCGCGGGAACGCGCCTGATTTGAATAGTACACTCCCCCTAGCCGCGAAATTTGTATTCCACCGGGGGATTTACTATACGCCGCCGCAAGTTTTGAGGTAAGTGCTTTGTGAATTACCCACTTGCCTCAAAAACTTGCGGCGGCGGATCTTAAATCACATAGGTTACGCGGATCTAAAGATCCGCTAACCTATGTGAATCTGGCCCAATGTATTTGTCATTGCCAATTGGTTTTAGAAAGTAGCAGTCAATGCATTGCATGGGTAACTGACATGCACGTTCTGTGCTTGCCATATATTTAAGGTACTTATTCACTGACAACAACTCAATTTACAGAAGTCGTTAAGCAGTATCATGCATGCATTATTAAAAAATAAATAAAGTTTTGCAGGCCAAATAAACCACTAGATTTCTGAGTGTTCAAATTACATAAAGAAAAGAATCCACTGTAATGCTCCAAATGACCACAAGATGTCTCTACTATACTGCTGTTTTATTTTCTCATAAGCTTGTTCAAGCGGAGTTCCAACAACATTCTGGCCCAGATTCTCAAAGGAGATACGACGGCGTATCTCCAGATACGCCGTCATATCTCTGAGTCTGGGCGGTCGTATCTATGCGCCTGATTCTTAGAATCAGTTAAGCATAGATTTCTATTAGATCCGACCGGCGTAAGTCTCTTACGCCGTCGGATCTTAACTGCATATTTACGCTGGCCGCTAGGGGCGTGTACGCTGATTTACGCCTAGAAATATGTAAATCAGCTAGATATGCGAATTCACAAACGTACGCCCGGCCGACGCAGTACAGATACGCCGTTTACGTTAGGCTTTTCCCGGCATAAAGTTACCCCTACAATATGAGGCGTATATGCGGCGTACCAATGTTAAGTATGGACGTCGTTCCCGCGCCGAATTTGGAATTTTTAACGTCGTTTGCATAAGTCGTCCGTGAATGGGGCTGGACGTCATTTACGTTCACGTCGAAACCAATACGTCCTTGAGGCATACTTTGGAGCAATGCACACTGGGATATTCCACGGACGGCGAATGCGCCGTTCGTGAAAAACGTCAATCACGTCGGGTCACAAGTTATTTACATAAAACACGCCCCCCTGTTCCAAATTTGAATTAGGCGGGCTTACGCCGGCCTATTTACGCTACGCCGCCGCAACTTACGGAGCAAGTGCTTTGAGAATATAGCACTTGCCCGTCTAAGTTGCAGAGGCGTAACGTAAATTGGATACGTTATGTCCGCACAAAAATGCGCAGATCTACGAGAATCTGGCCCTTTATTTTTAACACTCACGTCAATTTCTCCCCCCGATGTCCAGTTTAATATAAAAAATTTACTTGCATAATTTCTCCCTGGCCGTTCCCATATTGCTTGTGGGCATGTGAAGCCCACAAGCATAATGTTCTGGGATACGGTGCAGCTGAGTGACCAGCATGTGACCGCCCGTTATCGCGCATGCGCAGTATGACCGCATCGAAGCGCCGCAAACGTCCTGCGTTGCCATCACAATGGGCGGCGGCGTTGGAAGGGCCCGCCCCGTTGTGATGGCAACGAAGCCCTTGGTGCAGCCCACTGACTCCTGGGAAATGATGACACACATCTCCCAGGAGCACTAGTGAGCACGGAAATTACGTCAGGCACCAGGGAGAGGAAGAGGCAGATTACAGAGAACCCCTCAGCAACAGCCAGGAAAGAGTAAGTAAAAAAAAATATTCCAAATGTTGTTGCTTATATTTTTTGCTGATGAATAATGCAAAGTAAATTTTATGGGTGGAGCTTTAGGCAGGGCCCCCCTGGAGCAGAGAACCGGGGGGGGCGGGTGCTGACAAAAAAAAACAAGTGTAATGTCTTCTCTCCTCTCTCCTGACGCGAGATGATAAGGGGGGGGCCTGGGGACCATCGGGCTTACAGGTGTAATGCAAAAAATAAATATATAATAATAAAAAAAAAACGGGAGGGGGGCTGGCCGGGACCATCGGGCTCCTTACAGGTGTAATGCAAAAACACCGGCCGGGACCATCGGGCTCCTTACAGGTGTAATGCAAAAACACTGGCCGGGACCATCGGGCTCCTTACAGGTGTAATGCAAAAAAAATGGGAGGGGGCCAGTCGGGCCCCTTACAGGTGTAATGCAAAAACAAAACAAACCAAAAAAACGGGAGGGGCGCCAGCCAGGCCTGTAAGGGGCCCTGGGGACCATCCGGCCCCTTACAGGTGTAATGCCTGTACCCCCCCCCCCCCTGTATGCAGACCATTTGTCCGTTGACGGATGAAAAATGGACATCAGTGCATCTCTATGGAATGGCGGATGTAAATGGATGATAAACAATTTACATCTGTTTACATCCACTTCCGTCAACATCCGTTTTTTGGAACGGATCAAGGCCCTATTTTTCTTCCGTTTGCAAAAACGGATCGGACAAAAAACGGATGTCAACGGACAAATGGTCTGTTTTTTGCATGAAAAATGGCTCCAGGACTCAAGTGGTTAAGCGCTCTAGCTGGTCGATGTAAAATAACCGATGTAAAAACATATACAAATACAGATGAAAGACTGATGACATACTGATGAAAAACTGATGTAAACTTTACCAGCTTTTTCTTTGAAAAACGTGACTGAACTGATCAAACAAACAGTCCGCACGTGTAAGCCCTTGTACTCACGAGCAGACATGTCCGATGAAAACGGTCCGCAGACCGTTTTCATCGGACATGTCTGCCCGGGGACTTCTGTTCGATGGCTGTACACACCATCGAACAGAATTCCGCGCGTAAACAATACGCGGGGCGTGTCCGCGGTGTCGCCGTGTCGATGACGCGGTGTCGCCGCGACAATGACGCGGCGACGTGGGCCTGCCTTTTAAATGCTTCCACGCATGCGTCGAAGTCATTCGACGCATGCGAGGGATGGCGGGCGGCCGGACATGTACGGTAGGTCTGTACAGACGACCGTACATGTCGGGGGGACAGGTTTCCACCTGTCCGATCTGCCCGAAAATGGTCCGCTCGGGCCTACACACGGCCAAACATGTCTGCTGAAACTGGCCCGCGGACCAGTTTCAGCAGACATGTTTGGTCGTGAGTATGGGGCCTAAAGGGAAAAAAATCTACCACTGGACATTTTATATATATATATATATAAATAAATATATATATATATATATATATATATATATATATATACACACAATGGGCCAGATTCAGGTAGGAGAGACAATGACGTATCTCCAGATACGCCGTCCTATCTCTGAGTGTGCCGCGTCGTATCTATGCGCCTGATTCTTAGATTTAGTTACGCATAGATTTGACTAAGATCCGACTAGCGTAAGTCTCTTATGCCGTTGTATCTTTGTTGCAATTTTACGCTGGCCGCTAGGTCAGAATATGCAAATTAGGTAGATACGCCGATTCAGAAACGTACGTTTGCCCGGCGCATTTTTTTACGTTGTTTACGTTAGGCTTTTTCCGGCATATAGTTAGCCCTGCTATAGGAGGCGCAGCTAATGTTAAGTATGGACGTCGGGACCGCGTCAAATTCTTCACGTTTTACGTCGTTTGCGTAAGTCGTCCGTGAATGGGGCTGGGCGTAAGTTACGTTCACGTCGAAACCAATGAGTCTTTGCGGCGCCATTTGGAGCATGCGCACTCCGATACTTTCACGGACGGCGCATGCCCTGTGCAGAAAAAGCGTCATTTACGTGGGGTCACAATAAATTTACATAAAACAGGCCCACATCTTCCACATTTGAATTAGGCGGGCTTACGCCGGCCTATTTACGCTATGCAGCCGCAACTTACGGAGCAAGTGCTTTGTGAATACTGCACTTGCCTGTCAAAGTTGCGGAGGCGTAGCGTAAATAGGATACGCTACGCCCGCACACATATGCGCTCCCTACCTGAATCTGGCCCAATATATATATATATATATATATATATATACACACATACATATACAGTACTGTGCAAAAGGATTAGACAGGTATGAAAAATAAATGTTAATGGTTTTAGTTCATTTATTTATTAATTAACTAAATGGAAATTAAATGAACAGAAGAGAAATCAAATCAATGTCAATGTCCCCTCTGTGATTTGTAGTGGTGACAGAGAAAACGTAATCCACTCTCATGGTGACATTTGAGAACCACTCTATCGCTAAAGATGTACCGGCCAGGGCTCGAGTCTCTCAAGCAATCCTCAAATCGTGGGCCAACACAAAAACGAATGCATACTCCGTATTGCGGTGAACCTTTGGTACATTCAAACGCTCCCAGGCTGCATCCTTGTACCAGTCCTCTCTCATCTTTTCAATTTCGGGCATGAGGGCTGGAGGCACATAGGGATATTCCCACCCGTACTCAGTGTCCACCTTTCTCATAAAGATGCGCTGCAGGCGGGCCAGTTTAGGCAAAGTGCGGGTGTCTCCACGGCCTTGTAGCACGATAGCGTCAGGCGCTCTCTTCAATACAGGCATAGGGTCAGCGGCACCCCAACTTCCCATGTTAACTGGGGAAGCCCTGCAAATAGTGCGGCATGGCTGTGTAGCGCTTCTTGCGTCTACGGGACCTATTGGCTCGGGAGCTTTTACCGATTTTAGACTCAGGAAACTCTGGTTCAATTCATTTATCGCCCCCATCGTCAGACAAAGAGTCTAGAACTGATGATTCACATTCTTCCGCGGGCAGGCAGATGTGCCCCCCAACAGGGACATTGGTTGAATCACTCGTACATACTGGTAGGCCTCGACCACAGCCATGGGAAGCCTGTGTGGGGCCCATCTTAGCAATAGCGTGCCACACAGAGACCACATTAGAGGGTGTTGCCTCCGGTATGGCATCCGCTTGTACATTAGGCACACATTCCTTTTCATCCACATCGCTACCCTCCGGTGATATAGTTGGGGAAGCAGCCGATGGCAGGGTAAGCGTGGATGAGACGGTCACCACCTCCGGATCAGCGATCACTGTAGTTGGGGAGGTTTCCGGCCATGGGGCCTCCTCCTCCGCAGTCACAGTCCCAGTGATTCAGTCCACCTTGTACTCCCGGGGAGACTCAGTCGATGGTTCCACTTGGAATAGGTAACTCCAGCATCTCTTGCATCTGGCAAAAGGCAAAAGGCAGACGGCCAGCTCCAAACATCGGGGGCAGGACAGTCCGAGGGCCTCCATGCTGCCGCTGGAAAACAGGACGAACTTCCCCTGGGTCCGCATTCGAATTCCGGTATCTGTCAGGGGGACTCCAGCAGCAGCAGACATTGCGTTGACTCCCGGTGGGCAGAAATCGGGGGGCTCAGCTTTCCGAATGGCGTTGATGGCACAGACATGTTCGCACGACCTTCTCTCGTGGGCGGGCAAACTCAGCCTGCACCTCACGCAGGGGTGGGTGACTCCTCCCACCTGAGTTATTTTCTTCTTTGCCGCACGTGCGCCCAGCTTCAATGGCGACGTTAACTCTTTCCTCACCATGCACATTTTAACACACGACAATTCCTTGAATCAATTATTCGGTTATTTTGCGGTAACAGCCAATCCCGGACGAGCCCCCACATGTAGCATTACCCCCAGTGGAGCTGCTGGATTTTTGGGGCGGCGTGTTACCTTGTGGCTCCTCCGAAATTCCTAGGGGTGAATGATGCGTATTGCATGTATTAGAAGTAAAGGAATGTCCAGACAGGTGCTCTTTGCTGTGCTCTTTATTACCCAGGCGGGTAAAAACAGTAAAACTTGTGGTGAGGAAAGTAAAGCTGAAGAAGATAGGAGAATAGCAGATTCAGGCGTAATGATAGGAAACAGTCCTGCTCCCAAACGTAACACTCCTTTTTACCACTCCTGCCGGAGTGGGTTCAGTGTACCCGGACAGGCCTCTCTCACTGACCTGGCAGGCGGAGTATCACTCGGACAATTGTAGGATAAAGTCCCTGCCACAGACCCTCCTTGGTGAACTTGAACTTGGGAGAAAGTCTCTGCCACAGACCCCTCTCAATGAGCCTCAGAAGATACCTCTGCCACAGGTCCTCTCTGGGTTGAATTATTGGAGATATGCCTCCTTAATTGAGTTACGTCTGGATCTTACGTCTGGATCTCCTTCAACTTTTCGCCCAGGTACCGACTGACAGGTGATCAATCCCTCGGTGTCCGGCTACCTTGATCCCCGGTGGTTTATTCAGGCCTTTTTGGACCGCCAGCCTCTCAATGGCGCTCCTCAGACCGACTCCCCACCGAACAGCAGTACAGCTTGGGATCTTCAAGAATGGGAACCCAGTCACTCACTGGATCCCCGTTGCTGTTCAGATGCTCTGTGTCAGCATGGCCCCCGGAACCAGGAACACCGCTTGGCACGCACGCCACGGCCAAATAGGCCATAACGCTGGGGTGCCGTGATGTGGCCACCCTAAAGGTGGGTGCCACACTGGACGAAGAAGACACAGAACCAATGGCGTCTGACTCATAAATACCCCTCCCCAGCATGCACAGCAGGGCACAAACCCCAATGATTGGCTGCTGGGAAGAGCACCCAAACCTTGACTCCACTGCTGCCACCTACAGCACCGGGGCTGGAAGAACACCCCAATACAGCAGGATGGACTCACAGCACAGCTAAGTTGAGACAGAAACCACAATTTGCTACTAGAAATCTGTATCAGAGTTTAACTACACTCTGATCTTCACATACATTTAGTTAGCACCAGTACTGTAAGGTACATAGGCGCTACACTAGTAATGGCGGCGACTTTATGGCGGACACATCGAACACTTTTGACACATTTTTGGGACCATTGTCATTTTTACAGTGATCAGTGCAGTGAAGGGGTTAGCCACTAGGTGGTGCTGAAGGGGTTAAGTGTGCCCTAGGGAGTGCTTCTAACTGTAGGGGGGATGGGCTGTGTGTGGCACGACAGTGATCACCGCTTCTGATTACAGGAATCGGTGATCGCTGTCCTTTCACTAGGAAGACTGGGGAAATGCTTGTTTACATCAGCATTTACCCGTTCTTCCTCACCATGACAAAATTGCAGGTATGTCCGCAGACATCAAGTCCGCGGTTGGAGTCACAGAGCTTGCGGCGGGGAGCGCGCATGCGTCCACAATGCCGATTCTTAAAGTGGACGTATATATATGTCCTTTTGCGCAGCCATGCCATTCTGCCGACGTATTTAGTCGTGCGGCGGTCGGCAAGCGGTTAATTAAATGTTTTTTATTTTTTCCAAAAAGACTGCGCTTGTAAGACTGGTGCGCAAATACGGTGTGACGGAAAGAATTTCAACAACCGCCATATTATTCTCTGTTAGAAAATATGGGCCAGATCCACAAATATCGGGCGTAACTTAACTTTTCCCATTTAGGTTACACTGCCGCAAATTGTCCAAGTTAGTGCCCGATCCACAAAGCACTTACCTGGAAATTTGCAGCCGTGTAACTTAAATCTGTCCAGCGCAAGGCGGGCCAAATAGAATGGGGCGAGTCCCATTTAAATTAGGCGCGCTCCCGCGCCGGACGTACTGCACATGCTCCGTTGGGTAAATTACCCGACGTGCATTGCGCTAACTGACGTCGCACCGACGTCATTTGCTTAGACGGTAACGTAAATGGCGTCCAGCGCCATTCAAGGATGTCTTACGCAAATGACGTTGATGTTTAAATTTCGACGCGGGAACGACGGCCATACTTAACATTAGGAGAACTAGGGCTCAGCCCTAGTTTTACGCGGCGTAACCCGACGGAAACTACGTAGATTTAGATCGACGGGCCGTTCGGGACGTTCGGGGATCGCCGTAAATCTTCATTTGCATATTCTACGCCGGCCGCAATGGCCTCGCCACCTAGCGGCCGGCCTAGAATTGCATCCTTAAGATCCGACAGTGTAATTCAATTACACCTGTCGGATCTTAGGGCTAGCTATGCGTAACTGATTCTATGAATCAGTCGCATAGTTAGAAAGAGAGATACGACGGCGTATCAGTAGATACGCCGTCGTATCTTGTTTGTGGATCTGGCCCTATATATGTATAATGTTTGGGGGTTCTAAGTAATTTTCTAGCAAAAAAATTATTTTAACTTGTAAACAACAAGTTTGAAAAATAGGCCTGGTCTTAAAGTGGTTAAAAACCAAGGCATGAATCTTCAACAGATAATAAACCATGTGGGTCAAGGACAGAAAAGAATGGTTCTTTGTAAGCTAACATTCATTGAGGTATAGTTATATGGCACAAAGCCTTCAACGTATTTGTTTTCTGCCGTAAAAAAGGAAGGCTGCTTTGTCTCAATAAAGAAAATACTGATACTGACACTTTCAAGATAGTTTGGGTCCAAACATTGAAATGATCTTAAAGTGGTTAAAAGGCTCAAGGTTTTTTACCTTCATGCATTCCATATATGAAGGTAAAAAACCTTCTGTGTGTAGCAATCCCACCAGCACACTGAGCCGCTGATCGGGAGCACGTCTACTCAAGTGCCCCATTGCAAGCTGCTTGCTGTGGGGGCACCCAGCAAGAGGGAGGAGCCAGGAGCGCCAGCGAGGGAAGGAGGATCTGGGCAGGTCTGTGCAAAAACGACTACACAGAGACGTGAGTGATGTTCTGAGTGTTGTGAGACGCTAGTGTTTCATTTACGGTATCACGCTATCGGTCTTTTTTCTGTCTCCCTTTCTTTGCATATTTGAGCACGTGAATACCTGGTGGAAAGCACTTTTTGACCTGACAAGTTTGATCATTACATCATCAAGCTGGTGATATCTCACACACTGTGCGTGTGTGGTCTGGCAAAGTGTTTTTGAGTTGCCTTCAGGATTACAGCAACAAGGGACGATTTACATATAGAATTTGGAACTTTATTCTTTGTATCAATTTGTCTTTCTCCTCCAGTAATTTTGATGTGTTGACACCTTATTTAATCAGTTGATTTAGCGCATTATCATTTTCACATATTTTGCTTGGTTTAGTTCACCGTTATAATTGCTGCTTTCTCATTTATTTATTGATTAAGTGATATAATTATTTTTTCACTTTAGTAGCGCTGTAGACCTTTCACATATATATTTTTGCACTTTACTTTTTACTACAATAGCAGCCACTATGGATATATTTAATTATATGGAAAATCGCACAGTAGATCTTAATGATGTATTCACAAGTAAAAATCACTCTGACACAGGGGATTTGGACACTATTTTTCGTAAGTTCGGGCACTTAATGGAGAAAAAGATCAGTGTGTGGTGGGATCTCACCACACATGAACAATATATCAAAGAAGGGATAGTTCCCAGAAGGTTAAGATGGGAGGTTCCCATCAATGATGGATTAATGGATGGGGACTCCACTGAAGAGTGGTACAAATTTTTTAATGAGAAGGGGTTGGAACTAATGCAGTTGTTGGTCAAACGCAAACAACGCAAGTTGACTGTCATCAATAAGGAACTAGCTGAATGCAAAGTATCCTTAGAAAGTTTTAAGGACACCCCTCCTTTTGAATCACTCACGAACCAATTAAACAGAGTCCTGGAGAATAAAGATGCTGAAATTAAGCAACGTAAAAAGAGGAAATATTGGAGAGATACCAATGATTACCGTTTACACCAAACATTCAAATGGCAATTGAAACTAAAAGAGGGAGCAAGAGGTTCAGTATCCTCATCCCCAGACAAAGAGGTACGGATTATCATACCACCTGTGATAAATAGATCTAGATCACCACAAGGTGAGAGATCCAATGGGGATGATTATTACAGACCCCCGAACCCATACCCTTATGATCAAACTAGATCTACAAGAAGTGAGGCAAATAAACCAAGGACCCCTAAGCCTTGGCGGAAAAATAATAAGAAATCTCCCAGGCATCCAGCCTGGAAAAATAAGAACACCCAGCAGGTGTATTACCCCCCTAATCAAACAGGGAACCAAGGAGGATATATGCAAGGTCCCCAACATAATACCAACCACCATAATCAGGATCCTCGAGATGTGAGAGATGCATACCAGTATCAAAATCAGGGCCCATATTCCAACCCACAAGGTGTATCGTTAAATCGCGATTACCCTCAACAGGAGTATAGGAAAAGTCCGGTTCACACACAAAACAAATATGAACCCTTAGCCAACTATATTGAAGAAACATACTCTAGGTCTTTTTTAGATCATCGCCGGAACGACAGATCACCACCTCGGGGAGCAGAATCAATGTATGCTCGCAGTCCAGACGAAAGAGAGGATGCAGGGGGGGACAAGGGTCCAAAAAGAAGAAAGGTCAAATAGGGCAAGGAATCATTAATCTTAGTGGGGTTGAGCTCACCACTCCGGAGCTAACCCTATTAGATAAGGGTTTGAAATTTGCACCCAAGAGAAATCTGAATAAATTCGATGTGTACGTCGATATTCAGAAATATACAAGAAAATTAAACATCAAAAAGTACATGCTTAATCAACCCATAAAAGGTGAAACTGTTGGAAATCTGCCGGGTAGAATTCAACACAGTTCCTTAAGAAATAAATCTTTGTTTAACCCTCAAGTACACAACAACCAGCACGTAGAAGTATTCAACAAAATGGTGCTAAAAGATCTGGAAAAATTAAAAATAAGGAGGTTACCAGATCCTAAAATTATCCAAAAGGGCATCAAAGAATTGGAGAAGAACAAGAAAGTAATAATACGACCGGCAGATAAGGGAGGAGCAATAGTATTGCTGTCAAAAGATTATTACTATGAGGAATTGAACAATCAACTCCAAGATCAGAATACGTACATTAAGCTTACAGGCAATCCTACTGGGGAGTATAAGGAAGAACTGGCTGTGCTCATACAAAAGGGCAAAGACAAAGGTATTTTATCAAAAAGAGAAAGTAAATACCTGAACCCAGATATGTGTCGAGTTCCTATTATATACACGGTGCCGAAGGTACATAAGGATCCATTAAAACCCCCTGGGAGACCAATTATCAACGGTATTCAGTCAATCAATTCACGTTTAGGAGAATATGTTGACAAGTTTATCCAGCCCTTGGTACCCAATACCAAGGCTTACCTCAGAGACACAAAACACCTTATCCAGTTACTGGAAACTGTAGTAATCTCCCCACAGCATAAGTTCCTGATAGCAACAGCTGATGTAGCCTCGCTCTACACTAATATTAATCATGAGGAAGCGATTAATGCAACCAAGTGGGCGATGAATCAATTTAGCCAACTCATCCCGAAGCAAAAAAAGTTTGTTTTGCGATGTTTGGCTTATGGCTTACAGCATAATTATTTTTGGCATCAATCTCAGTTCTACAGGCAACTCAATGGCATCGGAATGGGAGCTAAATATGCACCCAGCGTGGCAAACGTATTCATGTCAGAATGGGAGGAGGGGGCAATTTACAACGACATGCCTAGCCAGCTGATTTTATACAAAAGATTCATAGATGACTGTATTGTCATCTGGGATGGTGATGAACAATCCTTAATCACATTCTTTGAGAAATTGAATCTAAATCAACAAAATATTTCCTTAACGTATACTATCAGTAATCAGACTATACAGTTTCTGGATTTGGAAATTACGCTGGAGGAAAACTCAATATCAACTAAAACATATTTTAAGCCAGTGGAACGGAACAGTTATATCCCGGTGGATAGCTGCCATTTCGAGCCCTGGCTTATAAACATCCCTAAAGGACAGCTGTTACGCATCCGTAGAAATTGTACTGACCAAAAAGTATATCTGGAGCAAGCTAATTTTATAGGAACAAAGTTTGTGAATAAAGGGTATAATGAGGATTTCATCCAGGAACAAATCCGTAAAGTATATGACACACCTAGAATTGCTCTTATTCAGGATAAAGTGAAACCTGATCAAATGGATAATAATCCCCCGATTATCCTGAACTACACTGTCCAACATAGACAGCTGGAAGCTATTTTCAAAAAGTACTGGCCTATCTTAAGAGCTGACCAGCAGTTACAGGGTATTCTACCTACTAACCCTAGGGTGGTATATCGCAGAGCTCCCACCCTGAGGGATTTAGTAGCTACAAATGTTCCTGATCCTCCAATAAAGAAAAATGTACTTACCTTCTTTCAGGGTAAGGGATTCTTCCCATGCAAGAGGTGTTTTGCATGTAAGAATACGAATTTTAATGGTCAAAAATGTACTAAGTTCACTTCAAATGTCACCAAGAAGGAGTACAACATTGATGACCTTATTACCTGCAGAACTGAGGGTGTTGTGTATGTCCTTGAGTGCCCATGCTCCTTACAATATATAGGCCGCACTAAACGACCCTTATGGAAAAGATTAAGAGAGCATGTACAGAATATTCTAAATGCATACCCGAAACATAATGTCTCCCGTCATTTTGAGCTATGTCATCAAGGGAACCCAAAGGGTTTGAAATTTTGGGGCATACAAAAATATAGTCCCCACTGGAGAGGAAGCCATAGGGTGAGAGAGATCAGTAAAGCAGAATCCAGATGGATTCATGAGATGGGATCTCTCTCTCCGAATGGTTTAAATATTGACTTTGATCTTAACTGCTTTATATCTGATTTTTAATCTCTGATTTTAAATTTCTTATTAATATTTTATTCATATATATTTACACATCTCCCACATCTCCTAGGTGCTATTCCATTGTGAGCATGTGCCCATTTGTTGGCTAGTGGTGCAGTGCTCCTGCATATAGTATTTGTTGTAGATATCGGAATGTATTTCATGCTTGTGATGCTACTTATCCTTTAGTGCAGATTGGGATGTGTGGCCGACAGCTTGTTTTTATTTATGTGTATTATCTATATGGTGGATTATTTTGTTTATATGTATTTTAGTATTTTATATATCTTATATTTATATTTACATACATATTAATTTTTGGCTTATGTGGTAGTAATACTATATGAAAACCACGGGATGCTGTCTGCATATGCTCAAATTGATTAGTCTGAGCTGCACGGATTCGCCTGTAGCAGAATTTGAGATAGACTACAATTGTTTTGTCAAGACAGCGGTTTTAAAGTTATTTTGTCTCAATTTGTATCATATTAAAACTTGTCAATATACATATATATATATATTTTTATAAACCGCAATGGCTGAAATGTTGTGGTGTATCTGCAATGATGTAGTCATTGGTGCCTCCCCATTGGTCCGTTCGCGCCGATGCGAGTGTGTGATTGGCTATTTATAGCCTTAGTAAGCCTCAGTCACACATTGACCCATGATTAAGTCACGTGTCTAGTGACGATACGCGTGGGGGAGGAGCTTGAGTGACGGGACGCACGGAGGTGCCGGATGAGGAGCCTGACAAGCTGAGCAGCTTACATGCACACACGCTGAAGCCTAATACTATCGAGGATTCGTGAGTGATGTTCTGAGTGTTGTGAGACGCTAGTGTTTCATTTACGGTATCACGCTATCGGTCTTTTTTCTGTCTCCCTTTCTTTGCATATTTGAGCACGTGAATACCTGGTGGAAAGCACTTTTTGACCTGACAAGTTTGATCATTACATCATCAAGCTGGTGATATCTCACACACTGTGCGTGTGTGGTCTGGCAAAGTGTTTTTGAGTTGCCTTCAGGATTACAGCAACAAGGGACGATTTACATATAGAATTTGGAACTTTATTCTTTGTATCAATTTGTCTTTCTCCTCCAGTAATTTTGATGTGTTGACACCTTATTTAATCAGTTGATTTAGCGCATTATCATTTTCACATATTTTGCTTGGTTTAGTTCACCGTTATAATTGCTGCTTTCTCATTTATTTATTGATTAAGTGATATAATTATTTTTTCACTTTAGTAGCGCTGTAGACCTTTCACATATATATTTTTACACAGAGAAGGCAAGCAGAGCCGGTTCACACTGGGGCGACTCGTCAGGCGACTCAGCCGCCTGACAAGTCGCATCCCATTCTATTCAATAGAACCGTTCTAATAGGAGAGACGCAAGTCGCTTCCGACTTAGAAAAAGGTTCTTGTACCACTTCGGGGGCAACTCGGGGCGACTTGCATTCATGGGCGTCCGCTGAAATTTTTTCAGAGAGGGGCGCTTCGGCAGCGGCGATACACAGTCGCATTTAACCCTTTCTTCAAGCGCTAGCGGGGGGGTTAAAAGCGCCCCGCTACTGGCCGAATATCGCAGCTAAAACGATGGTAAAGCGCCGCTTTACCGATAACGCGGCCAGCTGGCAGTGTGAAATAGCTTGAGATAATTCAGCTTCACTCCATGCCCATTAAAAATAGCCTAGAGAATGTACAGAACCCCCTTCAGCACAGATGGACCCCACCTTCAGCACAGACCCCTCCCCTTCAGCACAGATGGACCCCCCTTCAGCACTGACCCCTCATTCTGCACAGACCCCTCCATTCAGCACAGATGGACCCCCCTTCAGCACAGACCCCCCCATTCCGCACAGACCCCTCCATTCAGCACAGACCCCCCTTTAGCACAGATGGACCCCCTTTAAGCACATACCCCCCCTTCAGCACAGATGGACCCCCCATTCAGCACAAACCCCCCTCCCCCATCCCATTCAGTACCTCAGATCAGCCATCAGCGCAGCACAGGCACAGCAGGTTCCCTCCCCCTGTGTACGCATAAACACTGGAGGGGGGACGGCTTCACTCTGCTCGCTGTGCCTGTGTGACATCCAACCCGGGACCGCTCAGACAGCCCGTGGCTGCAAAAATTTTCAACACCTTCTCGATTTTCCAGGGGGAGTCAATTGCCCCCCCTTGCCCTATGGAGCGGACGCCCATGCTTGCATTGACTTCTATACAGAAGTCATTTTGCAAGTCGCCTCTGAAGTCGTCTTCAGGACGCCTTGCCGAGTCGCCCCCGAAGTCGTGCCGCCCCAGTGTGAACCGGCTCTCATGTTTTTGTTTGTTTTTTAATTACACTTTACAATTACTTTAATTTGTAAGGTAATAATAAACGCTCAGACCTAAACTGTGGGCCTAACCTTTAGATTTCAGTGATGTGCACCTTTTGGCATCTCTTCGGATGAACTTCTAAGGCCCCGTACAGACGACCGAACATGTCTGCTGAAACTGGTCCGCGGACCAGTTTCAGCAGACATGTTCAGTCATCTGTAAAGCCGAGCGGACAGGATTCCAGCGTACATTTGCCCGCCAGGCCTTTTTCGAGCGGGCAAATATTTCTAAACATGTTTAGAAACATGCCCGCTGGAATCCTGTCCGTCGGACATGTTCGGTCGTCTGTACAGACCTACCGTACATGTCCGAGCGGCCGCCATCCCTCGCATGCGTCGAATGACTTCGACGCATGCGTGGAAGCATTGAACTGCCAGGGCCGCGCACGTCGCCGCGTCATCGTCGCGGCGACGGCGCGGCCTCGTCGCCGCATATCGAGTACGCGCAGATTTCTGTATGATGGTGTGTATAGCCATCATACAGAAATCTCCGGGCGGGCATGTACGCTAAAAACGGTCCGGCAGACCGTTTTCATCGTACATGTTTGCCCGTCTGTACGAGGCCTAATGTGTTTGAGCGTTCAAGTGCAGAACCACTTCAGTCCTGGAAGGTTTTACCCCCTTAATGACCAGGCCATTTTTTGCGATATGGCACTGCGTTACTTTAACTGACAATTGTGCGGTCGTAAAACACTATACCCAAATAATATTTATGCCTTTTTTTCCCCACAAATAGAGCTTTCTTTTGGTGGTATTTGATTTGCGGTTTTTATTTTTTGCGCTATAAACAAAAAAATACCGTCAATTTTGAAAAAAAAAATATTTTGAATTTTCTGCTTTAAAACACACCCTATAAAATAAAAAATCTAATTTCTTTATCAATTCAGGCCAATATCCATTCTGCTACATATTTTTGATAAAAAATTTAAATGATTTGGTTTGTGCAAAAGTTATAGCGTCTTCAAAATAGGGGACAGATATATGGCATTTTTATTCGAATTTTTTTTTTTTTTTTACTAGTAATGGCAGTGATCAGTGATTTTTAGCAGGATTGCGGCGAACAGATCGGACAACTATCTGAAATTTTTTACACTTTTTTGGGAACCATTGACATTATTACCGTGATCAGTGCTAAAATATGCACTGACATTGACACTGGCAGGGAAGGGGTTAACATCAGGAGCGATCAAGGGGTTAACTGTGTTCCCTGAGTGTGTTTACTACCTGTATGGGGGATGGGCTGCCTGGGATAACACAGAGATCCGTCTTACTGCATAGCAGAAAGATAGGATCTGTGTGAAATCCTGTGTCAGAACGGAGATCTGCTTTGTTTACTTCAGCAGATCCCCGTTCTGTTTCTGCGAGGAACGATCCGACAGACCCGCTGATTGGCTCCTCCGCTCCACCGATACAGCGATTCGCGCAGCCGAGCTACCTTGCCGCAGTATAACTGCGGCAGCTGGTCGGCAAGTGGTTAAAGAATAATTCAAGGTATCAGCATGTTATACATAGTATTCATACTCCTTGAAATCTTCCACATTTTGTCATATTACAACCAAAAACGTGAATGTATTTTATTGGGATTTTATGTGATAGACCAACACAAAGTGGCACATAATTGTGAAGTGGAAGGAAAATGATAAATAGTTTTCAATTTTTTTTTACAAATAAATATGTGAAAAGTGTGGCGTGCATTTGTATTCAGCCCCATTTACTCTAATACTCCTAACTAAGATCTAGTGGAACCAATTGCCTTTAGAAGTCACCTAATTCATAGATAGAGTCCATCTGTGTGTAATTTAATCTCAGTATAAATGCAGCTGTTCTGTGAAGCCCTTTGGAGGTTTGTTAGAGAACCTTAGTGAACAAACAGCATCATGAAGGCCAAGGAACACACTAGACAGGTCAGGGCTAAAGTTGTGGAGAAGTTTGAAGCAGGGTTAAGTTATAAAAAAAATATCCCAAGTTTTGAACATCTCACGGAGTACTGTTCAATCCACTATCCGTAAATGAATAGAGTATGGCACAACTGCAAACCTGCCAAGACATGGCCGTCCACCTAAACTGACGGGCTGGGCAAGGAGAGCATTAATCAGAGAAGCAGCCAAGAGCCCATGGTAACTCTGGAGGAGCTGTAGAGATCCACAGCTCAGGTGGGAGAATCTGTCCACAGGACAACTATTGTGCTGCGTACACGCGGTCGGAATTTAGGACAACAAATATTTGATGGGAGCTTGTTATCGGAAATTCCGACCGTGTGTAAGCTCCATCGGTTTTGCTGTCGGAATTTCTGACAATAAAAATTTGAGAGCTGGTTCTCAAATTTTACGACAACAAAATCCGTTCTCGTAAATTCTGATTGTGAGTAGACAATTTCGACGCACACAATTCCACGCATGCTCTGAATCAAGTACGAGACGGAAGCGCTCGGTCTGGTAAACCTAACGTTCGTAATGGAGATAGCACATTCGTCACACTGTAACATACTGATAAGCACGAGGCTGAAAAGCGCGAATCGTCTCTCACCAAACTTCTACTAACACGAGATTAGCAGAAGGAGCCCAAAGGGTGGCCCACTTGGTATTGGTCTTCCCCTTTATAGTGCCGTCATACGTGTTGTACGTGACCGCGTTCTTGGCAATCGGAATTTCCGACAACATTTGTGCGACCGTGTCTATGCAAGACAAGTTTGAGCCAACATCCGTCTGAAAAAAATCCATGGCTTTGTAGTTGGACTGTACGATCGTGTGTACGCGGCATTAGTCATGCACTCCACAAATCTGGTCTTTGTGGAAGAATCGGAAGAAGAAAGCCATTGTTGAAAGAAATCCATAAGAAGTCCCGTTTGCAGTTTGCAAGAAACCATGTGGTGGACACAGCAAATATGTGGAAGAAGGTGCTCTGGTCAGATGAGACCACAATCAAACTATTTGGCCTAAAAGCAAAACACTATGGCCCGGATTCACAGAGAGCGGGCACACATTACGCCGCCGTAGCGCAAATAATATACGCTACGCCGATGCAGCGCAGAGATACAAGCATGGAATTCACAAAGCCAGTGCTCCCAAAACTGCGGCGTAGGTGGAAGTGGGCGTGACCCCATGCAAATGATGGTCCGAGCACCAGACAGATACCTATCATGAATTTCGCATTCGCCGGGACGTGGACGCATCCCTCTGCGCATGCTCACAACCACGTCGAAACAACTGCCTAAACTACGCCGGATCAATGCCTACGCTGTGAACGTAACCTACGCCCAGCCACACACACGTCCAACGTAAACTCCGTAAAATACGCCCGCTTGTATTCCTTGGTGCACACCTTTGCATGTCTGCTGCTGGGTTACACCTCCTTTATGGGGCTTAACTTTACGCCGGACGTACAACTTACGCGCACATCGCGTAGCCTGCGTCGAGTGCACGTACGTTCGTGAATCACCGTATTTTTCTCATTTGCATATTTGAATAGAAAATCAATGGGAGAGCCAGACAGATACGATGGCGCACATTTGCACTTATGTGGCGTATTCGAGATACGTCGGCGCAAGTGCTTTGTGAATCCGGGCCTATGTGTGGTGGAAAACTAACACTGCACATCACCCATAGTTGGCAACATTGTAAAAAAAAATTATAGGGACACTTGTTTGCCTGTAGGCGGAGTATTATTATAATTTGTGGGCGGGGCATTCATGTGTAGGAGGGACATAGTGAGGAAAAAAGTTAAACAATCCGCAGATAAAGATACTGCAAACACCGGGTGTTAGCGCTTCAATAATCCCAGCACCATGGTTGTTATGGTGTCAGGATGATTGAAGCGCATTATTTATATTATTACATTGTAATATACAATTAAATCATTTAACTCACCATAATGCCGTGTCACTTGCCACATCGGCTGCCATCGCCTGCCACCAGATGCCATCAGGTGCCCCCAGCGGAGTCCATCCTTACATCAGGCATTCTCAGCAGAGTCCGTCTTTACATCAGGTGCCCACAGCAGAGTCCATCCTTATATCAGGTGCCCCCAGCAGAGTCCATCCTTACATCAGGTGTCCCTAGTGGAAACACAGTCCTTACATCAGTGAACCCACGGAGCCCCAGTCTTTCCTTACATCAGTTTCCCCATCAGAGCCCAGTCCTTACATTTGGTGTCCCCTGCGGAGCCTCAGTCCTTTTATCTGGTGTCCCCTGCGGAGCCCAGTCCTTATATCAGTGTCCCCTGCAGAGCCCCAGTCCTTACATCAGTGTCCCCTGCGGAGCCCCAGTCCTTACATCAGTGTCCCCTGCGGAGCCCCAGTCCTTACATCAGTGTCCCCTGCGGAGCCCCAGTCCTTACATCAGTGTCCCCAGCGGAGCCCCAGTCCTTACATCAGTGTTCCCAGCGGAGCTCAGTCCATACATCAGTGTCCCCAGTGGAGCCCAGTCCATACATCAGTGTCCCCAGTGGAGCCCAGTCCATACATCAGTGTCCCCAGCGGAGCACAGTCCTCACATCAGTGTCCCCAGCAGAGCCCAGTATTTACATCAGTGTCCCCAGTGGAGCCCAGTCCATACATCAGTGTCCCCAGGTATGCCAGGTCTATGGGCAACTCATCCAGATAGCCTCCTGACTAGGGTTGCCACCTCATCCCTTTAAAACAGAACACATATGAATTACACAGGTTCTGGGGCTAATTGAATGCAGATAAGGCAACAAGTGAGTTTAATTACCACATTAATCAGCCACAGAACATGTGTAATTAATATGTGTTCTGTTTTAAAGGCATGAGGTGGCAACCCTACTCCTAACACTCCTCTATGCATGATGCTGGGGCCATGGCAGGAGTAGATGTGGACAAGGAGACAGAATAGGCCACTCTGGCAGCTGCGGTGGACTGAGCGCTAGTCTCAGCTTGGGTAATGGAGGATGAGGAGGAGGAAGATGGTTTTGTAAGCCAGTTCATTACCTCCTCTGCTCGCTGTGGCTGGATAGCACAGGCAATATCACTTAACAGAGAAAAGTTTGCCCTGCCTGAGGACGGACCACATCCACCTTTTCTTGTTGACACAGATGCTGCTGGCCCCCTCATTGTGGCATGGAAATGTCTACCTCTTCTTGTTGGCCTCCCAGGCACGATGCAGTGCTTACTACCCAAATTTAATAGATACTGGGAAATGTGTATTTGGATGCACTTCATCCAATTAGGGCTACAGCTGCCAGGTGGATATTTAAGGCTGCTCCTCCCTTCCCCCAGGGTGTCACTATCCTGTCTGCTTGCCTCCTTGCTACCAGCTTGTGCCTGATAACGTTCCTGAACCTTCCAGTGTCCTGATCCGTCCTGCACCCTTCTGCCTTGGTCCATGCCCTTGTACCCAGTCGTGTTTCCCCTCCTTGCATCCCTGTTGCCTTTGTCCCTTATGTTATAGATATTGTATATATATAGCAGTTAGGTTCATTAGTTATTCTTGTTCTTGTTTGCTGGAGTGGTTTATGTTTTCACTGGTTGCTGTGTATGTTTATTGGTGTGTGTTCACTGTAAATAAATATCACTTTATTGATAAATACCTTGTTTGGTCTCAGTTCCTCTGTGTAGCTACGTGTCTGGTGGTCTTAGCTGCTGATCCTGACACCTACACTAGGACAATGTACCTGAAATATGTACCTGAACTAGCTCCCCCCTTCCCCTATCATTCCCCAATGAGAGCGCTAGAATTGAGCTGCTGGGGGAAAAGGTAGGGAAAGCAATGGATCAGCAATCAATATTTTTCTCTCTTGTCACCTCGCCTGGCCACATCTGAGCTCTGACCTCACTCACTGTCATGCAGGCCCCGATGTGGCACCTGCAGCACTGACTCTACGTGATTCACCTTGATTTATAGGATAGAAAATTGGACCAAATGAACATATGGTGGCAGTTGCTGATGCTTCCTGACCAGTCTGTACTCACTTGGAGGGAAAAGGGTATTACCACACCCAGAAAATCAACACATTACTTCTGATGGGGAATCCCGTGAGGTTTCTGTTGAGGTGAAGTATAGTATAGCAGTTCCTCTACCGGTTTCACGGACTCCACCGTTTCTTCAGGAGGAATGATCTATATGACAAATAATGTAATAGACCAAAACACAATAAACAGCATGCAAAACAATAATACATAAATTACAAAACTATGGCGGACGAGGGGGCATTTTTGAGCCTTGATGGTCTACATTCCTTCTACTGGGTGAGCAGATCTTCATGTTTCTAACAACGATTGTATAATAGTTTTTAATTTATGTATTATTGTTTTGCATGCTGTTTATTGTGTTTTGGTCTATTACATTATTTGTCATATAGATCATTCCTCCTGAAGAAGCGTGGAGTCCGCGAAACCGGTAGAGGAACTGCTATTCTATACTTCACCTCAACAGAAACCTCACGGAATTACCCGTCAGGAGTAATGTGTTGATTTTCTGGGTGGGGTACTGTATGTGTTTTTTAGAATTGTATTACCGTATTTGCCGGCGTATAAGACGACTCGGCATATAAGACGACCCCCTAATATGCTGCTAAAAACGGTGGTTTTGTGGTCTACTCACCGTATTAGACGACCCCCTTGTGTGGAATTAATTAAATGAAGAAGCCGCAGCCCGCCGGGTGCTCTGTACGGCTGTATGTAGTTTGTATATGCTCAGAGGGAGACCCACTGTTGGTGAATCGGAGGTGGAGATGAAGGGCTGAGGAGGTTTTTCGGATGGGAGTCGCGCATCTCCCACGTCATTCCTTCTGCGCTCACAAACGTGCATGACGCCAGATGCGTCACACGCTAATGCCGTTCCATCGCATTCGGGGGGAACAAATAAGGGGCTCTTCCAGCACCTACCAGCTGCACAAGCCTGACCGGGGAAGCCAAACTGTAATGTAGCCGCCGCTAAGGTAAATACTATCAGCACTAACGAAGGCACTCCTTGTTGCCCTCCTGTGCTTCACACCTTATTAAGTACCGTTTTGACTATAGATTGTGTTGATGACAGAGCATGACAGAGTGCTCGGATTGGATAATAACCTCTGCCAATCCGAGCAGGCTATGTAGCCTGCTCGGATTGGCAGAGGTTATTACTCCAATCAGAGCAGGCTTAGCATGCTCTGTCATCAACACAGTGCATCGGGATTGGCTAAGTGGCGCATATACAGAATACATGCAGCCGTACAGAGCACCCGGCAGCTGATATCGATCGAGCAGCTGCTATACCCGGCGTATAAGACGACCCCCGGATTTTGGCTGTGTAATTCCGGTGTAAAAAGTCGTCTTATACGCCAGAAAATACGGTAATTTTTATATGTAATAAAGCATTTTTTAAGATACTATTTGTGTCCATGTTATTAGTACCGAGATAGTCCAACATAACCCTTTTCCCTCCAAGTGAGTACAGACTGGTCAGGCAGCATCAGCAACTGCCACCATATGTTCATTTTTCTTATAATGTTTTTATTTTAAAGTAATAGATTACAACAGTTACAGTATGTCAGATGACAACAACTTAGAATGAGATACAGATGAATGCAATAATAATTGTACTGTTGTAAGAGTTGAAGTATTATACAGATATAAATAAACATAAATAAAAAAAGTTACTAATAAATGGGAATGGGAACTAATGGAGGGAAGGGAGAGGGTAGTCGTGTTCCGAAGGTGGATTTCATTTATTTTTTGCACTATTATCCATGAAAGGCTATCAATACCATGACATGAGAACTCTTGAGTCAAAAGTGTCTGATGTATAGTATATTCAGGGCCGTCTTAATAGCATCATGGGCCCCTGGGCAAAGTAATGCTATGGGGCCCCTACAATGGAGACAGTGCAGGTAAACAGATATCAAGTAGGTAGGAGGCAGACAAGCGGAGCTTCCCCTTTTGCGTGGTTCTCCACATTAACTACATGAACAATCATTCTGTACAGCAAAGAAACATTGGGAAAATACTACATACAGTATATAAAGTAACAAAGCTGTCCTGTGCATATAATATATCTGTTAGATTGATGCCTCCCCATCACTATGGCCCCTCTGCACCGCTACCAGCTTGCCTCCCCTGTGTATCCATCACTCTCAGTGCCACCATGGGGCAGCGTGGGCTCAAGGACCAGCTGCTTTGGGGAAAGTGCAGGGGCCCCCCTTGCAGCTGGGGCCCCTGGGCAGTGCCCAGGTGTGCCCTCTCATTAATACAGCCCTGAGTATATGGCCCAGGGTTTCCATATGCTATCAAATTTGTCCAATCCATTTTTGTCTAGCGCTTCTAGTTTAGCATGTACGAATGAAAAATTCATTATTTTTTCGGCTTCCGACAACAGTAATGCAGGTGATTTCCATGCACTAGCTATTACCTGTTTTGCGGCTATCATAAACAAAAGAAATAACTTATGCTGATTCTGAGAAAGGGTTTCTGGTTTAATGTTAAGTAAGGCCATCATTGGATCTGGTAATATAATACAGTCAAATATTTTAGAAGCTATTCTAAAAATCCCTTCCCAGAATTTCCTTACAAGTAGACACTGCCACCAGATGTGGATATATGTTCCTTTGTCTGGGCAACCGCGGAAACAGAGATCTGAACAGTTTGCTGAAAATTTTGCAAATCTATTGGGAACCAGGTACCAGCGGGAAAGCACTTATGATGTTTCCATTGCCGATACATTTATAGATGAAGAGCTAGTATTAGACCAAATGCTTGCCCAGGTTTCGTTATTAACCACTTGCTTACTGGGCACATATACCCCCCTCCTGCCCAGGTGAAATTTCAGCTTCCGGCACTGCGTCGCTTTAACTGACAATTGCGCGGTCGTGCGACGTGGCTCCCAAACAAAATTTACGTCCTTTTTTCCCCACAAGTAGAGCTTTCTTTTGGTGGTATTTGATCGCCTGTGCGGTTTTTATTTTTTGCGCTATAAACAAAAAAGAGCGACAATTTTGAAAAAAAAATACAATATTTTTTACTTGTTGCTATAATAAATAGCCCAATTAAAAAAAAAAAAAATCTCAGTTTAGGCCGATACGTATTCTACATATTTTTGGTTAAAAAAAAAAAAATTGCAATAAGCCACTGGTTTGCGCAAAAGTTATAGGGCCAAATCCTCAGCCAGGCGGCGTAACTTAACTTTCAGCAGTTAAGTTACACTGACTTAAAGTTTTTACCTAAGTGCCTGATCCTCAAAGCACTTACGTAAAAATTTCAAGCAGTGTAAGTTAAGTGCCGCCGTCGTAAGGCGTTCCTCCTCTCCGGGGGGCGTTTACAATTTAAATGAGGCGCGCTCCCGCGCCGGCCGTACTGCGCATGCGTGTGACGTCATTTTCCCGACGTGCATCGCGCGAACGTAATTGACGCCGGGCGGCTTTGTGGATTGCGACGGGACACTAAAGTTACGACGGGTGAAAAAAAGACGCGCCGGGAAAACAAATAATTATAAAAAAAAATGACAGCGTCGCTCGGCATGCATTCCTGAGGGAGAACTCCATGCCAATTTTCAATGAAAAAAACGGCATGGGTTCCCCCTCAGGAGCATACCAGGCCCTTAGGTCTGTTATGGGTTGTAAGGAGACCCCCCTCCGCCGCAAAATTGACGTAGGGGGTCCCCCTACAATCCATACCAGACCCGTATCCAAAGCACGCTACCCGGCCAGCCAGGAAGGGAGTGGGGACGAGCGAGCGCCCCCCCCCCTCCTGAGCCGTGCCAGGCCGCATGCCCTCAACATGGGGGGGTTGGGTGCTCTGGGGCAGGGGGGCGCACTGCGGGCCCCCCCACCCCAGAGCACCCTGTCCCCATGTTGATGAGGACAGGACCTCTTCCCGACAACCCTTGCCATTGGTTGTCGGGGTCTGCGGGCGGAGGCTTATCGGAATCTGGGAGTCCCCTTTAATAAGGGGGCCCCCAGATACCGGCCCCCCACCCTAAGTGAATGGATATGGGGTACATCGTACCCCTATCCATTCACCTGTAGGCAAAAAGTAAAAGTTAATAAACACACAACACAAGGCTTTTTAAAATATTTTATTATTCTGCTCCGGACGCCCCCCCTGTCTTCGTTATTAGCTCAATTACCAGGGGGGGCTTCTTCTTCCACTCTCCGGGGGTCTTCTCCGCTCTCCGGGGGTCTTCTCCGCTCTCCGGGGGTGTTCCGCTCTCCGGGGGGGGCTTCTCCGGACTCCGGGGGGCTTCTTCCATCTTCTCCCCTCTTCCGCTCTTGACTCGGCGAACCCCGGTTCTTCTGCAGCTCTCCGGTGCCTTCTTCTTCAGCGCTGGCTGCCTGCTATGTTTGTGTGTTAGCTCGATTTCAAACAGGCAGCCGGCGCGGTCTTCTGTGACGTCAGGGTCTTCTGGTCTTCTGTTCTTCCGATGTTGCCTCGTCGCCTGTTGTCGCTGTAATGATGGAAGCGCGCCTTGCATCACATTTATATAGGCATCGCCGTCCCATCATGCTCCGGCAGGTACCCACGTGGTGGGTGCCTACCCACGTGCACCCACCACGTGGGTACCTACCGGAGCATGATGGGACGGTGATGCCTATATAAATGTGATGCAAGGCGCGCTTCCATCATTACAGCGACAACAGGCGACGAGGCAACATAGGAAGAACAGAAGACCAGAAGACCCTGACGTCACAGAAGACCGCGCCGGCTGCCTGTTTGAAATCGAGCTAACACACAAACATAGCAGGCAGCCAGCGCTGAAGAAGAAGGCACCGGAGAGCTGCAGAAGAACCGGGGTTCGCCGAGTCAAGAGCGGAAGAGGGGAGAAGATGGAAGAAGCCCCCCGGAGTCCGGAGAAGCCCCCCCCGGAGAGCGGAGAAGACCCCCGGAGAGCGGAGAAGACCCCCGGAGAGTGGAAGAAGAAGCCCCCCCTGGTAATTGAGCTAATAACGAAGACAGGGGGGGCGTCCGGAGCAGAATAATAAAATATTTTAAAAAGCCTTGTGTTGTGTGTTTATTAACTTTTACTTTTTGCCTACAGGTGAATGGATAGGGGTACGATGTACCCCATATCCATTCACTTAGGGTGGGGGGCCGGTATCTGGGGGCCCCCTTATTAAAGGGGACTCCCAGATTCCGATAAGCCTCCGCCCGCAGACCCCGACAACCAATGGCAAGGGTTGTCGGGAAGAGGTCCTGTCCTCATCAACATGGGGACAGGGTGCTCTGGGGTGGGGGGGCCCGCAGTGCGCCCCCCTGCCCCAGAGCACCCAACCCCCCCATGTTGAGGGCATGCGGCCTGGCACGGCTCAGGAGGGGGGGGGCGCTCGCTCGTCCCCACTCCCTTCCTGGCTGGCCGGGTAGCGTGCTTTGGATACGGGTCTGGTATGGATTGTAGGGGGACCCCCTACGTCAATTTTGCGGCGGAGGGGGGTCTCCTTACAACCCATAACAGACCTAAGGGCCTGGTATGCTCCTGAGGGGGAACCCATGCCGTTTTTTTCATTGAAAATTGGCATGGAGTTCTCCCTCGGGAATGCATACCAAATGCCGTCGCTTGAATGGGCCTTTACAAGGTGTGACTAACTTTACACCTTGTAAAAGCAGCCCTAGTTTTACACCAGGCAAACTAACACTTACGGCGAAAAAACTAGGTACAAAAGCTTTGAGGATCGCCCTAAGTGCTAATTTGCATACTAACAGAGGCATTTCGACTCGAAATGCCCCCAGTGGCGGATGCGGTACTGCATCCTAAGATCCGGCAGTGTAAGTCCCTTACAGATGTCGGATCTTCTGCCTAACTTAGGAAAACTGCTTCTGAGGATCAGTTCCAAAGTTAGAACCAGAGATACGACGGCTTACGCCGGAGTATCTCTTTTGTGGATTTGCCCCATAGCGCCTACAAAATAGGGGACAGAATTGTTTTTTTTTTTTTTTTACTAGTAATGGCGGCGATCTGCGATTTTTATTGGGACGGCGACATTATGGCGGACACATTGGACACATTTTTGGCGCCATTCACATTTTAACTTCGATCAGTGCTATAAATATGCACTAATTACTGTATAAATGTGACTGGCATTGAAGGGGTTAACACTAGGGGGTGAGGAAGGGGTTAAATATGTTCCCTATATAGTATTCTAACTGTAGGTGGGGGGTGGTGACTGGGGGGGAGGTGACCGATCTGTGTCCCTATGTACAAGAGATACAGATCGGTCTCCTCTCCAGAGACAGGACGCTGTCTCTGTGTGAGCCGGCAATGAGAGATGATCTCAAATGTTTACATTTGAGATCATCTCTCATTGGCCGCACAGATCGCATAGCAAACGGCCACTCTGATTGGCCGTTCGCTGCGATCTGTGATTGGCTGTGTCCAAGGGACACGGCCAACACAGAGTTTCCCCGCTGCGCGCTCGGGAGCGCGTGCGGGGAACGAGCAAAGGGGCGGACATCAATTGACGTCCACTTGGATATTCAGGTCCGCGCTGTAGCCGTCATTCGGCTATAGCGCGGGCGCCAGGAGGTTAATTTTACATTCCAGGTCTAATTCCCATTTAGCAATATAAGAAGGTATTATGGTATTTGTTTTAGTGATCAATTGGGAATAAATTATTGAAATACGACCTTTGGCATGTGGATCTTTGAGACATATCCTTTCAAATTGGGTAATATTATTTAAATTGTCGCTAAGTCTAAGGGAAGGTCAATAAAAGTTTTTGATTTGAAGGTATCTGAAAATTTCTGCAGTGGGGAGGCCGGATGCCTCACAAAGGTCTGGAAAAGGTTGAATTGTAGTTGTTGATGCTATGTGATAAAAACACATAATACCAGCCTTGATCCAAGTCTTAAAAGTTTTTGGAAATACCCATGCTGGATAAAAGGTCGGATTTTTATAAAAGGAAAGAAGCGAAATGTGTGGGGATTGCAATCCATGAGAGGTTTTGTACCTATCCCATAATGACAATGAGTGTTTCGAGATTGGATTTTTCATTTTTCTACGGTTTTGAGGGCTCAGCCAAAGGATATTATTAGTAGGAAGAGGGTCAGAGTCTATTGCCTCAATAAGTACCCACAATGGGATTTCTGTGGTTGAGTGGTACTTTGATAGTTGCGCCAATTGTGCTGCTCTGTAATATGTTGCAAAATCTGGAAATCCCAGCCCACCCATCAATTTGGGTAGAATTAATGTTTTTCTAGGCAATCTGGGTTTTTTCTTCCCCCACGTGAACTGTGTTACTTTATGCTGGATCAATCTAAGAAAATAAGCAGTAATGTGAATGGGAAGGGTTTGAAATAGATATAAAAACTTGGGGAGCATAGCCATTTTTATTATGTTGATTTTCCCAAACCAGGAAATTGGTAAAGAAGACCAGTCGGATAACAATCTAGTGACACTTTTCAGTAAGGGAGGGTAGTTGGCGGTAAATAATTCGGAGGCATTAGCTGTAAGGTGTATACCCAGATATGGTATACTACGGTCTGCCCATTTAAAGGACAGTGAGGACTGTAAATTTTGACCGTGTCACTGAGTGAAATATTCAGTGCCAGGGATTTTTGGTTATTAACTGTGAGGCCGGAAATGTGGGAGAATTTGTGAAGTACCCGCATTAGATTAGGGGCCGATATCTGCGGTAAGGATAAAAATAAGAGTATATCATCTGCAAATAGACTTATTTTGTGGTGACATCCGCCTAGCTCTATACCCGTGATCGTTGGTTCCATCCTTATCCTTTGTGCTAGAGGTTCGATAATTAAAGGGAATAATAGCTGTGATAGAGGACACCCTTGACGAGTCCCCCTCTGTATATTAAACTCTTCCGACTTGTAACCGGCATATTTAATATAGGCCTTGGGATTGTGGTACAGTGCTGCAATCCAACCCATAAAATGTGGGCCAAAGCCCCATTTCCTAAGAGCGAACTGCATATACGACCATGAAACACAAGGGTATTCGATGCATTTTAACTGCATGGGATAGAAGAGCAGCACGTCTAATATTATCGCCAGCTTGTCGGATAGGGATGAAATCAGTTTGATCACGGTGTATTAGTTTGCCAATTATCATGTAGCGCCCCCTTACTTTCAGTATGGGCACTACGCTAAAGTTAGTGGGAGAATGGGAGAGTTATTTTGCTCCCATTCATAATTTGTAAAATTTTGGGCTGCTGTCATTCCAGAACTGTCCAGTGGGTCAGTCTGCGCTCCAGGGATGCGATCCCATCCCTGGGTGACAGTTGGCGCTAGAGGGGTTCTGGCAGAGCCACTTTTCCCTAGCAGCCAATTAGAGGAGTTTTCCCTCGCAGAGCATGCTGGGGGAGAGTATATCTCTGGACGCCATTTTTGTTGGTTCTTCGCGGGTTCCTGGTTCCAGGTGCGGCACCCACCTTCAGGGTGTGCACACATCGCAGGCCCCACCACTATGGCCTACCTGGCCTGGGGTCGTCGCTATGCGGAGTTCCAGACTCTGGGCCCTCCTGGCCTGGGGTGACTGATGCTACTAAGGGGCCCCAGTGACTTACTGGGTCCCCCATCGACTGAGGAGATCCCAGGCTGTGTGCCGCTCGGTGGGGGATCCACTTGAGGAGAACTCGGAGGCAGGTTCTTCGAGAGGGTTTAAACGAACCATCGGGGATCTGGTGACCGGGACATTGACAGGTACACTTCCACTGTCAACCGGTGACCCTGTCTTAATCTACTGGGAGGATTCGCTCGATCCATTCAGCTCATCTAAGTACTAGGCCTGTGGCAGAGGTCCCTAGAGTCATGCCTGTGGCAGAGACCTGTTCCTCCCAGCAAACTAACGTGACACTTCGGCTGCCAGACTCGTGGCAGGAGTCTGTCCAGGGGTACTTCACCCACTCTGGCTAGAGTGGGTGAAGTGCCTGATACTGCAAAGTTCTCTTGTTTCATCAACCTTTTCTCTCTACCTCATGTTGACGTTGGTCGTGTTGGGCCGCAAATAAAGCATTCAGAAAACCTTTATTTGATGACTGGACATTCGCTTACTAATCTACTCATCAACTTCACCCCTAGACAATGGTAAGAGGTAAGTTAATACGCCAATCCCAAAATAACCAGCGGCTCCTGCGGGGGTAGCGCTAAATCATATTTAATCTGGTTGCTAAAACTTTGGCTAAAATTTTCACATCGATATTCAGCAGAGAGATGGGGCGATAGTTTGACCGCCACCATATGTTCATTTGGTCCAATTTTCTATCCTATAATTTGGATGATGGTACTTCTTGTTAAATTGTTACTGAGTTTTACATGAGGCTATACTCAAAGTTTGCCTTGATTTATAGGATGCAGCCCGGGACAAGGTTGTGTCAGATACCTTTTTAAAATCTGTGAGTGTCCCGAAAGAAATCAGGACAGTTGGTAACTATGCGCACAGAGGGCCAGATTCTCAAAAGAATTACGCCGGTGTATCTGTAATTCGAAAATCCTGCCGGCGTATCATTGTTTTGTATTCTCAAAACAAGATACGCCAGAATTAGGCTAGGATCCGACTGGTGTAAGTCACTTACACCGTCGGATCCTAAATGCAATACTACGCTGGCCGCTAGGTGGCTTTTACATCGATTTCAGCGTCACATATGCAAATGTGCCGAATATGGCTGTCGGGACAGCGTTGGGTTTTTCCGTTGTTTACGTCGTTTACGTAACTCGTCGCGAATAGGGCTGTGCGTTAATTACGTTCACGTCGAAACCAATGTATTTGCGGCGTACTACGGAGCATGCGCACTGGGCTACGTTTAAGGCTGGCGCATGCGCAGTTCGTTCGGCATGGGGGCGCGCTTAATTTAAATACAAGCCGCCCCTTTTGAATTACGCGGGGATACGCCGGGCCATTTACACCACGTCGCCGCAAATAACGGAGCAAGTGCTTTGAGAATACGGCACTTGCTCCACTAAGTTGCGGCGGCGTAGTGTAAATAGCTTACGCTACGCTACGCCGGAATCTACGTGAATCTGGCCCATACAGTATGCTATTTAAAATGCAAGCCACTCCGGAGGTCTGGTGCAGTGAGCTTCAATAAAATGCAGACATGGTGCATTTTATCTCTAAGCACTGGACAGGATCACATATCACTATACAGCTGTGAAACACACCATCCTGCTGTACAATGACATGGAGAAAGTGCCACTTTTCTGCACTTTAAATAAAGTTAGTACAGAAAAGAAAAAAAAAGAGCTGAATGATATGTTGAAACGCGCCCTACCGCCGGCTAACCAAAGCTGGAATGCAGCACTGTCCACATACTAAACCACTGTGGTTTAGTGTGCGGGGCAGTGTGAACAGGTCCTTAAACATTCCATTCCTATCTTACTGTTGATATACTTGCCAACTGTCCAAGATTTGCTGGAACAGGCCTACTTTTTAAATATCTGTCTTGTGACGTCTGTGTGCTAGGAATCAAACTGTAGGCATCTCCCAGTTGAGTATTTATTGGGTAGTAAATAGACCTGGAGAAGTGTGCATTACACACCCCTGATCTCTGCACTTTGTGCCTTACATATGCTTTAACTTTGTATTACAAACTCTCTAGTGTGTGCTAGATGTAAGATTTTGTGGAGTGCCTTGAAAAAGTATTCATACCCCTAGAAATTTTTCACATTTTGTCATATTACAACCAAAAACGTAAATTTATTTTATTGGGATGTTATGTGATAGACCAGGGGTAGGCAACTTGGGGCACTCCAGCTGTTGCAGAACTACAAGTCCCATGATGCCTCTGGGAGTAAATGTAACTGCCAGCCTTGCAATGCCTCATGGGAAATGTAGTTCCACAACAGCTGTAGGGTCCCAGGTTGCCTAGCTCTGTGATAGACCAACACAAAGTGGCACATAATTGGGAAATGGAAGGAAAATGATAAATAGTTTTCATTTTTTTTTTTACAAATAACTATGTGGAAAGTATAGCATGCATTTGTATTCAGCCCCCCTGAATCAATACTTTTTAGAAACACCTTTCGTTGCAAATAAAGCTGCAAGTCTTTTGGGGTATGTGTTTACCAGATAGTGATATTTTTGCCCATTCTTCTTTGCAAAATAACTCAAGCTCTGTCAGATTGGATGGAGAGTGTCTGTGAACAGCAATGTTCAAGGCTTGCCACAGATTCTGTATTGGATTTAGGTCTGGACTTTGACTGGGTTACTCTAAGGCCGGGTACACACGGACAAACATGTATGGTGAAAGCGGTCCGTCGGACCGTTTTCACCATACATGTCTGCCAGAGGGCTTCTGTACGATGGTTGTACACACCATCGTACAGAAGTCCGCGCGTAAACAATACGCGGGGCGTGTCCGCGGTGTCGCCGCGTCGATGACGCGGTGTCGCCGCGACAATGACGCGGCGACGTGGGCGGCCCGCCTTTAAAATGCTTCCACGCATGCGTCGAAGTCATTCGACGCATGCGAGGGACGGCGGGCGCCTGGACATGTACGGTAGGTCTGTACTGACGACCGTACATGTCCGAGCGGGCTGAATTCCAGCGGGCTGTTTTAAAACAAGTCCAGGAATATTTGTCTGCTGGGAAAAGGCCCGGCGGGCAAATGTTTGCTGGAATTCGGCCCGCTCGCGCCCACACACGACCAAACATGTCTGCTGAAACTGGCCTGCGGGCCAGTTTCAGCAGACATGTTTGGTCGTGAGTATGGGGCCTAACACATGAATATGCTTTGATCCATTGTAGCTCTGGCTGTATGTTTAGGGTTGTTGTTCTGCTGAAAGGTGAAACTCAGCCCCAGGCTCAACTCTGACCAGCTTCCCTGTCCGTGCTGAAGTTAAGCATCCCCACAACATGATGCTGCCACCACCATGTTTCACAGTGGGGATGGTGTGTTCAGGGTGATGTGCATTGTTAGTTTTCCGCCACACATAGGGCCAGATTCAGAAAGAATCGCCTATCTTTAGGCGGGCGTAGCATATCTCAGATGCACTACGCCGCGGTAACTTAGAGCGGCAGGTCCCGTATTCAGAAAGAACTTGCACTCTAATTTATGTCGGCGTAGTGTAAATGGGCCGGCGTAAGCCCGCCTAATTCAAACTAGGCTGGTAGTGGGTGTGTTGTATGAAAATGATTCGTGACCCCACGTAAATTACGCGCTTTACGAACGGTGCATGCGCGCGCATGCTCAGTATCGCGTCAAATTTTCCCCCTAAGATACGTTGGCTCAATGTTTAGGCGACGTGAACGTAACCTACACCCATCCCCATTCACGGACGACTTACGCAAACGACGTAAAATACAACGCTGTTCCGACGTTTCCGACGTCCATAGCTAACATGACTTACCCCTGCTTTATGAGGGGTAAAGTTACGCCGGACCTACGCCTTACGTAAACGGTGTATATAGATGCGCCGGACGGAACTACGTTTGTGAATCGGCGTATCTAGGTCATTTGCATATTCGACGCAGAAATCAACGGAAGGGCCACCTAGCGGCCAGCGTAAATATGCACCCCAAGATACGACGGCGTAGGAGACTTACGCCGCTCGTATCTTGGCAACCGTGAGACGTATCTGATTCTTTGTATCAGGCGCCAAGATACGACGGCACACACTCAGACACTCAGACTTACGACGGCGTATCTGGAGATACACCGTCGTAAGTTGTTTATGAATCTGGCCCATATAGCAGGGGTAACTTTACGCCGGACGTAAGCCTTACGTAAACGCCGTAGCGGCCGCAAGTACGTTCGTGAATCGGCGTATCTACCTAATTTACATATTCGACGGCGTAGGAGACTTACGTCGCTCGTATCTTTGCCAAATCTATGCGTAACTGATTCTAAGAATCAGGCGCATAGATACGAAGGCTCACATTCGGACTTACGACGGCGTACGTGGAGATACGCCGTCGTAAGTCCGCTGTGAATCTGGCCCATAGTGTTTTGCTTTTAGGCCAAAAAGTTCAATTTTGGTCTCATCTGACCCGAGTACCTTCTTCCACATGTTTGCTGTGTCCCCCACATGGCTTCTTGCAAACTGCAAACGTGGATCTTATGGATTTCTTTCAACAATGGCTTTCTTCTTGCCACTCTTCCACAAAGGCCAGATTTGTGGAGTGCACGACTAAAGCCTCGTACACATGCTCGGTTTACTCGGCAAGAACCAGCAATAAAACTGCTAGCAGAGCTTTCTTGCCGAATATACCGTGCGTGTGTACGAGGCTTTCAGGTTACTCGTCAAGAAAACTTCCTAAAATCTTGACAAGAAAAATAGAGAACCTGCTCTCTATTTTCTCATTGTGATTCTTGGCAGTGCTTTTCTGCCGAGAAACCCGAGAGTGTGTATACTTACGTGTAGCCGTGGAAGCCAGCGCATGCTCAAAATGACTTCAACGCATGCGCGGTAGCTTCCAAGGCATAGGTAGGGTGCAGCAAGATGGTGGCGACGGCATATGCGATGACGTCACTGCGTTCTTGCCATTCAAAAGAACCACGGTTCTTTTGAATGAAGTGTCTGTACACTCGGGCGGCAAGCGATTCTTGCCAAGAATCTCGTCAGGAAAAACTATGTTTTTCCTGGCGAGATTCTGGCCAGTGTGTACAGGGCTTAATAGTTGTCATGTGGACAAATTCTCCCACCTGAGCTGTGGATCTCTGCAGCTCCTCCACCATGTTGAGTTACCATGGGCCTCTTGGCTGCTTCTCTGATTAATGCTCTCCTTGCCCGGCCTGTAAGTTTAGGTGGATGGCCATGTCTTGGTAGGTTTGCAGTTGTGCCATACTCCATTCATTTTCAGATAATGGATTGAACAGTACTCTGTGAGATGTTCAAAGCTTGGGATATTTTTTTTATAACTTAACCCTGCTTCAAAACTTCTCCACAACTTTACCCCTGACCTTTTCTTTCATCCTGCTGACCCCTGTACCCTGCTCTACTGACCTTGTCTTTAGTCCTGCTGACCCCTGTACCCTGCCCTACTGCCCTCCGTCTTTCGCCATACTGACTCCCTGTCTTCCATCCCGACTCCTTTGCACTGCCCTACTGACCCCCTATCCTCTGTCTTCTGCCCTTGTGATGCCTCTTCTCTGCCCTGCTGACCCCCGTACACTGCCCTGCAAACCCTTCTCCTTTGCCATTCCTGTCCACCACACACGCAAGGCCGTTCCTCTCTCCTACTGGCCCGGTGGGCAGGGGAGGGAGCCCCGCGATGGCGTCACGGGCTGTGACAGGTATCCTGTCTCACCCCCCGAAAGGTGCCAATTGTGGCACCAGAGGGGTGGAGGAATCCGATGAGCGGAAGTTCCACTTTGGGGTGGAACTCCGCTTCTAAGTGCAACAATAAAAATGGGGAAAAAAAATTATAGATTTTTTTTCAGGAGCAGTGATTTTAGTGATCCTTAAAGTGCAACAATAACAATGAAAAATGTATTTAAGGATAGTGCCTGGAGGGTCCCTTAGTCCAGTGTTTCTCAACTCCAGTCCTCAAGGCGCCCCAACAGGTCATGTTTTCAGGCTTTCCATTATTTTGCACAGGGGATTTAATCAGTTTCACTGCCTTAGTAATTACCACAGCCATTTCATCTGAGAGAAATGCTGAAAACATGACCTGTTGGTGCGCCTTGAGGACTGGAGTTGAGAAACACTGCCTTAGTCTACCTGTAAAGTGGCGCATCAGTTTCATGCATAGAATATGCTGCAGCAAAAATAAAATTTCTAAAGAAAAGTCAAATCACATTTAAATTGACTTGCCATTGCAATTTCCAGCAAATAAAGGTCACCCCAGTTCAAAATCCATACCAGACCTTTATCCGGGCATGCAGCTCAGACTGGTGCATGCTGGGTCGGCAATGTCAGGAGGTGGTGCCACCGGGTGACGTTGCCAGGTGGCTCCGGCCCTTACCTATGTAAGAACTGTCAAACAGCGGAGCATGCAGTAGGCTGCCAGCCTTCATAGACAGCGGGAGCGTTTTTATTTTTTAGGTGCGGCATGTTTGATGGACTTTTTTTGTGAATAGGTACATACTCATTCACATGGGGGGGGGGATCTGGGGGCGCCATTTTTAAAGGGGACAACCAGATTCTGATAAGCCCCTCGCCCCCAGACACCTCACAATCATCAACCACAGTTGTGGGGATGAGGCCCTTGTCCTCATCAACCCTGGGACAAGGTGCTTTGGGGTGGCGGGGCAGAGCCCTCCCATGCCCCAAAGCACCTGACCCTGGTATAGTTCAGGAGGGGGCGCTCGCTTGTCCCCCCCTTTCCTGACCTGCCAGGCTACATGCCCATATAAAAGTCTGATATGGATTTTGGGGCGACTCCATGCCGTTTAAAAAAAATTTGGGCGTTCCCTGTAAAATCAATACCCTTTAACCACTTGCCGACATACGTCGGCAGAGTGGCACCGCTGCGCAAATCAACGTCCTTCCATTAAAGCAGGATAGCGCGACTGTGGGTCCTGCGGACTCGATGTCCGCCAGCGGCTCTCGATCACGGTGAGGAGAGGCAGAACGGGGAACTGCCTATGTAAACAAGGCATTTCCCCATTCTAACTAGTGACATGACAGGGATCTACTATATCCGGTGATCCAGAACAGTGATCTCTGTCATGTTTCAGTAAGCCCATCCCCCTTCAGCTAGAACGTGCTCAGGGAACACACTTAACCCCTTGATCGCCCCCTAGTGTTTACCCCTACCCTGCCAGTGTAATTTTTACATTGCTCAGTGCATTTTTTTAGCACTGATCGGTTAGACGGTTGGACGAAATCATGGATTTCGGTTGGACGAAATCATGGATTTCAGAGAAGGGCTACTGAACATCTCAGAAGTGCACTGGGCACTGGAAGATTTGGAGTTTCTGGCCGTTCAGGAATGGGAGCTGGAGATCGCCTACAGAAGGCTGCTAGACTCTGCTCAGCGCCAGGGCTGGGCTCCCTTTCCCTGGGACTATCAGGAAATACCAGTGGACAACGCTGAACTCCTGGCTGAAGAGTCGGCAATGTGGCAGAGTAACAGTGTGCTTTGCCAACCTGCCCCCGCAGCTATGGACGCGGAGGTCTTATGGCGGATGCAGCAAGTGCTGACTGACCTTGATGATCCTGTTTCTGCATGGGATGACCTTGGATGGAGGAATGTGCCTGTCCAGCAGTATGCCAGAGAATCGGCAGTGGAAAATCTGGATATTGCCATCCCCAAAGATGAAGTGCTGACAGCAGGGCAGAGTACTGCTAACCTCTGCACAGCACCGATCTGGGTTCCACGGACAGGAGAAGGTGAACCCCTATCCCCAGACACCAGTTGCAAAGACAGGGGATTTGATCGACTTTTCTGCTGAGTTAGAACAACTTGATGAGCCTCAAGGAGAAGAGCTGGTATCAGGGCCACAATTCACTGTGCTCTGCCCATCACCAACAGCAGTATCTGTGGAGTTGCAAGGAACTTCCCCAGCTAAAGCTCTGGTCACCGGTCAGAGGGTTCAAGACCTCTGCCCCACCCCTGTGGCAGTTCCGGAGGCTCAGGGTGGGAAGGTGGCGATCACTTCCCAGCAGCCGATGCAGGGGGAAAAGGGAGAGAAGGTGTTCATCGTCCCTCCCCAACAGTTGGCCAGGGTGGAGAACGTGGTCTTTTCTCCCCAGCAAAGATCCGTGCATCTGGGAGACAGTACCACAGACATGTTGTCCCAGCAGCTAGATGAGGGAACGGAAAAGGAAGCAGCCAGCTCACCTCCCCAATGGCAGCTACACATTTTGGGTGTGGAGGAATCCAGCCTCCTTCCCCAACGGTTAGCCGTAGCGGATGATGTGGAGTCCCCAGCAGAAGTGCTGGTAAAAGGGCAGGGCGCCGAAGGCCCCTGCCTAGCACCTACAATGTCTCTACAGCTTCAGGAAGCAGGGGCGGTCGGCCCCTCTGCCCGGCAGCAGACCAAGCCCTGGAATGTTAAAAACCACCCAGCTGAAGCGCTGGCAGCCGGACAGAGAGTCAATGACCTCTGCCCCACACCTACTGGTGTCAACTACTCCTTGCAACCAAGATTGGAGGTCATGTGGACAGACTATTTGAGTTCACTTTGTCTGACTACACATGTACAGACCAGATGGGGGTCTGGCACCTTGTTAATCGACTTTTGATGGGGGAGAAATGTGACAGACACACCCGGGACATCCCGGAACCATTTTATGTCTAAAATCATGTCCACTAGCGGCATAGGATGGCTGAGAAATTATATCTTGGACTACCTGAGATGGGATTATTATGTAATTATTATCCACAATATATTCCAGGATATCTGTAAAGAACTATTTACTGTTTGTTAATTCTGAACTCAACGGGTTAATTGTAAGAGTGACTCATTCATCATGTTGGGACACATACTGTTAGATGCTAATTGACCCTGCTATTGTGTGAAAATGTCCTGTGTTTACACTTATGATAATGTGTATTGTATAGCAGGTGAGCGGAGACTGGACGTCTACCCTGAAATGTCATATATATCTGAGTCGCCTAGTCTGGGTAAATGATTAGTTAATTAGCTCATGTTAATTTGTGTTCTGGTTACCTCCTCTTTAAACTGTATATTAGGTTGCATTCTTAGTTCTATTAAACACTCCATGTTTAGCACACAAACAAGTCTCGTCTCGTTGTGTGTTGAGGGCAGCTGGAATATCTCATAACTATATCCAGACTGATAGGAAGCGGTATATGACGAAAGCACTCAAGCGGAGTGTGGGATGTTCCGTTACAATAACTAATTACTGTAATTAAAAAAAAAAACATTGGGCCATATTCTCCAATAATCTGAGGCGGCCTTGCGTAAGCTATTTACACTACGCCGGCGGCTTATATTTAAATTAAGCGCGCCCCCGTTTCGATCGAACTGCGCATGCCCCGGGCTAAAAATAGCCCAGTGCGCATGCTCCAGTTCTCGGCGGAAAACGTCAATGACGCCGACGTGTGCGTCATTGACGTAAAGTCGTATTCAAGAATGACTTAGGAAAACGACGTACCCGACAGGAAAAGACGACGCGGACCCGACGCCATACTTAACATGGCATACGTGGGACTGGCGTAAGGTTACCCCTCATATAGCAGGGGTAACCTTACGCTTACGCAAACGACGTAAGCGACGGTTACGCGACGCGATTTCGTTCGGGATTTGGCGTATCAGGCTCATTTGCATAAACAAATGAGACCTGAACGTAAACGCCACCTAGCGGCCGGCGGCGAATTACATTTAAGATCCGACAGTGTAAGTGACTTACACATGTCGGATCTTCAGCGTATCTATGCGAAAATGATTCTAGGAATCACTCGCATAGATACGCGGGTGAAAAAAGAGAGATACGACGGAGTTTCCTGAGATACTCCGTCGTAACTCTACTGAGAATATGGCCCATTGTCCGTCCGACGACCGGGCACGGAAGAGGCATTCTTCCGCGCCCGCTCCTCATGCTGGCTCAAGTCCCAGCCAGTGCGTCCTCTATATTGTCTTCCCCGCCCCCCCTGAGAGAAGCAGAGAGGCGAGCGGCAGCAGCAGAAGAAAAAAAAGAAGCAGCTGGCATGCGACTGGAAGTTTGTGTGGACAGTCCAGGCAACAGCAGCAGGATCAGGATCAGGGAGGAAGTGACTCCTGGGGCCTGGCCGGCTAACACAGGTGTGTAATGTGTGCTTGCTTGGGGGGGGGGGGGATTCAAGATCTACTACTACTGCAGCAGCCAGCATCTATACATTACAGCATTGGCAGCATGGGTGGCACTGTCTGCAGGTAGCACCTGCTGCCTGCAGAGACAGTGCCGCCAATGCCGTAATATGCTGTAGAGACAGTGGCGCCAATGCCGTAAAATGCTGTAGAGACAGACAGTGGCGCCAATGCCGTAATGTGCTGCAGACAGTGCCACTGCCACCCATGCCGCTAATGCCATAACGCATTTGCTGCCAATGGCATTATGCCATTAGTGGCATGGGTATAAACAAAGAGGATGGGGGTAGTGGCGCTGTCTGCGTGTACCCTGTGTGACCAGGGTGTGATCTGGCTAAAAAGCCTGTGAGTATCCTAACGCAAATCAGCGAGGATCATAAGTGAATGACATAAAATAATGTAATAAAGTGAAACCGGATGTTTACCAAGGCAAACAGAAATACAGATATAAACAAAGAGGATGGGGGTAGTGGTGTTTGACACTTGTGGTTAACATATTTCACATATGCTCACTGGTTCACTGAATAGAACCACTCACCTTACACAGTGGCCTATACAATTAAATTGACTATTATTGTTTTATCAGCTGGTCACACTCTTAGTGCATAAGCACTAATCAATTTGACTTTTTTAGTCAGATCACAGAACCATCAGTATTGCCATCAGTGGCCATCCGGTTTCACTTTATTACATTATTTTATGTCATTCACTTATGATCCTCGCTGATTTGCGTTAGGATACTCACAGGCTTTTTAGCCAGATCACACCCTGGTCACACAGGGTACACGCAGACAGCGCCACTACCCCCATCCTCTTTGTTTATATCTGTATTTCTGTTTGCCTTGGTAAACATGTTTTAGGGGGGGCAGCAGTCTGTTCACATTTACCTTCCTCACATTCACCTTTCATACGCGCAGGTTTTGCTTCTTTCTTTTTATTAGTGGCATGGGTGGCACTGTCTGCAGCACAATATGGCATGGGCGGCACTGTCAGCAGGTAGCACATGTGTTATGGCATTGGCATCATGGGTGGCACTGTCTACAGCACAATATGGCATTGGCGGCATGGGTGGCACTGTCTGCAGGTAGCACATGCATTACTGCCCATAACGCATGTGCTGCCTGCAGAGACTGTGCCACCCATGCCGCCAATGCCGTAATGTGCTGCAGACAGTGCTGCCCTTGCCAACAATGCCATTATGTGCTGCAGACAGTGCCTCCCATGCCGCCAATGCCATATTGTGCTGCAGACAGTGCCACCTGTGCCTCCAATGGCATAATTCCTATTGGTGGCAAGGGTGGCACTGTGTCTGCCGCACATTGCGGCATTGGCGGCACTGTCTACAGCACATTACAGCATGGGTGGCACTGTCTGCAGCCCATTACGGTATTGGCGGCATGGGTGGCACTGTCTCTGCAGGCAGCACATGCGTTATAGGCCATAACACATGTGCTACCTGCAGACAGTGCCACCCATGCTGCCAATGCCATATTGTGCTGCAGACAGTGCCACCCATGACGCTAATGCCATAAAGCATGTGCTACTTACTGACAGTGCCACCCATGTCGCCAATGCCATATTGTGCTGCAGACAGTGCCACCCATGCTGCCAATGGCATAATGCCATTGGCAGCATGGGTGGCACTGTCTGCAGCACATTACGGCATTGGCGCCATAGGTGAGAAAAATAAATATCACTTGTAGACAAACCTGCACTTTGTTTCAAGGTGGGTCTGGGGAGAGGCCAGGGGTGGGGCTGAAAGAGGGACCAGGGGCGGGACCAGGTGTGGAGCTGAAGGGGGCCCCATCAGGTAGGCTGTACGGGGCCCCATGATTTCTATCAGCGGCCCTGGGTGTGACCAGCACCCCAGAAACGACAGCATAAACCCACAGCACATCCAAAGCTGGGACAGAGGCTCCAAAAGAGAGCTTTGGCCATTATTCTCTTTTAACTGTACTTGTTTGTCATTTGATTATAACCATTTCTCTTCTGCCTTTTTTGGGCATTTCAATGCACTGCAAACAGAACATGTATACGTAAACCCCTTCAAACATTCGGCATTGCCGCCGGACACGTCATGACGTAATAAACGTCAGACAACCGAGTTCAAGCTTCTTCCTTGCCAACCACAGCATGGCGGGGAGGAGGCGGAGCAGGTCACGCCCTGCACCCATGCTCGGTTGGCGCATGCGCAGAGCGGCGCTGGGCTGTAGCACCGTTTCCTCTGTCAGGGCCGCGTCTGAGGAGACAACTGAACGGAGCGGGAGGCCTCTGTGTGAGCGGGGCGGCGGCGTCTTCTAGTGGAAGGCTCCCCGGAGAGTGCAGCCATTATAGGTCTATCAGCCCCACTCCATTGTACGTCTGACCATTACTGCCATTTGTAGCCTGTACTGGAATTGTCTGCACTCCCCTTCCCATAGGAGGACCGGAGAACTCTGCCTGCCATTGTAGTGTACAGCCCCCTTCCCCCACCACCCCCTGGCTGTATGCTGCAGGCCCCCCGGTGTCAGCCCTCCTTCAATGGGACACCCCGGACTGCTCCAGGTAATGATGAGGAGGGCATTGTGTGCCTGCCATTGTCTGTCATCTGTCATGTCTGTCATCACCCATTTTATAGTACCAACATCTGCCTTCATCTGATATGACATCATTGTATTGTCACCAACCTCCTACGATGGGCCTGTTATCAGGGGGGAGCCACACATCTCCAATAGGGGTCCTTCACCATCATCGGGGGACACACCACACATCTCTAATAGGGGTCCTTCACCATCATCGTGGGACACACCACACATCTCCAATAGGGGTCCTTCACCATCACCGGGGACACACCACACATCTCTAATAGGGGTCCTTCACCATCACCGGGGGGACACCATACATCTCTAATAGGGGTCCTTCACCATCATCGTGGGACACCACACAGCTCCAATAGGGGTCCTTCACCATCATCGTGGGACACCACACAGCTCCAATAGGGGTCCTTCACCATCACCGGGGGGACACCACACAGCTCCAATAGGGGTCCTTCACCATCACCGGGGGGACACCACACATCTCTAATAGGGGTCCTTCACCATCATCGTGGGACACCACACATCTCCAATAGGGGTCCTTCACCATCACCGGGGACACACCACACATCTCTAATAGGGGTCCTTCACCCTCACCGGGGGGACACCATACATCTCTAATAGGGGTCCTTCACCATCATCGTGGGACACCACACAGCTCCAATAGGGGTCCTTCACCATCATCGTGGGACACCACACAGCTCCAATAGGGGTCCTTCACCATCACCGGGGGGACACCACACAGCTCCAATAGGGGTCCTTCACCATCACCGGGGGGACACCACACAGCTCCAATAGGGGTCCTTCACCATCACCGGGGGGACACCACACATCTCTAATAGGGGTCCTTCACCATCATCGTGGGACACCACACATCTCTAATAGGGGTCCTTCACCATCACCGGGCACACGCCACACATCTCTAATAGGGGTCCTTCACCATCACCGGGCACACGCCACACATCTCTAATAGGGGTCCTTCACCATCACCGGGGACACACCACACATCACTAATAGGGGTCCTTCACCATCATCGTGGGACACCACACATCTCTAATAGGGGCCCTTCACCATTACCGGGGGGACACCATACATCTCCAATAGGGGTCCTTCACCATCACCGGGGACACACCACACATCTCTAATAGGGGTCCTTCACCATCATCGTGGGACATCACACATCTCTAATAGGGGCCCTTCACCATTACCGGGGGGACACCATACATCTCCAATAGGGGTCCTTCACCATCACCGGGGACACACCACACATCTCTAATAGGGGTCCTTCACCATCATCGTGGGACACCACACATCTCTAATAGGGGCCCTTCACCATTACCGGGGGGACACCATACATCTCCAAAAGGGGCCCTTCACCATCACTAGGGGGACACCACACAGCTCCAATAGGGACCCTTCACCGGGGGGGACAACGCCACACAGCTCCGATGGGGACCCTTCACCATCACTGGGAGGGACCTTTCACCATCACTGGGGGGGGGGGGACAACGCCACACAGCTCCGATGGGGACCCTTCACCATCACTGGGGGGGGGGTCAAGGCCACACAGCTCGGATGGGGACCCTTCACCATCACTGAGGGCTCTATGGGGGGGGGGGGGCTGAGAATCTGCGTGCAAAAGTCCTAAAAAGTCTTAGGGCCCATTCACACATGTACAGTGACTGGTGGTGTTCTGTGCTTAACACCATTTACCAGAAGGGTACATAAAAAGCAAATGTTTTCTGTGTGCCCCATTCACACACTGATACAGCACATCAGATGGTGCTACAGGTAAGGACAGTGCAATGGAGTGTACCTTTGTACACTCTCAATAAAGTTTAAAAAACGTAAACGGCACATTTCACCCACAAGAGACGCCAACCTGCACACTAAAATGGAGTGTTATAGTAACATTTATGTTAAAGGGCCCTTAGGGGGGACATGACTTGATTTATTATTTGTCTCATTTTTTTCATCTGTGGTGTTTGAGTCCAAGTTATATATCACTGGTATAATATGATTATCTATTGTAGCGTGGAAGCAGGTTTTCTGCCTGTAGTGAATCTTTATTTTAGATATGTGACTGTTATTGAACGTAGCTGAAAATAGCTGTCACTTTATTGAATGTAAAGATCCTTCTTATCCTGGTGTGTTAGCTTTGTGATTACATTTGACAATTGTAACAAAATCTATTGTAGAAAATACATCAGGGGGAGTTTTATCACAACTGGAGCAGCTGTGCATGGCAACCAATCAGCTTTTCTTTAATTTTCAAGGCCTCACTGAACAAGCTGAGGAGAGAAGCTGATTGGTTGTTATGCACAGTGTCTCCAGATTCTGTCTGCTCCAGTTTTGATAAATTACCCCATTGTCTCTATTGCATATTCATATATTTACTCTATGAACATTCTAAGTATGATGTTTGTTGTGTACCATGCTGGTCAGTGAAAAAGCTTCATGAAGGTTTGTAGCCGTGGATGACCGTAGAGTTGCCAATAGTACTTTACCTGGTGCGTTGTTGGTGGCTTTTTTTTTTTCCAGCACATACCAAATGTGTCATCCTATACCAGTGATGGCAAACCTTGGCACCCCAGATGTTTTGGAACTACATTTCCCATGATGCTCAACTATACTGCCGAGTGCATGAGCATTATGGGAAATGTAGTTCCAAAACATCTGGGGTGCCAAGGTTCGCCATCACTGACCTATACTGACTAATTTACTAAGAGTGCAAAATCTGGTGCAGCTTTGCATAGTAGCCAATCCGCTTCTAACTTCAGCTTGTTCAATTAAGCTTTGGCAAAAAAAAACAACAACTCTGGAAGCTTATTTCTATGCAGAGCTACACCAGATTTTGCACTCTCCAGTTTTAGTATATTAACCCCAATGTGTGTGTGTGTGTGTGTGTGTCAGCCTGCAGTGTACATGTCATTTGAAGTATTTTTAAATGACTGACAACAAAGGACAAAGCCGCGCACTTTTGCTCATGAGGGCTTGTTGTGACTGGCTTGTTTTGCTCCAGTACGGTCTTCTACGCCTAATTTCTTTTCAATAATTGGCTTCATGTGTGCAAGAGGCTTGGTGAAGAATTGTCACCTTCTCCCTTTCATTTTCTAACCTGCACTAAAAATGTGACAGGGAGGATCGTGTTGCCTGCTATGGTGACAGCACAAGGTTTTTAATGGGGTTTTTGGCTGCAATCAGATTGGAAGTTTGTGATCTTATCTGTATATATGTCTGTCTGTCCCTCAGACCTCGGCTTCTGAGTAGGTAAAATAGCACAGATTCTATGAATCCTGACAACTTTTAAACAATGTCCAGCTTGTTGCAAGATCTTTGCGTGCAATGTTTAAAATAATGGAAGTGATTACTGGTTTGATTCTTGTATGGAAAGTTGGGGTACGTGTTCATGGTACTGTACTGGTGTTTGAACATCAGTTATCCTGGTCCAAATTTCTTGCTTTTATTTTGTGCATATTTGCATGTACACAAGTGAAATACATTTTAGCTGTAGTTGTGGTATTTTGTGTGCGTATATAACTGAAATCAACATTTTACGTGTGTAAAATACTGACCGGTAGCTCAAATTTCTGTATTTATTTATTTTTACGCCTCTATATGCAAGTTTTTGCAACAGTATGTACAGGCACATTGAAAAACGAAGGCTCCTTTCATTTCATCAGTTCAGTCACATCAAAACGGATAAAGTATTTTTTTTTTTTTTTTTCTCCAAGTCTCATCCGTACTTCTTACATCTACTACCAATGCAAAAAACTGACCATTTGTCAGTTTACATCCGTTTTTCGTCCAATACGTTTTTTTTTTTTTTTTTTTTTACGGAAGTAAAATAAAGCTTTGATCAGTTTTAAAAAAAACTTTACATCTTTACATCATCTTTACATCTGTTTTTCCATAGAGATGAATTGATGTCCATTTTTCAGCCGTCAACAGATGAATGAAAAACGTGTGTTTGAAAGGAACCTTAAACACAAACTCCTGAAAACGCTGAGTTTTTACGCAGTAGCAAGCAAAGGGCCCTTTCACACGGGTGGTCCGCCCGACTGACTCAGTTTTTTTCAGCGGGGGATCGATCTGCTCAGAGAAGGACCTGTTGGAGTCCCGCTGTCCTCTATGGGGAGATCGGATGAAATGTGCAGCCTGTCCGTTATTCATCTGATCCGCCAGATGAATAGAAAATAGTTTCCATCTGTCTGGATTTCACGGACCAGATCAGATCGCACAGCAGTGGGTGTCAACAGACATGTCACCACTGATATCCGCTGTCCTATAGAGGTGAATGTAGTGTCCGATCAGGTCTGCCAGAAAAACTGACAGGCGGACATGATCGGAAAGCCTGTGCAAAAGGGCCTTAAAGGAACACTAAAGGTTCGTTTTTTATTAGATCAATTGATTGCTGTAAGCTAGAGCATTTAAATATCACTTACCTCGTTTTTTCCTTTTGACCTCCAAAATACAGTAATCCAGGCTTGAAAATGCCATTTCCTGTCACTCCTCTTCTTGCTTTCCACCAGCATCTGAGCCGTTTTGCATGGTGGAAAGCAGAATGTGCTCACCCCCTCCTTATGACTACAGCCCTGCGTGAAGATGCTCTCTTATCCCTCACAGGCATGGAGGCTAAGCCTAATGGGAACTGTAGTTCCCATTAGGCCGTGATGTAGCAAGAATGAATGCGCACCGCAAACCAGGAAGTCAGTGAGAATAATGATTTAGGAGTGATGGAGGTGAATAAAACGGCTCGATTTCAACAGGTATCAAACTAGTTATAATGCAAAACATTAATTTTTACTTTATCAGCTACTGTCAGACTTTAATTTAAGAGGAAAATATTTTTGTCTTTACAACCCCTTTAAGTTTCTAAATTGCGTATAATTAGTATATGGCCATGCATGTTCTTTGCTGAGGTTTATTTTGTGTATCCTCTATACTTTTAATGTCATATGATGATTTTACAAATTTGACTGGTGTTCTGTGTACCATAATAATCTAAGTTCATGTCTAGCTATATTAAGAACTCTGCTAACCACGGTGTTATGTAAAATGCCGATGCAAAGGAAGTACATAATTATTTTTACAAAACTCATCTTGGTGAGTGTTTATGGAGTCCCTGTGACTTTCTCGCCGGGAGTTTCCATGTGACGACTTTTTCTTGCCAAGTTGACCCTTCTTCGGGGGTTCGTTTACACCAGCCCCTGTTGGGCAGTGTTGCCAACGGTCCCAATGCATAGACATGACCATTTGCCTTATGCCTTTTTGCTTCAGCTCGCGTGAATACAAAGGGGAGAAAAGGACGCATAGCATTTGCATACTGTGCACTCGGATGAGGTTCACCCAAAATTTTGACTTTGGCTCAAGTAAACTAGCAGGCTGTGATTGACGTGCGTCCGACCAGCGCATACTGCGTGTCACGAGCATACTGTCGGTCTCATAGGTCGGCTCCATGTAATGTTAGAATTTTTTTTTTAGGGTGAACCCCCGCTTTAAATAGAAGTTAAATGAAAAAACAAGCTCTGTGATGTGTTTTAACAGTGCATTGCAGCCTACATGCATACCAGTGAGTGTTGAGCTTGGTACACATAAGTGTGGCTTACAGCGGGCTGACCAAATAAAACTGAGGAGCTTTGGAAGAGGTTGCTGTTCTAACAATCGGATTTTTAGCAAGTGGTGCACCAAAATGAAAATTCCAGTAGCGAAACCAAAAATTCAAGATGCATTTGACCAAAAATCAAAACTGACGTTTAAATAAAAATGTGTTTTTTTTTTTTTTTTTTTTTTTTAAGTGTAAGTCCATCCGGAAAATAAAAACCCTGCATCTATAGACATTCACAATCTAACACTAAGCTATCAGGCCCTGTAAAGAATAAATCGGTATGCATACTTTTTTGAAGTCGATCCAATCTGGTCTCCAGCGGTGGAAGCTCTGCGCAGGACACGGCCTACAAAGGCTTCTGAAATGAATGGCGAATGATGTCACCCATAGGCCCAGTTCATGCTTGTACGACTTGTCCCACGATATGGGACTGCAAAGTAGCATGACAAGTAGTTACCCATGATTTCCAATAACTACCTTTCATATTAGTATGACTTCAAAGTAGTCCCTTCACTACTTTGGTCCGACTTTGATGCAAATTCAGGTTCATAGACCACAAGTCTCCCTGAAATCGCGTGACTTTGAAGTCACGGTAGTGTGAAAGGGGCCATAGCGTTACTATGGGTTGTGTCCTCTGCACCCGTCTACACAGTGAAGCCGCAGATGACAGCTCAGTGTGAGATCGGGTCGAATCGGCTTCAATTTTTTTTTATGTATGCTGACTTCTTTACAGGGTTAGATGGATTAGTGTTAGATTGTTGATGTCTTTAGATTCAGGGATTATAGTGTTGGGGTGGACTTCTACTTTAAATAGTGTGGCTGGCGAAGGGATGCCAGTTTCCATTGCAGTCAATAGGGGGGTGTTTTTGCGTTCCAGTTAATGGCGTTGCAGCCATTGGCAGCGAGCGCTGATCTGGTGCTGATTCTTTCCGCAAGCTCATTAAAACAAGGATCTGTACACAGGTTCTGAATGTCTGATTTTTGGCCAATATTTGACCCATACGGGGCTTATTGTCTAAGCTCTGTCTAATGCAGACCACATAGAACTTTCGTTCAAATTTCTTAACGTCGGTGCGGTCAAACTGACGGTTTTCTACCATAGTGACAGGAAAATTCGAAGGAACAGAATAGAAAACTTTTCTTGATCAAACAAATTTTGGGACAATGTATGTGGCGTTGGTTCAGTAATTACATCCATTTTAAAATTGAATGTTAAAAGCAAGTGAAATTTTCGATTCCGTTCATCGAATGTACAAAGAATTTTCATAATTTTCTCATCTGAAAATCTATACGTGTATGGCCAGCATAAGTGGTTGCATTCTGTTCTTTTAACATCTTATTTTGAAAACAATATCCCATTCACAGAAGATCGCTCAACAAGCGAAATCCCATTTATTTCAATCCCCTGCTCACATCTGAGCATTTTGTCACCTGAAGCAAAACAAACGCCTGTAGCTCAAAGTACATGAGCTTTTTTTTGGCACATTAAAAGTGTTTTTGGTCCCATAGACTTCAATATAAAAGTGTGACTTGAGTGTTTTCTGCTAAGACGGCAGCTCTCCACCCCCAATTTCCTCTTCCCTTGTAAAATGCTTGTAACACACTTCCAAAAACTCTCAAACGCCTTTAAAATCGATCTGCTCAGGTATGAACAGGGTCCTAGGTGCGCAGATATGAAAAAAAAAAAAAAAAAACACTGAACTTGGTTTAAACAAATCTGTTAAAAGGCCTAGAAGGGATTTGAGTGCATTACGGCCCCTTTCACACTTGTGTGACTTGTCCTGCGACTGAAAAGTCACACGACACGTCGTACCCTATGATTTCCAATGAGTACCGTTCATATCTGTAAAATAATGCGACTTTCAAGTTGCGGCAGTGTGAAAGGGGGATAAGTGGATATTTCTTTTAGGCCCTTTGCTATAGGGATTGGGACATTGGCACTGATGTATTTAAATGATGCCCATTTGAGAGATTGGATTTAGGCAACTGGCTCCCTCCAAGGATTTTTCTCCTTACTATAGCCAGGATGGACTTGCGACTGACTAGTAAAGTGACAATTGACTCGAGTTTCTGTATTCTTTCATCAGTAAAGTACCCTTTATTATTGTCGGCCTCCTCCAGATCTCAAAATTCAGTTTTTGTTGCTGAGATCTCGCTTCCTAGAGGGTGGCTACATTTATTCTCCATGGTCCCTTTGTGAGTTTGAATGTAGCCACCCTCTCTTGCTCACTCCAGAGATGGACTATAGACAATAGGATGTGTAGTGTACATAGAGTGGTGCACATGACCGCAACCAACATTCTCTAATCGTGCCAAAAGGAAGTGAAGGGAAAAGGAGAGGATTGGGAGCTCAAGACAACTAGACTAGAAGGCCATTGGATAGTTAATGTGCATGGAATATTTTTGGAGAATAAGAATATCATTTGGGGTTACTTTAATTGATCCACGCAAGTGAAGAAGCCAAGAGGTTTTTGGAAGTTTATTTAATTTTTATTTTCAGTTGGATACTAAATGCTATCACTTTTACCTGTGCTTGGCTAACAAATTACATGAGTTTTTTTTTTGTTTGTTTTTGTTATTACGTGCTACTGTTCTAAAAGCAATTGTAAACAATATCAAGTGTGTTATTTTAAAGCGGGAGTTCACCCATTTATAAAATTTTTCCCCTTTTCCCCTTAGATGGATGCTCGTTCGGTCTAGGGGAATCGGCTATTTGTATTCAAATATGATCCGTACTTACCCGTTTTTGAGATGCATCTTCTTCCGTCGCTTCCGGGTATGGGTCTTCGGGAGCGGGCGTTCCTTCTTGATTGACAGTCTTCCGAGAGGCTTCCGACGGTCGCATCCATCGCGTCACTCGTAGCCGAAAGAAGCCGAACGTCGGTGCGGCTCTATACTGCGCCTGCGCACCGACGTTCGGCTTCTTTCGGAAAATCGTGACGCGATGGATGCAACAGTCGGAAGCCTCTCGGAAGACTGTCAATCAAGAAGGAACGCCCATTCCCGCAGCCCATACCCGGAAGCGACGGAGAGGATGCATCTCGTAAACGGGTAAGTACGGATCATATTTTAAAACAAATAGCCGATTCCCCTAGTAAAAACGAGCAGGAATCTAAGGGGGAAAAGTGCCCTCTAAGGGTGAACCTCCGCTTTAAGTAACATTTTTTTGAAAGATGGCTCTAATATTTGTGCTTGAGGCTGCTATAATTGCTTGTGTACATTGCAGTTGGCTGAAACTGTGTAAACCTAGATAAGACTTCTTTTGTGTAACAATGACAGATTTGCAAGCAATACACCTATGTATGTATGTATGTATATTGCACAGATACTGAACATTTGCATAAGTGCTCTTGCAAATGCTCCAATACCTAAAAATGTTAGCCCATACCAAATGAATGGTCCCAAATTGCACTGCAAAGTATTGGATACAATTTAAACAGGAATGCGGTGGAATCCTGTGTGAGCCCAGACTTGTCATAATATCTTCAGCCTGGGCTCACACAGGAGCGATGTGGGAAACCGCATTCAATTTGGACTGGAATTTAACACAATTCTTTGCAGTGCAATTAGAGCCCATTCATTTTGTACGGGCTCATATCGCACTGCAAAAGTATCAGTACTCTGTATCGGTAAGTACTTGACTAATGGTATCTCGTACTTGCTGGGGAAAAAATTGTATCTTTGCAACCCTACTGTGGATAATGGGGGGGTGATTGCTGACCACCTCCTGACAATGCTAGCTGCCTAGCATTCCTTTTTTCAGTATTTTCTGGTTTACTAGTTGCAGATCAGGAAAGTCAGTGAAGTTAGACAAAATCTCCATATTTCCTATTTTCAGGTTAGTGACTGAAAAAGTTCTAAAGTAATTGATTCAGCTTGAGAGTCTGGGAACTCCTTTTTAGCCTGAGATAACGACTACGGCAATCTCCTACTTTAGTACAGGTTGACCTTATAGTAAATATGGCATGAGAGAAATGGGGGGTGGTCATTGCTTACCTTCTGCTGTAAAAGCTATCAGGTTGACACATTGACTTTAATAGTTTTCATCCACTGATGACCCTGAAGAAGTTTACACACAAAGTATTGAAAAGGCTTAGCATGACAGCCAGGCAAATAGTATTTTTTAGAAACCAAGGCCATTAACGATAGACTTTTTCCCTACCTTTTTTCTCTTATGATGGGTTTCCGTTATTGTGATATTGTATGCAATATTGTAGATGCAAAAATAACCACCTTCTAGTGGAGGATCTACAGATGTCCACTTTTTTAAAGTGTGTTTTTTTTCTTCTTCTATATATTATACTTGCCTATTCCAGCCAGTGGTGTTGCAGAGAGTGGTCCCTTCCTCTTCTGGAGTCCTCTGCTGGCGCTGTCTCCTCTTCCTTCTCTCTGTGTGCCCCTCAGAAAGCTGGCTGCTCAGGGGGCACTTGTGCAAACTCGTGCTTGAGCCAGGCTGTGTGCATTCATAGATGCACACAGCATACCTCAGCCACGCCCCCCGCTCTCTACTCACAGGATTTGACTGACTGTAGCTGAAGCCAATGGCTCCCACTTCTCTCAGAGGCTCTTGCGAGTGCAGGAAGAGCGGAGCAGTGCTGCTCTGCATGCGGGACAGTGTTGCATAGAGAGAGGACGGTAAGTGTTCCAGGATGGCTGGAGGGTGGGGAGGGGGTAAAAAACATTTTTGCTTTTTTATAACCGCTTTATTGTTACAAAAATGTGGATGAGCAAGTTTGTACAAATTTCTAATTTTACATGAATGGATTTTCAGTAATCTCTTTAGTAGTCCAAATATGTGCCACTGACAATTACAATATACTTTCCCTAAAAATCACGCCAGTGATTGTTATTGCTGCTAGTCTCTGTGATCGTGCCCGTTCCTCTCAACGGCATCTCCAGTGCCAACACAGAGGAACCAATTGAGGTCACTGCAAGGCCTCATACACACTGGACATAAAGACACCTGTACCTTTTTAGCTGTAGAATGCCGTGTTTAAAGATGCAAGTTTTGTAGCCTTTTTGCATTCATTTCTTGGCTTTTTTATAGCCAAACTATATTTGCACAAAAGCTTATGGCTCAAAAATGCTGATAAACGCCAAATAGCATTTACAGTTGGGTCCATATATATTGGGACACAGGCACTATTTTAGGTGTTTATTCAGGTATTTACCAAAACATATTCAAGCTATACTTCTATTAAAGATATGAGCTGAAAGTGCCACTCTCAGGTTTAATTTGAGGGTATGTACATCCAAATCGGAGGAAGGATTTAGGAATTACAGCTCTTTAGAATAGCCATCCCCATTCAAGAGACCAAAAGTAATTGGACAATTGAATCAAAAGTAATAAAACGTGGCCAGGTGTGGGCTACTCCTTCATAATTCCTTCATCCATTGAGCAGGTAAAAGGTCTGGAGTTGATTCTAAGGCCCCTTTCACCTTTTTCCATCTGTCAACGGACGACAATGCCTTCCTATGGGCAAACGGATGACCATCCTTTACCATCCATTAACCTTCGCTTCCAATTTGATATGTTTTTTTTTCTTTTTAATGTACAAGGCTTCATCGAGATTCGTGAAAACGGATATTAACTGACAATGTCCATCGACGTTCCAAATCAGTTAGGATCCGTTTTGAAGATTTTTTTTTTTGTTTATCTGTGAACTCAACCTATGACCCAGGCAGTAGTTGGACAATAGGAAGTACATCTCCAAGGAGAACCATGGCCAGAGATGTCTCCCAGGAGCAGCTCCTAGTCACAATCTGCTTTTTCTTGTTCTCCTTTCTCCACATATAGGCAAATATGACAAACATATATCGTATATCACGCTGCCCCAAAAATTGTTGGAATTCATTGCACAACGCAGATAGCGCACACAAGGACAAAGAAACGACAAGTCAATCACTGTAAACTGCAATGCAGAATGGGAGGAGCAATGCTTTCTGGGTAATGTCATCAAAGCCACAAACTGCTGTAAACGGATGCAAAAAACGGATGTAAACGGGTAAATTAACGGATGTTAATGGAATATGGATAAAAACGGAGATGAATGGAAGACGGCTGAAGCAACGGATAAGAACTGATACGTTTTTAACGTAGCTAAACTGATGGTGCCCGTGGGAATGAGGCCTAAGTGTGGTATTTGGAATTTATTGCTGTGAACCTACATCATGCATTCAAAGGAGCTGTCCCTGCAAGTGAAACAGCCCATTGTAAGGTTTTAAAAACAAAACAATCAGATAAAAATTGTTCCAGTTCCTAAAATTTGTTCTTGATATTTATGTTCAACCCCTTGAATTAAAGCTGAAAGTCTGCACGTCAAATTAATTTGAATTGTTTCATTTTAATTTTATTCTGGTGGAATACAGAGCCAAAAGTAAAAAAAAATTGTGCCTGTGTCCGAATATATTCTCTCTAACTGTATATAGTCAAATCGTTTAAGCAGCCCGTAGATTAGTCAGGTTTATTTTTCCTTTGTTCAACCAGTGGCCTGAAGATTATGGCTGCTGATCGTAGGTGCAATCCTTTACAGGTTCCTAACAAAAAAATATTATAAATGCACTTTTTATTTTTAAGGTGAGCTTATCCTTTTATATAAGGACACTTACCTGTGCAACGCGGTCTTCTTCAATCAGCCTCCGATCCTTCCTTGTGACTTCACAGCCGGCTGGCTCCCCACTGTGCATGCTTGACCCGCACTGCGCTTTGTGACTGGTCCTGCAGGTACCCGCTTCTCCCCCGCCCCCAGAAAAAACAGTGCCAGTTCTTTAAAATAAAGGGGGGGGGGGGATTGAAGGATGCAAACAAGCGGAACTTCACCTTTTTTGGATCAGCCTGATCATTCCTATAATGGCTATTTAAAATAATATAAAAAATACCCCTGTATAGCAATTTTCTTTGTTTCTAAGGGTCACAATTGATTGCAAAGGTGAAGGATCTAATTGCTTTGGGTAATACATACGTTTAGTACACATTAATTAACAAGACTAATGGCTTCTTCAGGCTGTATAATATTTCTGTTTCAAACCTGATTGCTTAGTATGTGTTTAAACTATCACAAGTAACGTAGCAGGCTTAATAATCTAGACCTGGAGCTTGCTCATTCAAAGTTGCAACCAGTGATGTGTCTGCACATGAATGTGGCTTATGTTTATGAGAATGGATCGTATTACTGTCATTGTCCATACCATAGACACACCCTGGGATGTACTAGAGCACCATATGTGCATCTTTGGTGGGGGCTGGAATTTCATTTTAGATCAGGACCGATGTGTTCACTCCTATTTAATATAAGAATCCAGCTGTCATGACCATTAGCAGCACATATTTCCATACCCGTCAGTCCATATTTCTGCTCCGCACAAGTTTGTTGTGTTTTCAGCAGTTTTTTTGGCACCAATTTATTTGAAAATGGTTCTAAAGGCTGGACATTTTTTACCTTGCAGTGGAAGTCCATGCTAAAACCAAAATCCCTGCATAAATGGACAACTGTACAGAAAAAAATCTGTATACGTTTTCTACAGGCGATCCGCCGCAGGAGATCGGGTCGGAAGCTCTGCAGAGGACACATCCGACAATGGCTGTGAAATTAACGGAGAATGACATCACCCATAGACTTACTCTGGGGCTTCTGTTGGATGTGTCCTCTGCACCCGCCCACTCAGTGAAGCCGTGACTGACCGCTCAGCGTGGGGTCGGATCGCCTGCAGAAAAGGTATGCATACTCATTTTTTTCTTTACAGGGCTAGATATGTTGGTGTTAGAATGTTGGTGTCTCTAGATACAGGTATTTTTAGTTTTAGCATGAATTTTCACTTTAATGCATTTCCTGCATTAAGATAAAATGTATGTCCAGTTATTTGTATTGTCTCAACACCCCCTCCCACCACCCCTATACTTATCTAAACCCCATCTTGATCCAGCGCTATTACCATTTGCAGTGGCGCTGGTCTCTCTCCTCACAGGACAGAGGCAGCAGTGGGAGTCATTGGCCCCTGCTACTGTCAATCAAATCCTCTGAGCAGGGGGATGAGTGACATTCGAAAGCAACAATGATTTCATCACTTGGAGCAGTCATTCCCTGGCTGCTACAACCAGTGAGAGAAGCAGCTAATCAAGTACGATCTGTGCTTGATTATTTGTATTGGAGGAGATACTGGTGATTTAATGGACACCTGATGTCTCCATAAAGAGTCCATAAACAGTCCCTGTGTTCTGCCCATAGCGATCACATAGGAGGCCCTTGTGATAGCAAAGAAGTTAAATGAAAGTAACATGTAAGGGTAACTTTAACATTACCGACACGTGGCAAATTCAGTTTGTTAAAGTGTAGGTAGTATGAACCATCTGTTGCTATGGCAGCAACAAATTCCGTATTGCCGCTAGCTCTTGGAATAGGAGACTGGAGGCAGTGGGCTGTGCCTGTGCTGGGAAACTCATCTATTTGACAGCTTCCCACACAGTACAGTATCCCCAGCCACATTCACGTGTCGACTAAATAGCGATGCAGGTGATGTATTTACCTAAACCTATTTTAAAGCACTGCGCAAACTGTTGGTGCTATATTTATTCAGTATAATAATAAACATGATTGATAGCCATTTTCGGGAAATGGCTTTTTACTGGAAGAGGGGAGCCTAATGGGGAACTGGGAGACTAGATCAGATCTGCTCTCCTACTGATTGACCATGCATTTTGGTGGGCAGATTCAAAAGCTTCCATTGGACTAAATGGCAACTGTGGATCTGCCTTCTGCTGTGCGCTGTCTATTGGCACTTGAATTACTTGTGACAGCAGTAATGCAGTTTTCTTGATAACTTGTGTTTTGGAAGACAGACATCTTGTATGTGAGCTGGCTGTTGTTCATGTAAGTTTTTTTGCTATAAAAGTCTTGTAAAAGCAAGAATTTAATTTGCTATAATAAAAGGTCAGTTTATCCAAAACTGATATTCCTTCTTTTTTTAAAAGGAGCTAGAGAGTTCTACCAAAGGATAGTTTAATTCAGGGATGGCCAACCCTTTGAGGAGCGAAGGCCACTTTAGCAACTTGGTAACCGGTCGCGGGCCACAATGAGCGGAGTGGGCAGATGACAGTTCCGTGTCCACTCTAAGCAGATCGGATTGGAGTTTGACAGGTGTAAACGTACACAAGTCCATTTACATCTGCTGCTCTACAGAGGTGAATGGAGAGGCGTTTTGGGTCCACATAAAAAGCGGACCCAATTGAACCGATCGTCTGAAGGGGGCCTAAGGCTGCTTTCACGCTAATGCACTGGGATTTACTTTCATGTCAACTGACCTCAATCTTCACTTCTTCCTCAAAATTCCTACAGGTATCGCTGGCTGCTGCTGTCCCCCATGTGGATATGACTAGCGGCTGCTGCTAGCTGTCCTCCAGGGCAGGCACTGCTGGTGGGTACTGCCAGTGGGTACTCCTGACCGACCCGCCATCCCGAGCATCAGTGTGACAGGAGCATGCGGCTGCATTAAAGAGCAGAGTCGATGCTTTTTGTATCGCGCCGGGAACTGTCACAGGTGGAGTACAATTGATATCACTCTATCTCTGCTTCCTCTAGCGCTGGCTCTGTTCTTCACACTAATGCTCGGGGATGGCGGGTCGGGAACCCCTTAATCTGGGTTTGCCATCCCGCCTTTCAAGAGCAAGAGGTGGTGGGCAACAGCAGAGGGCGCTGCGAGCCACTTGGCACCCCTGGTTTAACCACTTCAGCCCCGGAAGAATTTGCCCCCTTAAAGTGGAAAGTTTTTTTTTTTGTTTTTTTTTATGTCACAATGTAGAGTATAAGATTCCCTATCATCTGTGCCCAGTCTTGCCACACAGAGTTAATCCAGCGCTGAGCAATCCTCTTTTAATGTTCAGTGAAAATTAACAGAATTCCAGATAAAAACTTGCCAAATTATAAAGTCTGTTTCTCTGTTCTTGCTTTGTGTTACAGGTTATTTACATATCTAGCTTGGACATGTTTATCATATGTTATGTTATGTTTATCATAATATGAGGTGATCCAAAGTTCATTGTATATTACCAGGATATGTAAATAACCTGTAACACAAAGCAAGAACAGAGAAACGGACTTTATAATTTGGCAAGTTTGTATCTGGAATTCTGTTAATTTTCACTGAACATTAAAAGAGGATTGCTCAGAGCTGGATTAACTCTGTGTGGCAAGACTGGGCACAGATGATAGGAAATCTTATATTCTACATTGTGACAGTGGGTTTACATCCACTTTAATGACAGAGCATTTTTTGCGATACGGCACTGCATCGCTTTAACTGACGATTGCATTGTCGTGCGCCGCTGTACCCAAACAAAATGGATGTCCTTTTGTCCCCCACAAATGGAGCTTTCTTTTGGTGGTATTTGATAACCTGCGACTTTTCGTTTTTGCGCTGTAAACAAAGAGCGTCAATTTTGAGATTTTTTTTTTTTTTTTACTTTCTGCTGTAATACATATCCAAAAATAATTATAAAAAGCATTTATTCATCAGTTGAGCCCGATATAAATACTACATAATTTTTGGTAAAAAAAAATCGCAATAGGCGCAAATTTGTTTTTGTGCAAAAATTATCGTGTCTACATACTACAGGATCTGTTTGAGGACTTTATTTTTTATTTTTATTGTTTTTACTGGTAATGGCGGCGATCTGCTAAAAAAAATTGCACTGATCAATGTAAAAATGGCCGAGAAAGGGTTAACACTAGGAACAAGTGTGTTCCCTCAGCGTATTCTAACTGTAGGGGGGATGAGCTTACTGAAACATGACAGATCACTGGGAACAGAAGATCCCTGTCATGTCACTAGGCAGAACGGGGAAATGCCTTGTTTACATGGGCAGTTCCCCGTTCTGCCTCTCCTCGCCACGATCGAGTCCATGGGCACACTTCCGTGGCTTCCTGCTTTTACGGACTGACATACAGGTACGTCAGTTTGCGCTGGAGAGACATTCTGCCGACGTATATAGGCATGAGCCGGTGAGCAAGTGGTTAATTACTCAGGGAATTTTATACGCGAGATCTTTGCTTTGTTTTTTGGGTCTACATATCTGCAGTGGAATATTCTGAGAGAGATTTACTATAACTCGTGGTGCACAGAGAATCTGGTGAAGCTGTGCATTGGCGTCCAACTTCAGTATGTTCAATTAGACTTTGACAATAAGGGTCTGTTCACACGTCATGTGACTTGCCGTGTGACTTTGGACACAGTCACATGACAAGATACAACCCATTGATTTCAATGGCACACGTTCCAATCTATGCAACTGAAATTTGCAGCAACTTTGAAAAGGTTCCTGCACAACTTTTGATGCGACTTTTTTACGACTTGAGTGTAAAGTTGAATCAAAGTCACGCAAGTTTGGAGCCTAACTAGTGTGAACCAAGCCAATAACCCAGAAGCTGCACCAGGTTCTGTGTGCGCCAGTCTTGGTAACTCTCCCATTAGGAGTTGTCTTTGAAGGTTCTCGTTTATCCAGTTAATAGTATAGCTTAGTAGTAGTTCATCACACTCCGCTGGTCTTGTTTTGCAGTGTTGAAGACCATTTGCTGCTCATTCAAGCAGATCATTCAGTTCCACGCAAAGCTGAGGAAGCTACTTGGGTGGCAAGCGAAACATCTTCAGCTTTGCAGAACAAGTCCAGCTGAATGTGAATAGTATTGGCATAACATAATGAGGTGTTTACACTGTTGTCATAGGATTTCCCATGTATTGTTGTTATGTAGAATGCAACAGGAGGTCCTGGAACATAAAACTCCCAGGTGGACAGGAAGAGAGTTTGAGATTATGGCTGGAAGATCTCGCTGAAAAGCCAGGGGATGACTGTGCACATCCAGTTATTTTAATATCACTGATTGCTGATATTGTACTGTAGCTGCTGCTATTTAATATTGGGACACTTGCCTGTCTGTCGGCACCACAGCCGATTTTTTGAATGGCTCTTTGGTGGTGCTGCTGCTGCTGCTGCCGCCGCCTTTCGTGGTAAGGGAAATTGGCAGTGAAGCCGGTTTCCCTACTAAAAAAAAAATCATGTTCTGTCACACTCTCTCTGGGTCAAATGTTGTGTTGTGTTATGGGTACTAATATTTATAGGTAAAGTTGATTCAGGGAAAATCCGATTTGCCTCTCGGGGGGGATCAGGAAGGAATGTTTTCCCCTGCTGTAGCAAATTGGATCTTGCTCTGCTGGGGTGTTGTTGTTTTTTTTTGTTGCCTTTTTCTGGATCAACTGTTGGTATAGAATTGGGTATATGGGATTGTACAAAATCTTTTTTTTATTTTTATGGTTGAACAGACTTTTCTAACTGACTAACTAAAACTATTTTGCCGCCTGGGTGTCGAAGGACCAGTAGGGAGGAAGCTGTTTTCTGACAGATTAATGTGCAGTGTGGAGTTAAACCACGCAATGTCACAATCTGGAATTGCTACTTTGTTGCCAAGTGTGGAGGTTGATTAGATTTTGCTTGTAGATGGCAGAACTGTAGCTTGATTACTTAGCATTCGCCTGCGGCATATTGAAGTGATAATGGAAAACGGTCCAGTTGATACCAGGGATTGTACAGGAATGATCTGCGTGTTCCTGTGCGTTTCACATGTGGTGCGATTTGAGACCATACACTTTGCCTCATCTGCAATTTTGAACTTTTTTGTGTATTAATTTTTTTTATGTGAGATCAAACATTATTTTCTTTTGTGCTTTGAGATTAGCAAACAATTGAATGCAGATTGGAAACGAGAAACAGGGAGTATATAAATCAATGATTTTTTTTTTTTTTTTTTTTTTTTAATAAAGTGCTTTAGATTTTTACTCTTAAGATACATTAATAATTTTGTTCAGCATGAAATGGAGCTTATTTATGTACCATGAGGCTGTATATTCTGCAATATTTACATTTTTAGTAAACTCATTCAATGAATCCAAGCTCTGCGGGTGGAGATAACATCCACTTCATTGATGCATTCACACAATTTTACAGTAACCATGAGATAAATCAAAGTTCAGGAATATTCCTTTATCCTGTTGTTTTGCAAATCTATGTACACTACAAACTATATAATTGAATCGGTTCTGATATCGCTGTTCTTCTGACCTGACAGCCTTATTATTCTAAATAGGAAACCTTTATTTTCTTTGCAAATATTTAAGATTCTAACTACCAGCAAGAATAAGTCTTTACATTAGAGAGAACCTGTCATTTCAGATCCATCATGGTGGCGCCTGTTAGCGGACATCCACTCACCTGCTGCCACCACGTCCTTCACGTTCTTGTGTCACTGCCGCATCACCAACCATCCCATTAAAGTGAAATGGGATTGTTGGTGAGTCAACAGCGGGTCAGAGGAGGAGCTGCTGTGGGACAGGGATAACAGCTTTTTTACTAGTGTTTTTAAATTGACGTGATTTAAATCAAATCCACCCTGATGAGAAATCTAACATGGTTTATTAATTGCAGTTAAGGCCTCATGCACACTGGACGTTATAAAAAGAGCAGTAGCATTACTTTTTTTAGCAAAACTATACTCCCACAAAATACTGATAATGCAGAATAGTCGAGTTTTTCAGCGTTTTTATCAGTGCTAGAGCGTTTTTACTAAGAATTGACCAATGTCGTTTTTTCGGTGTCGATACGGTACCGATATTTCGGCCACCTCTCCTGCCGATAGCCAATATTTTTTGCCGATATTTTGTACTTTTAAATTCCTCTGCTCTTCAAAGTATTCAAAACGTCAAGATTGGCGTTTTTGAAGACTTTATTTTTTAAAACTGTCAGTAACCCGGGAAGTAATGTCATGACATCAATTCCTGGGTTACTAGATTAGAGACTCGAACAAAGCATCGGCTATGTTCCGGTCTTTGGCCAGCCAGCCGGTGGACGTGACAGCTGGTTGCTCAGGCCTCCCAGTGAGACGGGAGAGCCTGGGCGAGTGGCTGCTGAGCTGCAATGGTGGTTGTTGCTATAAAGCTCTAAAGAACGGTATCGGGATGAGGCATGCAACACCCCGGTAAAACCCCTTTAAGCAATATCGGTAATGTCGGTCAGATTTTGACTGATACTTCTAAAGTGAATATCGGCGGTCTATCCCTAGTTTTTACAATTGAAAAACTGCCCCTAAAACCCACTAGTCATAGGTGTGTGTAGCCTATTGCATTAGAGTGTGCACCCCAAAGCTCAAACGCACATAACGTTCTCTGCAGCCTTGGCTGCACTGGACAGTGAATGGCAGGCCCCCCAGGCTCTGTGAAGCCATTTAGTTACATACCGTATTTATCGGCGTATAACGCGCACCCCAATTTTAAGAGGGAATTTTCAGGAAAAACAATTTTTTTGTGAACCTTTTGGGATCAGCTACAAAGCAGATTACAGGCTCTTGCCTCTCAACTGGTCAGCTCCAAAATGATATATCCAGCCATATAAAAGGATACAAAGAACAAAAGATAGTGCTCTCCTTATAAAAAGGAATAGTCCCTTTATTAAATGTTAAAACCACACTTACAAAATTAAAATGAAACAGGCAAAAACCACTAACACCAAGTGAGATGTCTCCCACAGTTCACCACTTCCAGCTGGGTCTGACTGAATTTGTGCATCAGGCTGTTACTTAAATCCACTCTGCTAGCTCAATGCTTCAGTGCACCTGTGTGTGTGCGGTCTCCCTCCTATTTAAATCTCTGCTATTTAAAACTATGCAGCATACAGTACCTCGGAGGCGAAGGAGGAGGACGAGCGCCCGCCTAAATCACCGCGGGAAATCACAGAGTCGTCATCTCCACTCGGCTCTACGTCACACACGCACAGTCCCGCCTCCGCCATCGGACCATCTTCAGTGACAGACAGAACACTGGTCCAATGCTGGTGGCGGAGGCGGGACTGTGCGTGTGAGACGCGAGAGCCGAGAAGAGATGACAGTTTGGTGATTTCCCGCGGGTGCTCGTCCCCCTCCTTCTCCTCCGAGGTATGCTATCGGCGTATAGCGCGCACCCGGGATTTCCCCCCTATTTTCGGGGGAAAAAGGTGCGCGGTATACGCCGATAAATACGGTAGTTAATCAGATTAAAAAAAGCCACAGGTCTATCCAGTTCAACCAAATGAATAGGAAGTGCTCTGTGCTGAGCGGCTTCCTGTTCATTCACAAACTAAATCAATCATAGTAAACACAGTTTATTATGCTTTAGTTCTGAATGAACACAGTGAGTTTGTGCGCTTTGCTCCCCTTATGGCCCCCTTTGCTGTGCTCCCCTTGTGGCCCAAAAAGGGTTAAAACCACCCACAAGTGCCGCTGCAGCAGCGCTTTGCCGGCGGTATAGCTGCAGTGCCCATTTGTTTCAATGGGCAGGAGCGGTATACACACCGCTCCTTCACCTCTCCGAAGATGCTGCTAGCAGGACTTTTACCGTCCTGCTAGCGCACCGCTCCAGTGTGAAAGCCCAATGGGCTTTCACATCGGAGAGACAGCAGCGGCTCTTTCAGGGCGCTTTGCTGGTGCTATTTTTAGCGTTTTAGCGCTTGCAAAGCGCTTCAATGTGAAAGGGGTCTAAGGGATAAGTTCACCATTCCGAGCATGTTCATGTTGCACCCATATCCATGTTGTGACAGGGGTCCGGGGATCCTCTTCCCACACCCGCTGTCACAATTTAAAAAAAAAAAGCCGTGTGGGGCTCAGTCCACCCGACTGCGTCATTAATTCAGAGTTCTGTGAATGGGGGAACTACAACTGTCAGCCAGTACGGCTGATGGATTATAGTTCTCAATGAACTACCGCGCTAATGAGGGCTCTAGTTCATTCATTGGTGCTTCCTGTCATTCAGTGACTGCCTGTCGTACGAGTTACTGACAGACGGCTACACAGACAGTCTGCAGGAGCCTGAGATTGCACTTATGATCTGCAAAAGATGTGCATTTTATTATTATAATAATAAAAAAAATAAAAAAAAAATATATATATATATATATATATATATATATATATATATGTATATGTATATGTGTGTGTGTGTGTGTGTGTGTGTGTGTGTGTGTGTGTGTGTGTATATATATATATATATATATATATATATATATATATATATATATATGTAAATATTATATATATATATATATATATATATATATATATATATATATATTTACAACGGTGAAGAAATGGAAAAGTCAAAGTGGAGCAAAATAGAATAGGCAGGTCTACATTAACTTCTCCCTTGTTAGAAGTATGCATGCTGAAAATGAGCTTGCTTCACCTGGTTAGCCTTGTACATTTTCACTTGCCCTCCATTCTGTGTTGCTGGGAAATAAATGCGCATCTGCAAAGAGCAGAAGAGATTGAAGGAGGAAGTAAAATATTGCCTTGTTTTGTGAACTGGGCAGAACACGAGATACAAACAGGAACTAACTAATTAGATTACCAGGCTAAAATATCACCCAGCCGTTTATTATACTGCATGTAGCACACCCTGGGAATTAGAGACCACAGAAGAAAAAAGAAAAAAACACAAAATATTGTGATGTAGGAGCACCAGTACTGAGCTGGAATGTTGGTAGCTTCCTGATGCATTAGGATAGTGTACAATAAGTTCTTGGGCCTCATGCACGTGGACGTTAATGATACATAAAGTATGCCTAGTGTTAAAAAAAAAAAAAAAAAACTTCTGGTGAGATGCAGCCAGCCATTGAAGTAAATGACTTGATACCCCTGTACTAGAGCTGCACAATTAATCGTTAAAAAATTGTGATCTCGATTCAACCCCCTGACCATCTCCAACACAGAGTTTGCCGATTCTTTCATATAAGTGGAGACCTCAGCTGTCAAAAGAGAAAATCTGGACAGTCTGCCAAGTTCTTAACAGGAAACATTGTAACTAATGCTTCCCTCTTGGATCAAAGGGATAAACTTCTCTGTGTGTGTAAAGAAAAAAAATCTGGGCAGTCTGCCAAGTTTGTAACAACATGAAACATTGTAACTAACTTCCTTCTTGGAGTCTGTGTGTAAATGCAGGAAGTTTAACCACTTAAAGTCCAAATCTTTTTCTGACACTTGTTTAAGTTAAAATCAATATTTTTTGCTAGAAAATTACTTGGAACCCCCAAACATTATATATATTTTAGCAGAGACCCTAGGGAATAAATGGCCATTGCTGCAATATTTTATGCCACGCTGTGTTTGCCTAGAGGTCTTTCAAATGCAATTTTTTGGGAAAAAATACACTTCAATGAATCAAAAAAAAAAATGAAACGATGAAGTTAGCCCAATTTTTTTTTTTTTTTTTTTTAATGTGAAAGATGTTACACATCGAGAATCGGGAGAGAATGGTGATCGATCTAAGCAAAAAAATTGTGATTCTCATTTTAGCCAAAATTGTGCAGCTCTACCCTGTACTCATAAAAACATTTATCCATGCATGCGCATATGACGTGTCTTCCCATACGCACTGCTTGTATGTACACAGGTGCGTTAAAATGTCCGGTTTCTGTGAAAAATGAGACTCGGATAAATCCTTTTAGAACTTTTTCCACATTTTAATGTGACCTATAAACTGTACAACCCAGTTGAACAACAAACTGAAATCTTTTAGGTGGAGGGAAGTAAAAATAAAAAAAATGTAATAAAATGCATACCCTTAAAGTGGAGTTCCACCCTAAAGTTGAACTTCCGCTCATCTGATTCCCCCCTCCCCTGGGTCCACAATTGGCACCTTTTTGGGAGGGAGGGGGGTCTTTGACAGGTATCCTTTCCCACTTCCAGGAGTCCGGCCACTGCCTGTGACGTCACCGCGGTGCTCCCCCCCTCCTCCTTCGGCTGCCGGACCAATAGGAGCGAGGAGTGGGGCCTCATGCATGCGCAGTACGGTTCCCGACGTAAAGCCGACATCGAGGGACTCCAGGACAGGTAAGTGTCCTATTATTTTAAAAGCCAGCAGCTGAAGTATGTGTAGCTACTGGCTTTGAATTTTTTTTTTTTTAGTTTGGCCAGAACATCGCTTTAAACTAATACTCGGTCTTTTTGGGTATGAGTCTATCATCTTGACTCTGCAATATTTGTCCACTTTTCTTTGCAAAAACACTCCAAATCTGTCAGATTATGAAGGCATCTCCTGTGCACAGCCCTCTTCAGATCACCCCACAGATTTTTGAATCGGATTCAGGTCTGGGCTCTGGCTGGGCCATTCCCAAACTTTTTTTTTTTTTCTTTTTTACTTTTACAAGCAATCCAAGGATTGTAAACATTCTTGGTTACAGTAGGTATGTTATGGGTAACATTATTTAGCAACAGTAAAATAGTAAACCATCGTACAGTACAAGATCTTGCAGTGAAATAAGTTTGTATAATGTCCTTTTTGATCCGTCTACCCCAATGGGTGCTAACTGTAGATGGATCCAATTCATGAAGGTGACAGGTACAATAAGAATAAATCGGTAGTATCCAACCTGGTATTGTACATCACAACCTTGTAAATAGTTGGAGGCTCTTTGATTTTTAAGCCTTTCTTGCAAGTTTCTTATAAAATAATCAACGGAGGAGTTTTTCTGAGCTAGAAGAAGCTCATATTGGGCTTGAGTGTTTATTCTAGCGACCACCCTTGACAAGTTAGGACTTTCTGTAAATTTCCACATGTGATGGTTAGCCTTGTCGCTACCAGAGTATGTGTTACTATCATCCTAAAACATAGAGTGGGTATCTATCCAGATTTATTCCTAGTAAGGCCATTTCTTGTGTCAAATCTATTAACATGCCTTTGAGGTCTGCTATAAAAGAGGAGATGGCGTTCCAGAAACTTGTTCCTTTTTTTGCTTGCCCATAGTGTACGGTATAGGTTACCTAACAACTCATTGCACCACCAACATAATGGCGATATGGAGGGGAATATTTTTGCCAATCTATATGGGGTCAGATACCACCTATTAAAGGGGTTGTAAAGGTAAATTTTTCTTTCCCTAAATGGCTTCCTTTACCTTAGTGCAGTCCTCCTTCACTTACCTCATCTTTCGGTTTTTCTTTTAAATGTCCTTATTTCTTCTGAGAAATCCTCACTTCCTGTTCTTCTGTCTGTAACTACACACAGTAATGCAAGGCTTTCTCCCTGGTGTGGAGAAAGCCTCTTGAGGGGGCGAGCAGGAGTGTCGGGACACCCACTAACACACAGCTCCTTTCTCTATCTGCAAAGTAGAGAGCGTCCTGACCCTCCTGCTCGCCCTCTCAAGAGGCTATCTCCACACCAGGGAGAAAGCCTTGCATTACTGTGTGGAGTTACCTTTACAACCCCCTTTTTTTTGAGAAGTGTGCCAATGTTCAATGCAAGCAGATGTTATTGTTCCCAAGAGAATGTTTGTGAGAGGTCTTTCTCCCATTTCAACATGTTGGTATTTTTCCTATTTGTAGAGATGGATGAAAGGAGGTTATAAAATAAAATGGACATTCCCCTTTTTTTTATTTAAATGGTCATCTGTTAAGTATTCCCAGATTATTGTGGGAAGCCATTCCAAAACGTTCATCTTCTTCTGGTGTAGCCATTCATTTGTTGATTTGGATGTATGCTTTGGGTAGTTGTCATGCTCAAAGATGAAGTTCCTCTTCATGTTCAGCTTTTTTTGCCGAAGCCTGAAGGTTTTCTGCCAATATTTACTGATATTTGGAACTGTTCATAATTCCCTCTACCTTGACTAAGGCCCCTGTTCCAGCTGAAGAAAAACAGCCCCAAAGCATGATGCTGCCACCACCATGCTTCACTGTGGGTATGGTGTTCTTTTGGTGATGTGCAGTGTTGTTTTTGTGTCAAACATCTTTTGGCATGATGGCCAAAAAGGTTTCATTCGACCAGAACACATTTTCCCACATGCTTTTGGGAGACTTCAGATGTATTTTTGCAAAATTTAGCCGGGCTTGGATGTTTTTCTTCATAAGAAGGCCACTCTACCCCATAGCCCAGACAAATGAAGAATACAGGATATTGTCGTCACATGTACAAGCCAGTACTTGCCAGATATTCCTGCAGCTCCTTTAATGCTGATGTAGGCCTCTTGGCAGCCTTCCTGACTAGTTTTCTTCATCAATTTTAGAGGGACGTCCAGTTCTTGCTAATGTCAGTCTTCACTGTGTTCCATAGTATATCTAATGTCTTGGAAATTCTCCATACACACGGGCTGAATGCCAGACGGCATCGCTTGGTTCAATAGAAACCGGCAGACATTCGGCCCATGTGTACTGCAGCTGGTCTTGCCGGCTTCTGTCGAAGGGGCATGAATGAAAAAGGTTTTGCCGATCATCGCTCTCAGCCAAAGGTGGGGGGCTGTCCCCCGGTCAGAACACAATAGAACAGCTGGGGAGATCGCTTTACTAACATTGGATAGTTAGTACAGTGGCTCGGACCTTAACTGTCAATATATATATTTTTTTCGTTCAGTCTACTCTACAGTTTTTGTCTGGGGCGTTTTTTGGCTTAACCCCCCCCCCCCCAAAAAAAATACTAGGGGGCTCTGAGGAGGTTTTTCAACTGATTTCAGCTGTAAAAATGCTCTAACGTCAAAGGCAGATAAACGCTCAAAAATGTGGCTCACCAGCATTTTTAGGCCCCGCTCACACCTATGCCAATTGGTTGCAGCTTAAACAGCATCCAATTTGCATAACATTTTAAAATACATTGATTTTAATGAGGCTGGTTCACATATGTGCGATGCATTCGCCCTGCTTTTGCCCAAAAAAGTGTGCGTTTTCTAGGCATTGCGGTGCGGCTCAGGTGCAAATTCAGGCCCATTATCTTCTATGGGCACGCATCTGATTCGCAGATGTGTTCAGTTCTCATCAGGATTTCTTCTTCTCCTCACTACACCCCCCCCCCCCCCTCCCCTCTCCCAGGTCTCCAAATTCGCAGCTAAAATGGAGATGATCTACCGAAAGGCTCTCTTATCTCTTTGCAGAGATAAGAGAGCTGGAATTTGCACCGCACAAGTGTGAACCCAGCCTTAAAGTTTTTTGATCCATTGAAAAAAAAAAAAAACGCTTATGCGGGAAAAATGCTATTGCAAAAACAATGGATAACTTTGAACTCTCTGAAAAGCTACTGGCGTTTTTATAATGTTTTATATGTCCAGTGTGCGGGTAGCTGTTTTTCTTTGCATGTACAAATAACATTCAGGTAATGCAGCTCGTTTTGCACAGAGTGGCCCCAAACCTGGTCTTCTGGGGTCCCTCGGCGGCTGTCTCGGCTCCCCGCGCAAGGACTTAACACATTCATGCAAAAGTACTCGCATGGTGTTGAGTTCTTGCGGGCGCGCTCCCGTGACACAGCCGGCGGCCATAGCCGCTCACTGTATCACTTGACCCCGCCGCGTCATTGGATGTGACTGACAGCAGTGCGAGCCAATGGCTGCGCTGCTTTCAATCCATCCACTGTAACCAATCAATGGCCAGGCTGAGTGGCGAAGAGTATGTCAGGCGAGCGTGGAACTTTCGAGAGGTCAGGTAAGTATAACGCTGGGGGGGGGGGGTTGGTTGTAAAGGAAAAAATTGTTTTTCATAATAAAAATCCTTTACCTGCAGACGTTCCTCTTTTCACTTCCTCATTGTTCATTTTTGCTCAGAAGTTGCTCTATTTCTTCTCTGTTCTGTTCACTTCCTGCTTGTCTGATTGTTACTGACCACCGTGAAGGGAGGCTTTACTGTGGTGGTCAGTAACGTGCTCGCCCCCTCCTGGGAACTACATCTGTGCGGCAGGACGCTCTCTACATGTTAGAGACTTCAAGGAGGTGTGTATTACTGGGCGTGCCGCAATGCATACTGGGAAATGTAGTTCTTACATGAACGAGTGCCGCAAACCAGGAAGTGAATGAGAGAACAGAAACTAGAAGGCCGGAGGTGATATAGATGAAGGAATTTAATAGGTATTTACTTGTTTTTTAACAGAATCATTACACTGCAGACATTAATTTTAGGCAAAAATATTTTTTCCTTTACAACCCATTTAAAGGATAGGATCACCTTTTTAAACATGTATTTATTATGCAACATGTTCAAGATACCTAGTTACAGGCATAGTGCTTGTATTTCACATTACGTTTTCAAATAGACTGAATGTTTCCCCAACTCTATTCAGCATGTGTGATGTAAACAAGAAGAAACATTAATTAATATCTCTATCAAGTTGGTTATGATGTGTGTGCATGGCGCATACATTATTTATTAAATATTTTTTAGGACATCAAAATATTTTAGAATGACAGATAAAATAAAGGCTTCTGCTTATTCAGTCTGGCACACCATATGTACAGAAAAAAATAAGATATTCTACTAATGGAACAGCATGAGGACTATAAAATAAAGAGTTCCCCCGATGGGCCCGGTTTTGCAGTTTCTCTGGCCATTGTTGGCGACATTGAAAAGCTGGGCATGTTCTTGGTGCTTCTGTGTGTGTGTGTGTGTGTGTGTGTGTGTGTGTGTGTGTGTGTTTTTTTTTTTTCTTCTTACTGAATTGTCAATGGACAAAAAACACCTTCCCTTTAGGCTGCATTCACACCTTGGCGTTTTCACGCCCGCCGCTATTGCAGCCTGCAATACGCTGAAGGGGTGATTTTACATTGTCGGCTATGGAGAGAAGCATATGTTTGCGCGCTGTCCCCTCTTGCGCGCTGTCCCCTCTTGCGCGCTGTCCCCTCTTGCGCGCTGTCCCCTCTTGCGCGCTGTCCCCTCTTGCGCGCTGTCCCCTCTTGCGCGCTGTCCCCTCTTGCGCGCTGTCCTCTCTTAAGAGGGCCAATGAGAGCTGCAGAACTGGAGGTGTGTCTGTGTAAATCCATGACCTATAAACCGTACAACTCAGTTGAACAACAAACTAAAATCTTTTAGGTGAAGGGAAGAAGAAAAATGTGGTTGCATAAGTGTGCGCACCCTTAAACTAATATTTTTTTGAAACACCTTTTTGATTTTATTACAGCACTCAGTCTTTTTGGGTATGAGTCTCTTAGCATGGCACATCTTGACTTGGCAATATTTTCCCACTCTTCTTTTCAAAAACACTCCAAATCTGTCAGATTGCGAGAGCATCTCCTGTGCACAGCCCTCTTCCGATCACCCCACAGATTTTCAATGGGATTCAGGTCTGGGGTCTGGCTAGGCCTTTCCTATACTTTAATCTTCTTCTGGTGAAGCCATTCCTCTGTTGATTTGGATGTATGCTTTGGGTTGTTGTCATGCTGAAAGATGAAGTTCCTCTTCATGTTTAGCTTTCTAGCAGAAGCCTGAAGGTTTTGTGCTAACTGGCATTTGGAACTGTTCATAATTCCCTCTACCACTACTAGGGCCCCTGTTCCAGCGGAAGTAAAACAGTCCCAAACCATTAAACTGCCACCACCATGCTTCACTGTGGGTATGGTGTTCTTTTGGTGATGTGCAAACATATATTTTGAAATAATGGACAAAAAGTTAAACCTTAGTTTCTTCAGACCATTTTTTTTTTAAATCGCAGAAACCTGAACTTTTTTTATGTTCACTGTGTGTGTGATGGCTATATAGATATATGAGATGGATATTGTGATACATTTGCCTATATGTCTCAGTTTACTGCTCCCTGCTAGCCAGGTTATTGATGTGCTAATGTCCCCTCACTATTTCTAAAGGTTAATTGATCTATTGTGTTGTGTGAAGGAGAGCTGGGTTTAAGTGGCTTGGGTTAATTATTCTGATTGCTTCATTGTGGTAATTATCTCTCTATATGCGGGGTCGAGCGGTCTGGTTGATGTATTCAGTACAGCTAGTGCTTAGCGTCATTGATGTCATTGTCTAAAGAAAATGTGTTTCAGCATCGGCCCCGTCGTGTCTACCTACTCATCTGTATGGAAGCCCCAGTGTAAGGTGGGCGGAGATTTGTCATTGTAACAGTTTTGGAAATGACATATAAGCTGTGTGTGTTATAACATTAAAGTCTGTGTTGTTCAAGCAGTAAGCTGGTCTCATGTGTGGCTTTCTGGGCGATTCCAGGGATATCCCTCCTCGTGGAATATTGGGGTGATTTTCGTTATGGGAAGAAGGGAACGTTGACGGGGATATCATACCGATACCGTCACAAATTGGTTGGCAGCGGTGGGATTTTTCCCTTCTATTCCCCTTCACACCCGGATTCCAAGCAGACACTGGAAGAACTACTGGAAGTTCGTGGAAGGATTGCTAGCAACAAAACCAAGCGGGTCATCATAGCAGAATCAATGGAGCTAGACCAGGAGGACGGGATTGCAGCAACGCCAGCAGTACAAGAGATGGAGACACCAGTGATTCAGGAGGAGGAATCGCCAGCCAACAAGCTAATGAGAGAGAAGCTAGCGTGGTTCGGCCCGAACCCAATGCCAGATGTGGTACTGAAAGTGATGGACATGTTAGTAAACGCAGAGCTACAGAAGGATAAACAAATAAGGGACGCAGAGCTACAGTTAAAACTGGCAGCAGTCCAACAAGCAGCCGCACCTTCTACGAACAGTGAGTACAAACAGCAGACGCAAGGAAGATTCGGTTTAGCGCTTTTAAAGCTTTTGATGAAAAGGACTGTGAGATTGATAACTTCCTGGCGGATTTTGAGCGACAATGTAACCTGCACCGAATAGCTAGAGGAGACTGGGTTGCAATATTGTCAGGCAAACTGTCAGGCAAAGCTTCTGATGCTTTCCGGACCGTGCCAGATCAGGATATTCATAGCTACGCCCGGGTTAAAGAAGTGCTCCTGGCTCGTTATGCAGTAACCCCAGAGTCCCACCGACAGAAGTTCAGGGACTCACGCAAAACCACGAAAGACTCTTATGCAGAATGGGCATGCCAATTGTCCCGGTCGGCCTCTAACTGGGCTAACAGCAGCCAGGCCACCACCGCAGAGGACATTTTGCAACTAATGCTCCTGGAGCAATTTTACAATCACATCCAGACGGACGTCAAGGATTGGGTGAGAGATCGCAGGCCCATGACTCTACCAGAGGCCGCGAAGTTGGCGGATGAATATGCAGATACTCGCAAGACGAACCAGGTCACACCACAGGAACAACCTCCACCACAAACGGTGCCCTCACACCCACCAACCGCTAGATACCAACCTCCTAACAGACCGGTGACATCTAGCCCTCGCTATCATCGCCAGGAGGGCAACGAACAACGCTGCTTCCGGTGCAAACAGCTGGGTCACTTCAAGCAGAATTGCCCCATGAATGACAACACCAGGTCAAATTGGTCTCAACCTGGGTACCGCCCACCAGCAGCAGCCCATTGTGTAGACTCGGCTTGGGATCCAAAGGAGCTGGGTCAGGAAGAACCATTGGGCACCCCTTACGAAGCCCTCATGGTACAATCTGTTATTACGGACAACAGGGAACACCATTGTCAGCTGGTCATGGGCGACAGCCCTGAGCCGGAGGGGCCCTGGAGGGAGCTGGGCAGAAAGAGGCACCGCCGGCCACCCTTCAAGAAGAAGAGGTCCTGGAAGCCGTATAATAAGCTGACCTGGGAGGAGAAGAAGCGACTGGAGGAGAGGGAGTCGCAGCGGGCGTCCCAGATGCGTGCCGAGATGTTCGCCAAGGGCCCACCGGTGGCCCCTTACACCACCACCCAGTTCCTGATGATGAAGGACCACGTGGAGAGCCTGCAGGACATGAGCAAGCAGGAGCTGATCCGTGAGTACATAGAGCTGGAGGAGTGCATAAGCCGCATGGAGGAGGAGAACAACCACCTGAGGTCACAGCAGCATGAACTGGAGATGGAGCTGGAGAAGCTCCAAGAGGAGAACCGGCGGCTGCGGAGGGAGCAGGGGGTGGCTGACCTTATGGGGCTCTGATTCCCCTCCCCCCCCCCCCCCGGACTCTGAGCACCAGTGCTACAGCATTTCAACAAATATAACTTTTTCTTTTTATGAATCTCCTGGGATTGTCACTTCAGAGCCATAACCTGCCCCCTCCCATAGCGGGACACCTAGACGGCGGCGCACAGACCCATTCGCTGTCTTCACACTGACTTCTGGTGACTTTGCAGATCGCACAAAGACTTGGGGACTGACCGGCGTGTGATCTGACGACCCGGTGACATACATGAGTCTGAAGCAGTTGCCAAGGGAGGTCAGTCATGCCAAACGGAGTTAACCTCTGACTAATAGCTCTGAACCCGGCAACCCTACTGGACCAGGGAAGGTCCAACCGGGTTTGCCGGAGCAGGGAGCAAAAGGGGGGCCATTGCGATACATTTGCCTATATGTCTCAGTTTACAGCTCCCTGATAGCCAGGTTATTGATGTGCTAATGTCCCCTCACTATTTCTAAGGTTAATTGATCTATTGTGTTGTGTGAAGGAGAGCTGGGTTTAAGTGGCTTGGGTTAATTATTCTGATTGCTTCATTGTGGTAATTATCTCTCTATATGCGGGGTCGAGCGGTCCGGTTGATGTATTCAGTACAGCTAGTGCTTAGCGTCATTGATGTCATTGTCTAAAGAAAATGTGTTTCAGCATCGGCCCCGTCGTGTCTACCTACTCATCTGTATGGAAGCCCCAGTGTAAGGTGGGCGGAGATTTGTCATTGTAACAGTTTTGGAAATGACATATAAGCTGTGTGTGTTATAACATTAAAGTCTGTGTTGTTCAAGCAGTAAGCTGGTCTCATGTGTGGCTTTCTGGGCGATTCCAGGGATATCCCTCCTCGTGGAATATTGGGGTGATTTTCGTTATGGGAAGAAGGGAACGTTGACGGGGATATCATACCGATACCGTCACAGATATCTCTCTCTAATATCTACTGGTTGGGATACCTCTGCTATGTCTTTCACTTCCTTTAGAGATTCACATCCGATGTGGTACTTCCACCAGATATGTAACAAAAAAATTGGAGATGCAATCTGTTCAAAATAATTTTACTTATCTTCATGCATATAGACTGCACAGTTTCCGAAAAAAGTGCAAAAAAAAAATAATAAAAAAATAATAAAGCTCAAACCACTAAAGACTTGGGTCCCTTTCATACTGAGGCGTATTTCAAGCATTTTAGCGCTAATAATCGCACATAAATAACGCCTGAAATTATTCTTCCCCAGCATTCTCATTGTGAAATCTCCTGCAAGCTGCATCTTTGGAGCAGTGTGTATACCGTTCCTTTACCGCTCCTTCCAATTGAAATCAATGGGACAGCGCGGCTATACCGCTTGCAAACCGCGGCTGGTAATAATGGTGTTAATTAGTTATACGTTTTTCTGAGTTCGGTATGAATAAGTCTTTGAGGTTTGAGCTTTTTTTTTTTTTTTTTGCACTTTATTTGCATTTATTTTTATTGCATTTATATTTGATTTTCTTTTGTTACCTTTCATATTGGGAAGTATGTTTTTATATTGTGCAATTGATAATATGTGAGAGGTATAATGTATAAAATGGTTAATGGGGAGATTGGTGAAGGGACACACCTGTGTGCTCTCTTGGATGGCTTGTATGTATTGTGGCCAATAAAAGTTGGTCACTGTGTGGAACACTACACATGCAACTTGGTGAAGGACAGAGTTCCTGTCCTGAAACTGTACAGTCTTTTATATGCAAGAAGATTGAAGTTAAAGCGGAACCCCCCCTCCGGTGTCACATTTGGCACCTTTCAGGGGGGACAGAATCTGTCAGTTTCTACGCCCCCCCCCCCCCGCGCTGTCTTCTGGGAAATGCACAGTTCCCAGGAGAGAGCGGGACCAGTGAAAGATGTGCAGTGCGACCCGCGCATGCGCAGTAGGGAACCGACAGTGAAGCCGCAACGCCTAATTTCCTGATTCCCTCACCGATGATGGCTGTGGGGCAGCCGAGAGACGAGCGTTTGCTCGTCTTCTGCTGCCGACATCGTGGGCGAGCTGGACAGGTAAGTGTCTATTTATTAAAAGTCGGCAGCTGCAGTATTTGTAGCTGCTAGCTTTTAATATTTTAATTTAGGTGGACCTCCTCCGCTTTAACTTTTTTTTAACAGAAACTGAGATTGCATCTCCAATTTGTGTGTGTGTGTGTGTGTGTGTGTGTGTGTGTGTGTGTGTGTGTGTGTGTGTGTGTGTGTATATCTTGTTTAGGGTTCCAAGAAATTTTCCAGCAAAAGTAGAAAATAGATGAAACCTTCTGTTAGGCATGTGCAACATTCACCAGTAAGTGAGACAATTGTGGTGGATCCTGGAGGCATAGAGATGTTAGGGAAGATGTCGGGGATTCTCACCTCATGTCTTGCTCGCGGTGACATCACACAGCGCACATGCCCATTATTATGGCTGTTGGGTTATTTTTGCAAGTGAATGTCGGTTCCATTTATTTGTTGTGACTGTGTTGGTACATATTTGTAAATTGTGTTTGTATGTATATGACATGTCTGCTCCTAGGCATGGTTGTGTGCTGTCACTTGGCTTTTCCCAGCTCCACATATAGGAAAGACAGTATGACGGATGTAGGATGAGCATGTTCAGTATGACGGATGTAGGATGAGCGGTTGTGGTTTCTGTGTACAGGTGATCAGTGCTGGCTTGCTGAGGTTGTACAATTTTGAAGCCATATTATCGGGAAATTCTTGTGAACCAGGGGTCTTCCAGATGTCGTCTATATTCAGACAATTTACATCAACTGAAATATGTATTTAGCTGCTGTTCTTCATCTGAGTGAAGTTAGTGTTGGCAGATTACATTTGGCATGATAAAGATCATTGACCCACCCTTCCCCCGCTGCTTCACATGTTTGTCATTATTTTTAGTAGTTCATTTTCGTTATATGCAAACAACCTCACTACGGTCAAAGACAGTTCCTCTTTTTTTAGGATTTGCATCTAGAAGTTCTCTTCTAGCCCCACTTCCTCTCCTTGCCTATGACGTCTCTGTCTACGTGTTGAGGGGAATTATCAATGTATGCTGAGTTTTTGTCCTGCCAGAATCCCCATTTGATTATCTCTTGGTCTATTTCCTGTTATATTTGGAGCTAATCTTGCATACAGTACTAAGTTTAACTTATCACTGTACAACAGGAGATGCTTGTTTAATGCAGGGGTGTCCAACCTTATGACTTTCCTGGGCCACATTGGAAGAAGAGGAATTGTCTTTGGCTGCACGTAAAAATTCACTCAAAGGGGTTGTATGGGTTTGTTCTTTTTAAATAACAATTGTATACTTTCCTCCACTGTGCAGTTAGTTTTGCACAGATCCTCCTGTTCTGGGGTTTCTAGGTGGTTTCGACTCCTCCCCGCAATAGCTAACCCCTTTCTGAGAAGCTTTCTCCCAAGGGGGTTAGCTTGCAGGCGCGCTCCCTGTCATACACGCTGCGTCCATAGACAGTGTGTATGACACGGTCCCGCCCTCGGTGGCCGTGTCATTGGATGTGATTGACAGCAGTGCAAGCCAATGGCTGCACTGCCATCAAACTATCCAATCAACGAGAAGAAGACACCGGGGGACACGCACAGCAGGTGAACGGGCTCAGGTAAGTAAACAGGGAGGGGGGGTGTACTGGGGGCCGTCATTGCCAGGTGTTTTGTCACCTTATTGCATAGGATGCATTAAGGTGAAAAAAACACGAAGCTTTGCAACCCCTTTTAAATAATGGCCTGTACACACGATATGAATATCGTATAAAAACTGCCGTCCGAGGAAGAATCTTACAATAATCGTATCGTTGCTACAGAGCTTTCGAGAACCGATCACGCGACAATTCATGCGATTTATTATTCGATCGAACAAGCACGAAAATTTTCCTCATACGATACCAGATCATACGATTTTAGTCGGTACAGTAGTCGCCCGAAAATACAATACAAATACATTACAACACATGGCATCACTTGCAAAAAAAAATTCTGTCTGAGAATTTTCGTGACTTTGGTAACCTATCCAATTTCTACCTGCGACTATTAACCACTTGCCGACCACGCACCGTCGAAATACGTCCACAAGGTGGCTCTGCTGGGCGAGAGCACGTAATATGACGTCCTCTCTCCCAGCCGCCACTAGGGCGCCTCCGGCGGCGCGCGCCCCCGACTCCCGTGCGTGTGCCTGGCGGGCGCGATCGCCGCCGGGCACGCGCGATCGCTCGGTACAGAGCGGGGATCGGGAGCTGTGTGTGTAAACACACAGCTCCCGGTCCTGTCAGCGGGGGAAATGCTGATCTTCGGTTCATACAATGTATGAACCGAGGATCAGTGTTTCCCCTAGTGAGGCCACCCCCCCCCCCACAGTAAGAACACACCCAGGCATACTTAACCCCTTCCCCGCCCCCTAGTGTTAACCCCTTCACTGCCAGTGGCATTTTTATAGTAATCTAATGCATTTTTATAGCACTGATCGCTATAAAAATGCCAATGGTCCCAAAAATGTGTCAAAAGTGTCCGAAGTGTCCGCCATAATGTCGCAGTACCGAAAAAAAAATCGCTGATCGCCGCCATTACTAGTAAAAAAAATATAATAAAAATGACATAAAACTACCCCCTATTTTGTAAACGCTATAACTTTTGCGCAAACCAATCAATAAACGCTTATTGCGATTTTTTTTTTTTTTACGAAAAATATGTACAAGAAAACGTATCGGCCTAAACTGAGGAAAAAAAATGTTTTTTTATATATTTTTGGGGGATATTTATTATAGCAAAATGTAAAAAATATTAATTTTTTTCAAAATTGTCGCTCTATTTTTGTTTATAGCGCAAAAACTAAAAACCGCAGAGGTGATCAAATACCACCAAAAGAAAGCTCTATTTGTGGGAAAAAAAGGACGCCAATTTTGTTTGGGAGCCACGTCACACGACTGCGCAATTGTCTGTTAAAGCTACAGAGTCCCGAATGGCAAAAAGTACTCTGGTCTTTGGGCAGCAATATGGTCCGGGGGGTAAGTGGTTAAGTGGAAAAAGTCTGACGATCTGTCGTCAGATTTTCGGATCGTGCGTATGGGCCATAAGGATAGCTGATGGGCAGGTCACAAGTAAACAATCACTGATATTGAAAATGTACCTAACTGAGATTTTCTTTTTTTTCATATTTGTAATTTTTTTTATTATAAAAGTAAAAGAAGGCAACATAAAAACTAGTGCTCTGTGTGACATCATTCTTTGGTTGGATTGATGTAGTAGCAATTCTCAATGAATTATCGGGGTGCTCATCAGGTATTTTTGTTGTGATTTTGCCCTTCATGCTCTTCATCCTTCAAAGTAATTGCTCACAAATATAAGTGCTGCCGAAAACTGATGAAATTAATAAGGCGTGACGGTTAAGGCCTCATTCACACTGTCTTTGACAGCACTGGGAGCCAATGGTTCCCCGTGCCCCAGCAAAGCCAGTGAGACTTGGAAGTGAGGGGACTGGGGAGAAACGATCTGCGGATGTGCACGGCACTGGATCGAAAGGGGTCTCGGGTAAGTAAAAGGAGGGCTGAGGGAGCGATGCCGACACCTAAACATTTTTTACCTTAATGCAAGGAATGCATTACGGTAAAAAATATTTAGCCTTTACAATCCCTTTTAATGCATTAAGATCAAAACCCTTCTGTGTGTAGCAGCCTCCTCAGTACCCCCTAATTGACTTGCCTAAACCCCATCTTGATCCAGCGATGTCCACGAGTGTCTTAGCCATTCTGGACTCTCCCCCTGATTGGCTGAGACACAGCAGCTGCGCCATTGACTCCAGTGGCTTTCAATCAGTCGGTTAGCCAATCGGGGGAGAGAGGGCCATGTTGGGGCTCCCTGTCTGAATGGATGCACAGAGCTGTGACAGGAGGGAGGGACCTGAGAAGAGGAGGATCTGGGCTGCTCTGTGCAAAACCAAGTGCACAGAGGAGGGCAAGTATAACATGTTTTATTAAAAAATAAATACTTTTAGAATTTTTAAGTTTGTTTACCATTTTGTGTTGGTCTGCAGGTTGGACACCCTGGGTTTAATGCCTTGGACCATAAGGGTTAATGCACACTGCAGCTCAAAATAAAAAAACAGCTTTTATAGGCATTGAGCTTTTATTTCAGCTTGAAGCCTATACCATTTTTTGGGGGCTCTTTTGCATCTTTTTTATTGAGCTTCTTTGAGCTTTTTTTAAGCGCAAGTGTTTTTCACAAACCCTCCCCTCAGTTGATTTTTGCCATTTCTTTTGTGTGTGTTGGAGCTTTTTTGACCTTTTTCATGCTCATTCATGCGCTTTTGTGGGTTTCATGCATTTTTGGGCACTTTGTTGCCTTTTCTGCTTGAAAGTTCCTCTCAAAAAGGTAAGCTTTTTTTTTTTTTTTTCTGCCTGTAAGAGTATATATGCCTGAAAAAGCCATAGTGTGCATGGACACATTGGCTAACCTAGAGGGGAGTTTCCATGCAGAACAAAATGAGAGCTCAAAAGCCCTTGGAGCCGCTTTTTTGAGCTGCAGTGTGCATGAGCCCTAAAGCGTTGCACACTTATCACGTTGTGTGAGAACACTAGAGATGCACCGAAAATGGTGCTATTGGGAGAATGCCGATGAGAGAAAAGGTGCCGATCGTGCACCGTGATTTTTGCTGCGATCTTGGCATTTACTGTGCTTATGGTTTGTTTTTCATAGGTCATGTGACTCAAAAACGTAACAGGTGCGTTAATGATCTTGCTGCATTTTCAATGCATTTGAACTGGAAGGTGCTTTTTTTTTAACTGACCAAAATTGCACCAAGCTGAATTTTTAACACCATAATGGAAGCCCAACAGACCAATGTGCAGACATGCATAGAATTTAAAGCGGAGATCCACACATTTTTTTTTTTTTGTTAGGTCAGCAGCTACAAAAATACTTTTAATAAACACAAACTCACCTGTCCCACGGTCCAGCGGTGTGGCCACCCGAAGCCTCTGTTCTCTCTACCTCCTGTCCGCAGCTAGTTTAGCTAAAGAACTGACCATGCTGTGCCCTCATGCCTAGCAAGGTCAGTTTTAAATAGGAAAGCAGAGTTACTGTCAGGAACACCAGGGATTTCACACAAAGGAAACCATACGAAGAGAACTGAATACTTTCTCATACAAGAATACATACACACAACATACATACTCGCGTAGATGGCTGCAGCATCATTCAGAGCTGCAGCGGTTCCCCAATGGCTCTAAAACGTGAACTGATCGATCAAGGACAGCTGATGTTCTCAGGTCTGCTCTGAGCACAGAGCGTTGCACTCTTTGGCCATACTCCTCCTTTGGGGTTTACATACACTAAAGTGTTATTAAAGGCAACATTTTCTTTAAATGATACATGTAAAAGATAAATGCTGCGCTACCCTCAAAATCACATGTGTATGCAATAACCAATCAACTAGTATTCTGTGCACCTTCAATAGTCAAATGGTCAAAAACTATAATAAAAAAATAAATATTAAAGTCCATATAAATGTGAATACAATAGTCTTTCAGTTTGTGATATGTAAGAAAGTGCTGCAAAGATGTGCAATTAGAAAGTACCTCCTACGAGAGTTTGCATTACTGATGGGCAGCGATTATGAATATCCGGGCAGACTGTGGAAGGCAGAATCTCAGATGTGGCCCGTTGGCCTAAGGTTTGATTCAGTGGGGGGCGAGGCGGTTTCTCGCCCACCCGACACTTTGCTACTTTAGTTTTAAAAATATCTGGTTTATGTATATTTCTTGTGCCTCAGTGCTAAAGTGTGTGAGGAACTTGTCTTCATGTGCTGGTATTCTGTACACTTCTCATGTATGTAGATCTATATTGTTTGTACCTGAATTTTATTTTTTGGCACAATAAACCATTTTTCTGATTTAAAAAAAAAAAAAAGAAAGTACCTCCACCGCCGTGAAACCCTAATAGGCAAACCATCACTTCTATATATTGACCCCCACAACAATGGTCAATATGTGCCCCAACAGATGGATTCCTTCCCTCCTTAATCAACAAGGTTCCAGATCTCTGGAGGACCTCAGCAACACAGTTGGATGGATAATTTTGTGTTTACATGTTAAGACATTGAGAAGCCCTACAGTGCTTTTGTTATAAAAAACATAAAATGAAAAGCCATTTGCATGTAGTAAGACCAAACACAAGCGTATATCGCTTAAAACATTCCTATCTGTAAGCATCAGGGCGGATGGCAATGGATTAATATGGTCTATGCAAATACTGTATTGTTGGCTCGCTCTCTGAAGCCACGCCCCTACGCGTTTCGTTGTAATGTTGTTGTAAGGGGGCCAGCTTGCTACCCTTTTCATGACACCCCATAGTGCATTCTTATTTGGTATCCAAGTACCTACTGTGGGGTGGTGTGCTTGGTCAGGTGCCCTCCCTGAAATGTCTATTTTTGGGGGAGCACTACCATACGGGTTCTATCTTGTACTCCTGAAGAAGCTAGTTTTCAAATTGCGTCAAGTATACTCACCATTGCAGCGATGTAACAACCGAGACATGTATTTTGGAAAAAAATGATTTACATAAGGAATGGTGCTGCATGTTTTTTTAGTGTATGTGTTCCCATTTGTTTACGTATTCCTTTCCTGGTGACAAGTGGTCACTGGAACAGGACGTAATGAGAAATCTCAAGTGGGGACACCAACAATAATACAAAAACTCAACAGAGGTTCCACATTCCCCCCACTCTATCCAAAGCAAACAACGTTTTTGCTGGAGTTCTACTTTAGGCCAGTTATTCCTGCTTCTGGTAGTGGCTTTAATATTTGATTATGTAGTGAAACGTAACCCGTGCTACTGTAGTTGGCATGATGTTTTACAGCAGCTTACTTCACTTTGTGAAGGAACAAAACTGCCTATAGCAAGCAAAGCTGCAGGACACAGGATGCCAAGCAGACAGTCTGAAAGGACAGACAGACAAGTTTTCAGTCACTGAGCTGTGACAATGACATGCTGTGTTCTGCTCTCTCAACCAGAAGACTGACAGATTAAGAGTGTGTACTGTGACTAATGCAACTGTGGCTCTGTTCAACCCATTACATTGGAGCAGCAGAATCCTTAAAGTGAAGTGTAAATATAGAAGTGTTGGGGGGGGGGGGGGGGGGGAGACTTTTCTCCGCAATTATGAGTTTACCTCTTTTGAAAACTAAGATTTAAATATCTCAATGAACGCCAGAACAATTTCCAAAATGTTCACAAAACTGAGTTTCAACCACTTGCCGTCAAATGACAATGGGACATTACGGCTCTCGTTCTGGGTGGACGTCGCTCCAGAACGGCCGCTCTCGCGTGCCCGCGCCGTGTTGGTAGGACACGGCCTGACCCCGATCTCTGTGAATGATGAGGTGACTCTTTAATCATGTGATTGATCGGCTGTGTCCAATTTACAGCCGGTCACAGGTAAATACGGAAGTGCCGGTAATCGTCTCTCATCGCCTCACACTGACAGTGTGTGGTGAGCAGTGCCGATCAGCAGCAACTTCTCGCAGGGGGGACACCTGAACAGGTAATCGGGGTACTGATCATCGGTGATGCCAGTCAGTGCGGCATATTAGTGACCCCTCATAAGTGCCACCTTATCAGTGCAGCCTTACAGTGCCCATCAGTGCAGCCGCATCAGCGCACATCAGTGAAGAAGAAAAATTACTTAAAGTGGAGGTTCACCCAGAAATTGCTATTTTTAACCTTAGATTGAGGCTCATTTAGTCTAGGGGAATCGGCTAGTTTTTTTCAAATCGAAGCTGTACTTACCGTTTTAGAGAGCGATCTTCTCCGCCACTTCCGGGTATGGGCTGCGGGACTGGGCGTTCCTATTTTGATTGACAGTCTTCCGAAAGGCTTCCGACGGTCGTATCCATCGCGCCACGATTTTCCGAAAGTAGCCGAACGTCGGTGCGCAGGCGCAGTATAGAGCCGCACCGACGTTCGGCTTCTTTCGGCTACTCGTGACGCGATGGATGCGACCGTCGGAAAGCTTGTCGGAAGATTGTCAATCAAGAAGGAACGCCCAGTCCTGAAGACCATAACCGGAAGCGGCGGAGAAGATTGCCCTCTACAACGGTAAGTACTGCTCGGATTTTAAAACAACTACCCGATTCCCCTAGACAAAACGAGCATTAATCCAAGGGTAAAAAAAAAATGTATGGGTGAACTCCCGCTTTAATTACAAAATTTTATGACAGAAACTAAAACTTTTTTTACTGTGCTTTTTTTTTTTTTTAAATACCCAGCAGAGATGCCACCAAAAGAAAGCTCTATTTGTGTGACGAAAATGATTATAAGTTTGGGTAGTGTTGCATGACTGCGCAATTGTCTTTTATTGTGCGACAGCGCTGAAAGCTGAAAAATTGCCTGGGCATGAAGGGGGTGAAAATACCTAGTATTAAGGTGGTTAAAGAACATTTTGTTTAGCTCATTACAAGAAAGTAAGGTAAATAATATAACTTTTGATTACAAATTCTTCAGTTTACTCCTATTGATACAAAAATGAATACACCCCACAACAAAAACTACTACATCTAGTATTTTGTATGAACTCCATGATTTGTAAGGACAGCACCAAGACTTCTAGGAACAAGTTGCCGACATATTGGAACATTTATCTTTTTCCATTCTTCAAGAACGACCTCTTTTAGAGCCTGAATGCTGGATGGAGAGTGATGCTCAATTTGTCTCTTCAGAATTCCCCATGAGTGTTCGATTGGGTTCAGATCAGGAGACATACTTGAATCCCTTTCACCCTGCTGTTTGTCAGAAATGCAACAGTGGCCTTGGATGTGTGTTTTGGATCCTTGTCCTGTTGGAAAAGTACACAGCGATTCAGGGTATGGAGTGATGGTAGCATCTTCTCTTTCAATATATAGCAGTACATCTGTGAATCAATGAAATGCAGCTCCCCGACACCAGCAGCACTCTTGCATTCCCACAGGACACTGCCACCACCATGTTTCACAGTAGGCACCACGCATTTTTCCTTTGTAATCCTCTCTTTTGCCACACCATACAGGTTTGAAGGCATCGGTTCCAATATCGTTTATCTTGATTTCATCACTCCAGCATACAGAGTCCCAGTAGTCATCTTTTTCAGCATGGGCCCTGGCAAATCCTGGGTGGACTTTTTTGTGCATGGGCTTTAGGAGAGGCTTATTTCATGGACGACACCCATGCATGCCATTCCTCTGCAGTGTACACTGTATCGTGTCAAGGAAACAATCGCCCTAATTTAGCTTATACTTTATAGCTGACTGCAAGTACTTGAATGGTGATTTTCTTCAACCCTTCTCATCAGTAGACACTTCTGTGGACAGCTCTGTGAAATGGTTGACTTTCCATCTTTTACATTTTTGTATCACTTTTGCTACAGTATTCTGACTGATAAGTAAAGCTTTGCTGATATTGTAGCCTTCACCTGTCTTGTGTAAATATTGTGACATTTCTCTTCCATGTGCTGCCATTGCTGACAGCATGAAACAGAAAGGGGTTTTCTTTGTTGCACAACTGTCTGCTGGACACCTGTTTAACTACTTCAGCCCCAGAAGAATTTACCCCCTTCCTGACCAGTCAATTTTTTTGCGATACGGCACTGCGTCTCTTTAACTGCGCGGTCATGGAAGTTGTACTAGAGCTGCACGATTCTGGCCAAAATGAGAATCACAATTTTTTTGCTTAGAATAAAGATCACGATTCTCGCACGATTCTCAAGGCGTAAAATCGTTTACATTTATAAAAAAAAAAAAACTTTACTGGCTAGTTTTTTTTTTTAATTCATTATAGTAATTTTTTCCCAAAAAATTGCATTTAAAAAGACTGCTGCGCAAATACAGTGCAACATAAAATATTGCAACAACCGCCATTTTATTCTCTAGGGCATGGGTGCTCAACCTGTGGCTCTCCAGCTGTTGCAAAACTACAATTCCCATAATGCCTCAGCCTTTGGGAGACATGCTTGTACCTGTCAGCGGCTTGCAATGCCTCATGGGAATTGTAGTTCCGCAACAGCTGGAGAGCCACAGGTTAAGCACCCATGCTCTAGGGTCTCTACTAAAAGAATATATAATGTTTGAGGGTTTTAAGTAATTTCTAGCAAAAAAAAAATAATAATTTTAAAGCGGGAGTTCACCTGTAAAAAAAATTTTAACATTGGATTGAGGCTCATTTTGTCAAGGGGAATCAGGTGTTTTTTTTTAAATCGAAGCAGTACTTACCGTTTTAGAGAGAGATCTTCTCCGCCGCTTCCAGGTATGGTCTTCGGGATGGGGCGTTCCTATTTGATTCACAGGCTTCCGACGGTCGCATACATCGCGTCACGAGTAGCCGAAAAGCCGAACATCTGTGCGGCTCTATACGGCGCCTGCGCACCGACGTTCAGCTACTTTCGGAAAATCGTGACGCGATGTATGCGACCGTCGGAAGCCTGTGAATCCAAATAAGAACGCCCAGTCCCGCAGCCCATACCTGGAAGCGGCGGAGAAGATCGCTCTCTAAAACAGTAAGTACTGCTTCTATTTAAAAAAAAAATACCCGATTCCCCTTGACAAAATGAGCATCAATCTAAGGTTAAAAATTTAAGTTTTTGGGTGAACCTCCACTTTAACTTGAAAAGAGCTGTCAGAAAAAAGTTTGGTGTTTAAGTGGTTAAACGTTCCCTAATTTACATACAGAAGTTTATTCCTTTTGAAGTGATACAATGTTTAGACTTAACTTTCCACTGATAAAAATTGTTTTCTAAACTTGGCAGGCTGCCCAGACTTTGACTTTTTGGCTGAGAGCAGAGAGGAAATTCTTTGCATACCAAAGGGCAGAGAGAAAATTCTTTTCATGTCAAAGATCGTGAAACCCTGTGTCAAGAATCGCAACGGGAAAAAGATCGCGATAACTATTCTTGACGATTAATCGTGCAGCTCTACGTTGTACCCAAACAAAATTGATGTCCTCTTTTCCTACTCTTTAGAATTCTGTCGGGCTGTTTCTCCAGAATTATTGCGTGTGCCAGATTCTCATGTACCTGTTGATGTCTGGCACTTATATCGGAGTGCCCATATTTAGAGGTTGTAAACCTCAAAAAAAAAAAAAAAGCATAATGAGCTAGTATGCATCGCATTATATGCATCTCATTATAAAATGCTTACCTTAGAACGATGTATTTGTAAAATAATATTTTATTTTTTTTGCTAATAATTAAATACAGTACAGCAATTAAAATGAGACAGTTAATAAAATTAGCTGTCAAAATAGTACATATAGGTCCCTTCCTGCTCCTCAATCTTCTGATTAGAAAGTGAAGGAGCAGCATGAGGTCATCCATGTATCTCCTGTGCTTATCATTTCAAGCTCTGTAGACTTTGCAGCACTGTACAAAAATGAAGAGCATTGAGTGACTGAACCGATCGCCTCGTAGTCTGCTGTGCAGGATTACATGACACTAATATAAAGACGTATTCAGTTACCTACTCAAGTATTTAAAGGTATTATTTTCAATTTAGAAGTATCTGCCCAAACTTCAGTTTTAATTTGGATCATTTTGGAATACAATACAGCAGATAGATTTTAACAGAAGTTGCCTGAATATACATTGCTCAATATAATTATAACCAAGTGGTTTATAAAATACCGTATTTATCGCGGTATAACGCGTATACCGCGCACCCCTAAAGTAGCCCCGAATCCTGTGGAAAAAGTTTTTTTTGTACTTACAGTTTTTGGTGTCTTGCACGGCGTCCATCGGCGGCCTCGTCGGGTCCGGCGTCCGTCTGCGGCTTCGGGTGTCCTCTTCGTCGGGTCCGGCGTCCTTCTGCGGCTTCAGGTGTCCTCTTCGTCGGGTCCGGGGTCCGTCTGCGGCTTCGGGTGTCCTCTTCGTCGGGTCCGGCGTCCTCCCCGCTCGTTTCCCGCGCCGAGTTTGAATACTGCGCCGACATATACAGAGCGCAGTACACTCGTGTATTGTCGGGCAGGCTCGGCAACTCTCGCGCTGACGTCCTGTACGTCCAGGACGTGAGCGCGGAAGGAGCCGAGACTGCCTGACTATACCCGAGTGTACTGCGCTCTGTATATGTCGGTGCAGTATTCAAACTCGGCGCGGGTATCGGCGTATACCGCGCACCCGCGATTTTGCCCCGATAAATACGGTAGTCACAACATTTAAGTGAGAATATATTCTTGTGTGTAAGTGCAGCTGCTTCTTGCCTCATGCTGCCACTGCACAAATTTGCCTCAAATTACCAACAGCAGCCATTGTTTTTAAATACCAAACATGGTATAATTAGCTGCTCTGTACAATGGTTTTGCACAGAGCAGCCCCAATCCACCTGCCTGACTGGGTACAAATTGATTGGATAATTGATGTAGATCCTCGTGAGTTTTGGTAAATCTTCCTGAATTCACATGGATGAATATATCTTAAAGTGGAACTACACTGCATATGACCACCACAAATCAAAAACTCATTTTAATTCATTTTTAATATTAAAAGCAAACTTGCCGTGGCCATCATTGGTAAGGGCAGTTGATTGAGAGAGACTTTATTTCATGGAATCCATCTGCCCTTAGCTCAGGCAGGAGGGTGTGCTTAGCTGAGAAAATTTCTCCTCTCCTCTCCTCCTGAAGACTCTTGGGATGTATGTTGTCATTTGCCTGGAAACAAGGAAGTAACTGAAGAAATGTGAAAGAAAAGTTTAAAACAAGTAAATGCGATATGCTGCCAGCATTAGTAAATGGATAGGAACATATAAGGATTAAATAGGCAATGTTTATTTTAACCACTTCCTTACCGCTCAGTCGTATGACGTCCACAGATGGGATCTCCCGTCCTGGGTGGACATTGTATGACGTCCTGGGCTTCCTGGTCATCTAGGGGGCACGCGCCCACGACATCACTCTGGAACTGGTGTGCGTGCCTTGGGGCCGCAATGTCCGCCGGGCACTCGCAATCACGGCAGGACTGTGGACTGGTCCTGTCAGATGAGGAAACTGATGTGTGTACAGAGGAACACACATCAGTCTCCTCGCCTTGTGAGTCCCATCCACCTACAGTTAGAATCACACACTAGGGAACATATTTAACCCCTTCAGCACCCCCTAGTGTTAACCCCATTTCCTGCCGGTCACATTTATACAGTAATCAGTGCAGTTTTATAGCACTAATCGCTGTATAAATGTGAATGGTCCCAAAAATGCGTCAAAAGTTTCCGATGTGTCTGTCGCAATGTCACGGTCCCAATAAAAATCGCAGATCACCGCCATTACTAGTAAAACAATAATAATAAATGCAATAAAACTATCTATTTTGTAGACGCTATAACTTGCGCAAACCAATCAATATACGCTTATTGCGTTTTTTTTTTATTATTGATTTTTTTTACCAAAAATATGTAAAATATGTATCAGCCTAAACTGAGGAGAATTTTTTTTTTTTTTTTTTTTTATATATATATATTTATTATAGCAAAAAGTAAAAAATATTGTTTTTTTTTTTTTTTTCAAAATTGTCGCTCTATTTTTGTTTATAGCACAAAAAATAAAAACCGCAGAGGTGATCAAATACCACCAAAAGAAAGCTCTATTTGTGGGGAAAAAGGACGCCAATTTTGCTTGGGTGCAACGTCGTGCAGAATCGCAAAAAGTGCTCTGGTAAGGAAGGGGGTAAATTCTTCCGGGGCTGAAGTGGTTAAAGAGTGAAGTTCCACTTTTTTTTTCTTACCTGCAAGGCAAAGGCATAATGTGCTAGTATGCATCGCAATCGCATACTGGCACATAATGTGAAACTTTCCTCAAAACGAAGCCTTGTCATCGCTGGAGACCAGTTCCATCGTAACCCGTCTTTCTTCCAGGTTTGTAGACTCGGCTCTGTGAGTGGCCGAAGCCGCAATGACGTCACTCCCGAGCATGCGGGTGGGAGCCGCTGGTCACGGCACAGGGCTCTGAAGGAACAGCACGGGTGGCCGTTCCTTCAGAGCGCAGTGATGTCTATAACTGCATGTACAGTAAATATCTCCTAAACAGTGCACGTTTTAGGAGATATTTCTACTACCTATAGGTAAGCCTATAAGGCGGCTTACCTATAGGTACGATTTTAAAGATGGAAGTTTACTTCTTCTTTAAAGCTGACTCCACATCTGTTGAAGGAAAATGTTCAGCAGATCGACTACAAACTGCAGTTTGCTCCAGTAGGTCCAACTATGAGGGGAAAAAAGGATCAAAATATGCCTGGAGCCTGCAACACTTTTAACATTTGGCCAAATCCTACTTCTCTGAAAGCCAAAGATCTACTTCCGGACTCTAATAATCCAAAAGATTAAGTCCTAAATAAAAATGCACCTGGATATCTTATACAGTTTGATAAAATTGTTTCACAAATCTTTGGACAAAATGTGTAAGAAAATCACTGTCAACTAAAGTGAGAGATCCGAGATATAGGCAGACACACTGCTGTCCTTGAAGCTTGGTGCAAACTAAATAACCACGACCCTGGAGGGAACGCCAACTGTGAATGCTGTAAATATTAATTTACAACAGAAACTTGTGGAAATTGGGATCAGAGTACCAACCTGTGACTGCAAGGGCCTCCCAGAAAAAGTGATTACCGTATTTTCTGACGTATAAGACGACTGGGCGTATAAGACGACCCCCTAATTTTCCAGGAAAAATGTTGGTTTTGGGATATACTCACTGTATAAGACTACTCCCTTCTTACTAGTCTTTCTGGAAGCTGAGGGGTAGCCAGAACCGCTGACAGAAACAGGCTTTTTCAAATCTCACTGTGCCATCACATCACTTGCCCCCTCTCTGTGCCATCACTTGCCCCCTCTCTGTGCCATCACTTGCCCCCTCTCTGTGCCATCACTTGCCCCCTCTCTGTGCCATCACTTGCCCCCTCTCTGTGCCATCACTGCAAACGGTGCATTTACTCACTTTTTTTTCTGAATAGCAGGCGGTGCGATGCGATGACAGTCTCCGTGCTGCGAGCGTCAATGATTTAAAAGACGCGCCTTCTCCTCAGACTGTCCTGTGATAGGCGGAACACAAATCTTCCCAGCAGCGCCTCTGTTCTGTGTTCCGCCTATCACGGACGTCTTCTCATTTCGTCCGAGGATGAGAAGGCATCTGTGATGGGAGGAACACAGAACAGAGGCGCTGCTGGAAAGATTTGTTTTCCTCCTATCACAGAACACACTTAGAAGGAGCGTCTTTTAAATCATTGACGCGCTCGCAGCACGGAGACCGTACCCGGCGTATAAGACGACCCCCGACTTTGGATGCATTTTTTTGCATCCAGAAAGTCGTCTTATACGCCGGAAAATACGGTAACCTCCTGTCTATTACTTTCAAGAGCTGACCCCAAAGTTATCCATTATACCGCTCATATATACTGGGTCCTTGGATACACACTTATCTGAATCTAGTACAGAACAAGAGACCCTTCAGCAGGGGTAGAGAGACCCACATTTGGGTTTCAAGTCATCAGCTTATTTCAAATCTGTTACAAGCAACAACCACAGATTGCTAACAATTAAAGCCAATACTGCAGAATCTTCAAAATGATAGATCTTCCTCTTTAAACTACAATTCTTGTGAAAAGACATACTTGGTATCCTTTCTGTAGCAAGCTCACAGGCCTGCTTGGAGTTCTTTAGATTCTTTCACCCAATATTTCTTTATTCATTGCCCAAAAAGTCTCCCTGGATGCCCATGCCCAGCTCCATAAAAGCATAAGCCACCTAAGAAGCATCTCGGAAATTTCTAACTTCAGCATTGTCCACGTCACTAATCCAGCAGAGGACAGAAACAAATCGATCATTTGTATTATGCTTTTCTCTTTTCACTTTCACGATCAGATAAGCTTTTGCTTCAGTTGATTTTGGCTTGCATAATTGTTCAGTTTTTAAGCCTCCTTGTAGTTTTACCAACTTTTGTGGTTAATTTAGTTCAGTGAGATTACATGGTCACACTGCAAACCTTTTACCGATCTGTTTAAAATTGCGTTGAATTTGTGTACCATTTTATTTTGCGGTGTGTCGGGCACCTAGATCCATTCAACCCAAGCGTGTAGCTCACTGATTTTAGTTAGAAATGGTTGGAAATGGCACCTCAATGCGACACCTGAGGATAATGACCACTGTTCAGTATATCAGATTCTGGTGGCTCCTGGTAAGCGGATTAGGCAAACTAGAGTTTGATTCCTACAGGATTTAGGTGGCTAATTTTTGTTCTCATTCTTACTCTATAATGAGTGTTGAACGCCTCCTCCATTTTACCAGCTACCCAATATATCTCAGCTTCTTGTGAAGCCTTTGCCTGCCCATTGCCCTTATAAAACCACTGACTAACATTTATAGCTATGCATTCACTTACCACCAGAAGGCACTATCTTACTTGAGTCTCTGGTCTGTATATACAGAAAAGAATGCCAGGAATCCACGGAATGAAGTCAGGTTTGTACGTGGTCATTTTAGTGGATTATTTTAACACACAGATTTAGATACAGAACAAACGATAATGGGTGTTGCAATGATCTTTACTACTTTTAAGAAGACGATCCACTATCGAAATCCTAATTAAACGCTATTTAGCAATATTGAGTGTAGTTCTGTGATCTCTGGGAATTTGAACTTGAAGGTTGTAAAATCCTAACAGTTGGAAAGCAGGAGTTTTTAGGGATTAAAGCGGAGTTCCACCCATTTAAAAGTCAGCAGCTACTAAGTGTAGCTGCCGACTGTTAATCAGATAATCATCTGTCCCACGGTCTAACAATGCGGGCTCATGAAGCATCGCTCCTCTCCCCCCTCCTTCTCTCCGAGGCGCCAACATTCTAACTGTGGGCGCCCGGCACTGCACATGTGGGAGCCACACTGCAAGCTGTGATTGGTCGAGCTATCTTCTGGGACTTGTGACGTGTCCCAGAAGATTGCAGGGAGGGAGGGGGGAGAGGTGTACTTCCTTCCGGCACCACAGAGCCCGGGGGGGGGGGGGTCTCGTGGGAGCTGGGTACCCATAAAACATGGGTATCGGCTCCCCCCCATCAAAAAATTACATGCCAAATGTGGCATTTTAGGGGGTCACCATCACTTAAAGTGGAAGTTCCATTTTTGGTTGGAACTCCACTTTAAGTGAAAATACATGCATAGTGGAAAAACTGTGCTGGCCTTTTGCTCATAGCTGAGGACCTCTCCACACATAGCAATTTATATGAAATCAATTGGAGCTCCTTATACCAAAGCACACCTCATTTGAACAGACGGAACTACCTTTACCATAGCTATTGCATGCTACAAACAAACAGCCTGTATGATATTTATTGTAGCTCCTTCCTACCGATTATAGTACAGGTATGCACCATCTTGCACCCAGCTTTAGATTTTTGGTATACATGTTTTAGAGTGTCGATATAACCCTTGCTTCCCGCTCACACTGGCGTGACTTGTCATGGGATTTGACAGGTCCAAATCGCGTGACACGTCGCATTCTGTTGTCAAACTGTTCAGTTCGGTGCAACGCCAACTTTGCGATACTGCACTGATTTGAAAAAAAGGTAATTGCACTATTTTTTGTGATCTCAGGTGTGACTTGCATAGACAGGTTCATTAAAGGGGCTGTAAACCTTTGTGTTTTTTCACATTAATGCATCCTATGCATTAAGGTGAAAAAACACTTGGCAGTCACTTGCCCCTCAGCCCCCCCCCCCGTTTTTTACTTACCGGAGCCCCTTCATCTCCTTGGCGTGTCCCCGCTGTCCTCTCCACAGAGCCCTGGCTTTAAATTCCTAGATTGATAGCAGCGCAGCTATTGGCTCCCGCTGCTGTCAATCAAATCCAATGATGCAGGTGCTGGGGGCGGGGCTGAGTCATACACTTGGCATCTATGGAGGCCGTATGAATGACTCGGGAGCACACCCGCAAGGTAACCCCCTCGGGAGAGAGCTTCTCCTAGGGGATTATCCAATGCGGGGAGGAGCGGAGGGACCCCAGAAGAGGATGTTTGGAGCCACTCTGTGCAAAACGAGTTGCACAGTGGAGGCTGTTTGTTGAAAAAAAAAAAGAAACTTTGCAAGTGCAAATTAATTGCACTGTCTATTTGCAATTAGTAAATCAACCCCTTGTAGCATTTTTAAAATATGAAAGATACATTTGTTTCCCTGGGTGTAGTAGAATCATAAAAAGTAGTTGCCATAACACTACAAGTCTGCTGGTCTCTTCTCTGTAGTTTTACTCCCCCCCCCCCCCCCCCCAACAAACCTAACACAGCGGCCAGAGGGAGAGTTGGTCACATGCTGAGGCTGTAATGCTTTCCTCTTCAGGAAAAATTATACCCACCGTGGCATTCTGCTGGCAGCACCCCCACTGAACACAAACCCATTCAAGTGAAAGGGGCTACTCTTAACCTCCCAAAGAGTGCCACAAATGTAAACAATATAAAACCCTATAACCGACACACTTTTTAAATTGCCTTTACGTTTTTCATTAAAGGATAAGGTCACCTTTTTAGAAAAAATAATAATAATGCACATCTTTCTGCAGGCAAAAAAATGTGTATTTTTAAAAAAAATATTTGGCATCTGTAAAGCATTGTACCCGCGATCAACATTGAGAGCTACCAGCCATCAGCTGCAATGATTGACGGTAGTTCTCCTTTTGTTTTTTTCTACTCTATAAATGTTACTGGGGTATAGGGAGAAAACCCCCCAGCCCACTGTCAAAACGGGACTCTGGGGGGTCTTTTGCTCAGCAACATGTTGTGCTCTAAATATGGGTGTAAACATGTTACTAAAGGTGAACTTCTTTAATGTAAGCGCAGGAAGGCACACCCCACTGAATTGTATGTTCTTACAGTTCATTTTCACTTGCTTGTCTACCAGAAAACTGATCTTCTGAACATCGTATTTCCACTTTCATGCCTCCAGATTTTTGTTCTTTTTGTGTACAATAAGTTTGCGAATACCTGGGAGCGGTGTGGTGAGAATGTAGTTAGACCAGATTGGTGCACTTTTTTTTTTTTTTTTTAACACTTGGGTTTGCTAAAAGTTATGCTTACATCTGCCTTTCTGTAAATCACATGCTATGTTGTGTTGCAATTGGGTAGTACATTTAAGTGTGTAGCCCCACAAGGAATTTCTATGGTATGCCTACTTAAAGTGGTAGTGAACTCTGAATTGTTATTTTAACCTACAGCTAATCCTTCTAATAAAGCCTTGACATGCAAGGGACTTTTATGGTATCATGTGTAAAGAGAATATCAAAATACTGTTGTAAATTAAAATCGATAAATGGAAAAATGCTCACACCTTCAGCAAACTCCATACATTAAGTCTATTGATACATATCTCCTATTTCAAGCACACAGTTGCACCTTATTCCTTGAAGTAATAAAGGCAGAATAAAAAATAAACAGGCCTCTAGAAGGAGCTTGATGCTCCGAGTGCATAGCCTGCTTCTCCTCCCGGTGACGTCATCTCCTCTCTGCGTTCCTCGCTGGTCAGCATGGACTTCTGGGGCTCTCCCAGGCTCCTGAGCCTGACCACAATCTTCTCCAGCAGCCGGAACTGCAGGATGGATTGGACAGACACCCCATTGTCAGATGAACATGTTTCCAACTTACCCTTTTGTGAGTTATTTTTTTTTTTTATATACATTGTTATTACATTTATACTTGGCATACTACACTTAGCTGGTACTTCCCTCCTCCCCATAATGATGATAGTGGCCACTCTGGCCCTGTAAAGCGTATTCTGGTTCTCGGAGTACAGATTCTGATATACTGATCTACTTGTACAGGTGTGCCTCTGAACTTTCAGCATCTTTTTCTATCCGGATTGGATTCACTTTGTCATTTTCTTTTAAGACACTAGTGGACACCTTTTGTTTGACAAGTCTTTAGTATTTTGACATTATGGAATACCTATTTATTATCGTTTTGCAAAATAAATTAACTTTTGCATCTCTGGTACAGGCAGTCCTCGTGTTACATACATTCGACTTGCATATGACTCCTACTTAAAAATGAAGGGTGACAACAGGAAGTGCGGGGAAATCTACCTCTAGGAAAGGAATTTCACTCCTGTAAGAGTTATCCTGGAAAAAGGTGTCTCCACTGAAGCTTTATCACCAACCCTTGTTTCCACAACAACCCAAAATTTTCAAAATTCAATTGTCATAAGGGACATAAAGTGAGGTGAAATCTTCTGTACAGACAGCCTATGATATCCGGGGACAAATTGCAGCGTTTTGTACCGCGATTTGCGGCGACAAAACGCCGCGATTGTGAATGCAGCTTACCCCCAGGTCCACATCTCCTATGCCGAAAGCCGCTTGAAAAAAAGGTCCGGGACTTGTTTTCAGGCGGCAGGCGTACGGCGTTCGGCGCGGAGATGTGAACCATCTCCATAGAGGGCAATGTAAAATCATCCCTCCAGCGTCTTAGGGGCTGCTGCGGCGTCGCGCTTCAGGCGTATATACGCCTAGGTGTGAACAGAGCCTAAAGGTCTCAAGTTTTGGGGGATTGATCACCTCAAGCCAGCCTGGAGAAAGACATTTATAAAATAAAACAAAATAAAA